>NC_048226.1:36649553-36797435 GCF_002007445.2 Ailuropoda melanoleuca
GCTGCCGTGGCACAAGAGTTCTGGATCCCTGGCTCAGAACAATAAGGAAATCAAACCAGATATATAGGAGAGGATGTGAAAAAACGATTGGCCAGGAGATTAGTGTCAAAGATGAGAAGTAGGAAGGGAGGTATGTTTTGCTTTCCCTTGATGCAGGGAGCGCTAACAGAATGACAATTCAGAAATCCTTGTAATGACACGCTCTTTAGTAGGAAGGTCCTTTCTGGAAACCCTAGGGGAGAATCTTTTTGTCCTCTTTTCCAGTCTCTAGAGGCTGCCAACGTCGCATCCTCCATTGTCAAACCCAGCAATGGCAGTTCGAATCCTTCTCATTCTGACACCTCTCTGATTTTTGGCTGCCAGGAAAAGTTCTCAACTGTTAAGCACCCTGTGATTAGATTAGGCCCACCCGGATAACACAGGTTAATCTCAGCATATCAAGGTCCTTCACTTCGATCACATCTGCAAAGCCCTTTTGACATGAAAGGTACCATATTCATAGGTACCAAGGATTAGGACAGGGAGATATTTGGGGGTTGTTATTCTGCTAGCAGAGTGGTGGTAGCCATCTTGGACTATGAGGTGACCCTGAGGATGTTAGCCGTGAATGA
The DNA here is from genome assembly GCF_002007445.2 of Ailuropoda melanoleuca. NCBI lineage: Eukaryota > Metazoa > Chordata > Mammalia > Carnivora > Ursidae > Ailuropoda > Ailuropoda melanoleuca. The sequence continues at coordinate 36,650,165 of NC_048226.1, forward strand.
GAAAAATAGAATAAAAAGTAAAAAGGAGCCTTGGGAATCTAACAACTCTGGAGTTTTCATACTACCCTGAGCTGCCTATGACCAGAATTCTTTTATAATAGAAAATGTGTTTTGGGGCTTGATATATACAACTGAAAATAATGTCTAACTAATCACATGTAATTCTATAGATAATTTTGCTTAGTATTTACTTAATTCAAAACACTGTGCCAGGCACTAGGGCTATATTCAGTTCTTGCCCTTGTAAATGTTCTGTATTGTGGGAAAGACAGACAGTAAATGAGTAACAACAAGAAAATGCAATCACTATTATGATAATGAAGGAAAAAGAGCAGGGAAATAGAGCAGGGAATATATATAGTCTTCACCAGGATCAGAGAAGGTTTCCTAAGGAAGATGGGATGAGGACTGGACCCATTCAGTGAAGAAGAGCATTACAAGTACTAAGCTGACCTTCACCAACACAGAGGCTGTTACCAACATACCATAGGTGAGAAACATGCTTTGAGTTTTAAAAATCTCCTGAAATGAATTTGCATCTATCCACCCATCTCCATCCCACCCTCTTTTCTCTGTCTCTCTTCTGACCATTGGACGTTGGTGAGACAATGTGGAATTACAGGCATCAGAGCCAAGGTCACTACCTTTGGGAGGTGGTCTTGTAGGGACATGCTGTAAACAAGGGAGCTAGCAAGTTACGGACCGTGACTACTGGCAATATCTGTCCAGGCAGGTGTAGTCAGGAGAAAATGCCAGGCTGTTGGGAATCCCTTGAAGATGATATGAAGTTAATTTCCCTGTGCATTAGTAGACAAACGTGTTCCTCAAATATAAGACCTCCGCACTGCACAACTGCACTATTTAGTTTAGAGCCAGTACTGATTCAAAAAGTATTTCAAGGAAGGGTAAATATGCTTCCTGAAAAATCCCATGTCTTCTGCTGAAAGACAAATGGTGTTGAATTAAGACCCCTTTTCCAAGCAAGCAGTCTATCCCCACATTTATTTTAGCAAAAATTCAATTCGATTGAGCTATTTGGGGAGTTGATTTTACCCTGTTTCCAGAACAATGGACAATGGTTTGATGGCATCATTCCTAAGTGGTCCGTCTGATGTTTTAGTTTGTACATATAACTCATCATTTTTTTTCCTGCCCTGTAATGATAGAATTACTAGAGAAAACACTTCCTCAGTATATTGGAAGTATAAGGGGTTATTAAGGCTATTTTAAGTATTAGTGTGAGAAAATATTTTGTCCTGCTTCAGGACAGCATAGGAAGCAGAAATGCTGGTTGTGGGGTGCCTGGGTGGCACAGTGGTTAAGCGTCTGCCTTTGGCTCAGGGCGTGATTCGGCGTTATGGGATCGAGCCCCACATCAGGCTCCTCTGCTGGGAGCCTGCTTCTTCCCTCCCACTCCCCCTGCTTGTGTTCCCTCTCTCACTGGCTGTCTCTATCTCTGTCGAATAAATAAATAAAATCTTAAAAAAAAAAAAAAAGAAATGCTGGTTGTGCAGTGAGTTGTGCTCACCATTAACTGAGATACTGAGTGAGACAAAGAGTATTAGTTATTACTGCATGCAATTAATCGTATATGCAAGGAATGTGAATTTCTCTTCAGTAGAAAAAGGCAGGCAGGCTACTGGCCCCAATCAATGACAGTCAGAAGAGCCTAGACATTGGGTGATCTGATGAATAATTTAAGCCTGATTTGTTAACCATGCAGAAGTTAAGTTAGCTGTGCAGGGGAGACACATTGTCAATTGCCAGCAATTTACTATGTTTTTGAAAACCACAGGCAGCAATTTACAGAAAAGATTAGGCCAGTTACTGTACACGTGTGACATTTTCTTGATTTAAGATGTCATCCTGAAAGCTGTTAACTGACAACTGGAGTTTGGAATGAGGTTATAAAGTTTAGTAAAGAACTGCTTTTATCTAAGAATCTCTAGGTTTCTGCTCTGGGAGACCCCTGAATGCACACTTCCTGCTGGGATTAACCGGACGTATGCAAATGAGCCCTGTCAGAGAGGGTGATGCACCTTCTCTCAGAACCATTAAGCACCTTTGCATGACTCAGTCAGTGCTCTAATGCACTGGCTCGTCCAGGAGAAATCCTGGTGATGGGTCTTTATTTCTTGGAGAAGAAATCGTTGTCCATATATTTCTTCAGTCCTGTGCCATCTGGGAGGTATAATCACCTTCAGCCTGTACCAGGACTTTGCTTTACAGTTCTTCATAAGAAGCCGATTAAAGGAAAATCTCCTTTTTATTACTGTAATTTCTTTCCCCTTCTTTTCCCTTTGGGGATTAAGTCAGTAACAATAATTTCTTCATATTAGAACTTGTAAAAAGTGAAATAAAGGTAGTCTTTGCTTCCGGAGGAATTTGAAACTCTTAAGTATCCTGAAGGATGATTTCTATAGGAAGAATTTCCACCAAGTAGTGTCTCATAGTTTAAACATGATAAAATATAACCCATGATTGGTCGTTTTGGGAGCTCAACCCAAAAAAATGGTCTTTTGATATATTTTGAAATTTATTCTTAGTGTTTACATTAATTTGTCAAATTCTCCAAGGGTTCCTAGCAAGCTTAAGCCTTGCGAATCAGAGTTGTAATTGGAATTCCTATTCTGGAATCATTTATGTCAATAATTAACTTTTTAAAAAAAGAGTTTAGCTTTCCATATGAAAAACAAGGCAAGACTTCCTATGTGTGTCATTATTAGCAATAAAATCAGTCTGAAAACAGACAAATACCTTTTTTCGTCTATGTTCTCCATTTGCCCCTCTGGCTGGGTCTGTAAACTCCTTTACAACCTGACGGCAGCTCCTATTTGTTGCTTTTTTTTTTTTTTTAAGATTTTATTGATTTATTTGACAGAGATAGAGACAGCCAGGGAGAGAGGGAACACAAGCAGGGGGAGTGGGAGAGGAAGAAGCAGGCTCATAGTGGAGGAGCCTGATGTGGGGCTCGATCCCACAATGCCGGGATCACGCCCTGAGCCGAAGGCAGACGCTCAACCGCTCTGCCACCCAGGCGCCCCCTATTTGTTGCTTTAATAAATTTTTTCCCACATTATCTTTTTCCCGAAAGGAGTGAAAAAGATGACCATGTGGTAAGTTTATTTCTGTTTTCCATGTCAAATAGTAAAGGCAAAATACAAAATGCCAGAACATTACCATAGCAGCCATACATTGAACTGTTTAGTCGAGATTCATATTAGACTATAACTCTGACTTTCCCCAGAAGTTTTTTTTTAACATTAAAAAATCAATAAAATGAAAGTCCACATGAATGGATTATGTTTAAAACATCACGCTGAAGACTGACAGCTCTAGTAGCTCAGCAAATTTATTGTTTTGCTATCAAAGGCAGTAGAAAAGCACTTTAGGCAAACGTGTTCCTTTCCATGATAGTTTTAGAAGTATAGATCTGGAACAGCAAAAGACAGTCACATTCAACTTTTCCAAAATCTTCTCCTTTATATATTATGAGCATCTATAATTAAGTCATGTAAACTTGGAATCTAGTTTCCTTAAACTTATCATAAAAGGAAAATTGTATTCATAAATATTTCGGGAAGAAAGTTTTAAATGATTTATATAATTTTGGCCTTGGGTAGGTCTAACCAATTAAATCATATAGTTTTATTATTCATTCTTTGTCTATAGCATTTTTAATGTAAGAAAAGATATGCTCCAGTAGGGAAAAAATCTTGACTTTAGAGGTAACTGTGTTGTCGACAACAAAATCAGAATTTTGTTTGAGGAAAAGATTAGGTTAGAGTAGAATAATGGTAGCAGTCTAACAGAATGCCTTGAAGGTAGGAGGCTTTCACCTTTGTTCAAACCATCAAGAAGTGAATTTCTGAGGCCTAACTTGTGATGAGTTTACATGCTAAGGCCTCTTGCTGCTTGGATCGGACTATAATGATTTTGACTTGACCTATTTCTTTACCTTTAGAAACTCTCTACTTTATTTTTCAGTAAATCACCAAAGGCTCATGTACTTTATTATGAGTACCAAACAGAGAGGTGGTTTATTATTAGTTTGCATTTATATTGTATTTGCCTTCCAGTAGCTCAAGGGGCTTTACAAAACATGACAACAGCCATCAAAACACTGTCACGTATGTAAAGCAAGAAGTAATGCTGGGATAAATGTGCCAAAGGCACAGAGCTCACTGGAAACTGTTCATTTTCTACATATTTTTCAGAGATAATCTTTTTAGAGATTTTCTTTAAAATAAAGTCCAACTTCCTTAAACATTTTCTTTCCTCAGCTTTGGAATCTGACGCTTTCGTTCAACAAATTCATTGAGCATCTGCTCTGTGCCAGATATTAGTGTAGTTGCTGAGGATATATCTGGAAGATGAGAGGAACTTGCTCTCACATAGTTTATATTCTAGTTTAAGAGCCAGGATATATAAGCAAACAAATATATGATATAATAGCTTGTTGTGCTAAGTGCTATCAAGGGGCCAAAAGGTCAGGATAAGAGGATAGAGAGTAACTTCATGGGAATGGATGGTGGGAGAAGCCATAGAAACATATGGGAGAATGCCAGGTCCCCAAGACAGAAGCATGCTCGGCATGCACAAGAAACAGCAGGATGCTGTGTTGTGTCGCCAGCATGCCATGAACAAGGTGAGGAGGTCAGGCCATGTGTCTGCAGAGTTGGGCAGTGCAGTGGCACGATCCTGTGGGAATCTCATCTGCCACGATAAGGATTTGGTTTTGGTCCAAATGTAATGGGAACCCAGTGGAAGGTTGAGCACAGTAGAATCACAGAGTCAAAAATCAGTGCAACTGCTGTGCAGGGGACAAGAGTGGAAGCAAGAGGACCCATAGAGAAATGGTTGTGGTGGTCCAGGTCAGACAGGAGGGTGGCTCAGGCTAGGGTGATAACAGTGATCAAGGGGAGAGTAACCAGATTTGAAATGCAATGGGAAAGCAGAGCTCACAGAATTTGCTGATGGATCAGAGGTGGTGTATGAGAGACCTTTAATTCTGTCCCTGCTCCATGTGATGCCTGGGAGCTGTAGTTTCTCACCTGCAAGATAGCAACAGTGAGTAAATCAGAGTGTGGCTGAGGACTCCTATAACACAGAGCTCACCTTCCTTGCAAAGACGCCGTCTCTCAGTGCAAAGGGCTTGAAGCAGGTCAGAAGAAAGAAAGAGGCTAGGGTGAAAAGTTCCACTGCATACCAGGCAAGTTCTCAGAGGTGGCTCTTTTCACCCTGACATCAATCTCCCAAAGAAAGTGGCCTTTCCCCTGACATAGAGAAGAAAGTGGAAGGATTATAGGCAGTACATAATTTACCCCTGGTCAGACAACTGAAATCTGGAAAATGTACTTTTTAATCCTGGGATGCTGTCTCTGAGACTAAGATCGAATATCCATTATTGACAGCTACCTCTGTTAGGTAAGAGAAACACAACATAGAAGGGAAAAAAAAAAAAACAAAAACAAAAACCAGAGCAAACATATTACTATTCTCATACTTCCTTTTCCTCCCCCACCACTTAGGAGTGGTCTGTCTTCTCGAAGCAGCCTGAAAGCCGGAGACAAGAGAGATTTATGAATAAACAAAACCCTGTCCCAACAGCTGATACCAGGGCTACCTAACAGAAAATGATGAGAAGACTTGGCATAGTCATCTTGTGAATTCAGTCATCAAAGACTGTAAATCAAAGTTCATGTTTTTAGATTTCAGAAAGGCTTTGGCTCCGAATTATCTGAAAAATTATTTTTTCACAGTCCTATAATCAGGATTCGAAACGTCCGCTGCCCCACTTGCTGTCTTCATTGGTCCTTGTAACATCTGCACGGAACTTCTCGATTTACAGCAGCTCTCCCCATGTGGCCCTAGGAGTCTTCCCACCCCATTGGGCAGATGAGGAAATCATACCTCTGGGAACATTAAAATGTCTGGTGAACACACACACACAATGAATGGCTAAAGAGAGGGTCAAACTTAGAATATCGGACACCAGTTCATGGATGTTTTCCGGGAAGTGATGCAGGGTTGGGTTGGAGCCATCTACTTGACTTCTCAGAATCTAGGAGCTGCCTTGGCAGTCAGCCCAGCCATGACAAGGACAGGAGGGATATTTTAATGCTGAGCCTGTTCAAAACTACTGTCCCGTCCATCTAGCTGTGTCTGAAAGCAGGCAGAGTCTTATGATGACCTCACTTGCAATGGACAATTCATTGTGATGGCTTTCCTTTTTTCTTTTTCCCATTTATTTATTTAATTTGCATTGCTCTTCCCTTCATTAAAAAAAAAGGTAAGAAATCAAATAAATATCCTTACACGTCTTTCTACAGTGCTGCTGTTGAGTTAATAAGCTTTCTGATACAGCACTGATGTTGTTTGTTAGACCTCAGGTTCCAAGGTGGAGAAATCCCACACTAAGTTGAGCCGTAAAATGTAACCAGTGATTTCATGTAAAGATGATACTGTCATGGACAGATATTCGGACTCACCCTTACCTCTTTGTTGTAGTGCAGTCATGTGGTACAAGTATTTATTTACCTTAGCTGAATTCAACGTGGCAATTCCCATACTGGATCACTTACATTATCAAGGGAATGGAAGCATTCAAGCCTGAAACAGCCAATGGGTATCAGTAAGACCTACGGAAAGAACATGCCAGTGATTTTGAGGGTCTCTCTGACTATTGGCGAGCTAGCAAAATGCTTGTTAAGATGTGCAAAAGAACACAGTCAACAACATTCTTGAGAAAGAGAGTGAATTAATTGAAGGCTAGCTGTGAAAAGAAGAGTTACAGGGCTGTGTTATACAAAAGTATGTATTAGGAAGGTCCTTTCTGGACAATTTAAGGGATGCCAGGAATAATTTGCAATACATTAAACTTGATTTTCACCTTATATGCTGACTCGAGACCCAGATCTCCCCAAAAGAGGCAACTGCATTCGCTCCTAAGTGTCAGTTTTAGAACCTGCTAGCCACTATTTATGAGAGGGAAAAGATAGGAAAGAACTCTTCTTTTCTCCTAGAAATAAAAAAAAAAGTTTTATTCATCCCCTTCCACCTACAACCTCCTACCATTTTCTTTATGTATCAGGTCCTTTTCTCTGCAAAAGAAGATGTTAATGATCTTATTAACATATTAAACAATGGCATAGAAAAGGCTGACATTTCCCAAAGCTTTTGGTCCATGATTAAAGTAATGAAAGTTGCCAGTTACTCAGGCCAAGCCTATAAAGGCCTTAAATTCACTCACTGCCTGAAAGGTCAGGTAAATTAAAGGGAAATATAGGGTTGGCCTTGAACAGTCTGCATGTGGTGATCCTGAGTGCTCTTAAAAGTGGCTGAAACGAAGGAGCCACGCATTAATTCCAGCCAGCTTCCTGGTATTGATTAAGAAGTAATGGCAAGTGCTCATTTGTGGGCAAATTAAGAGATAAGTCCTTTTCAGAAGGTCATTTACATGTCTTCTTTTTAATTAATATTTGACTTGAAGATTTGCAGTTAATTTAGCCCATTAATTATAAAAGTCATCAGTTTGGAGAGTAGGAAAGGATAATTCATTTAATATCAGACCCAGGTTTTCAATAATTTACCATTTTTTCTGGCGCCTACTAGAAAAGGTCTGGAGTTGTGAAGTATGAGTTGGATGGGCGGCCAGGGCCTAACCTGTTTTGTTGCATTGTTGCAGATTATAAAGTTAACATAGAAACATTTTTTAAAAACTGAGAAGTATGTTGAAGGGAAAAACCTATCTTCCGTTCTTCCCCCATCACTCATAGTATTGTAGTATTCCCATTCGTTGAGCTCAGCAATAGATAACAGATTTTGTGTGTGTGCGTGCGTGTATATACATAGTATATAGGTAAGCGTATACACTCTCTAAATTTGTCATTACTTAAATATAGTTTTGTATTTTGCTTTTTCACGGGTTATAAGAGCACTTCCCTACATAATAAATATCCTTTGAAAAGCAATTTTTAATTAAACTTTTTAAACTTTTGTGGATTCACATGGGGTTGTAAGAAACAATGCAGAGAGTCAGTACACCCTTTGCCCAGGTGCCACAATGGTAGCATCATGCAAGACTATAGAGTACAATATCACAACCAGAATATTTATATCCATATACTCAAGAGACGGACTATTTCCATCACCGCAGGATCCCTTGTGTTACCTTTCTATAGACACATACTTGCCTCTAGTCCTTAACCTCTGGAAACCACTAATCTATTCTCTATGTGTCTAGTTTTGTCATTTCAAGAACGTTATATGAATGGAATCGTACCATCCATAACCTTTAGGGATTAGCTCTTTTTCAGCATAACTCTCTACAGATTCATCAGACTTATTACACGTATCAATAGCTCATTCCTTTTAACTGCTGTGTATTTGTTCCATGATATGGATATGCCATAGTTTGTTTAACGAGCCACCCACTGAAGAACTTCTGGGTTTTTTCCATCTCTTGGCTATTATGAAGCTGCTGTGAACATTGGTATACAGATTTTGTGTAAATATAAGTTTTCATTTCTCTGAGATAAATGCCCAAGTATGTAATTGCTGGATCATTTGGTAGTCGTATGCTCAGTTTCATGGAAAACTGCCAAACTGATTTCTGCAGAGACGGTACCACCACCAGTGTGTGAATGATCCAGTTTCTCTGCATCCTTGTCAGCACTTGGTGTTGTCACTTTTATTTACTTTAGCCATTCTGATAGGTGCATAGTGATTTCTCATTGTGATTTTAATTTGTATTTCCTTAATGGCTGATGATGTTGAATATCTTTTCATGTGATTATTTGCCATTGGTGAAATATTTCTTCATGTCTTTTGCTCATTTTCTAATTGGATTATTAATTTTTTTAATATTAAGTTTTGGTACTTCTCTATATAGTCTCAATATGAGTCCTTTGTCACATGTGGTTTGCAGGCATTTTCTCCCCATCTGTAGCTTGTCTTTCCTTCCCCCTTAGCAGAATCTGTTTGCTCTGTAGCAGAGCAAACATTTTAAATTTTGATGAGATCCAATTTATCAGTTTTTCTTTTTATAAATAATACTTTTGGAGTCAAGTGTAAGAACTTTTTGCCGAGCCCTAGATTCTGAAATTTTTCTTACTTTTTAAATCAGTTTTAAGTTTTATATTTAAGTCTGTGATTCATTTTAAGTTGATTAAGTTAGCTGTAATTTTATACCTTATGTAGGATTGAATTAATATGTTCACAGTAGGAGAAATTTTTTCTTTTTTCTTTTTTTTTTTTAAACCAAGAAATTTATGGGTGAAGTGAGGCTAGGAGAAAAGAGGCATAATTAGATATTAACTGAGGATAAACTACGGTCCATTGGAACCAGCCTGAGACAAGGGAACTCAAACTGAGCTAACTTCCTGGCAGTCTGCTTTTTCCAATTCTCCAAGGTCTAGTCCAGAATGACATTCATCCCAGCACTTCTCACCCCTCATTCCTTTTGCTGAGCTATTTTAAAGTCTGTGATCCACTAAACCCTCTCCTCATCTTCTTCTTTCTTTACAGTTGTTATTCTCTTTCTGGTTGCAAAGCATATCAACCTAGTGCTAATGTTGATGAGTGCATTCAACCATTATCAAACAACCTAAAATCAGGAAACTCTTCCCTGGAAATGAAATCTGTGTATATAACACTATGGCATTTTCCTCCTTAATTAAATATATAATAGCTTTGAATAAAGCAGTATACATGTATTTGTTTATAATCCAGATACATCTAATATAGATGTCTACGTTAGAAGGATAATAATCTCTAAAAGTGCCGTTTAGATTAGCAAGCTATGAGGCAGAATCAGAAGACTCAGAGAGGACAGAAGGATTAATCAGACAGAGCACATCCTGGAGAAGAGAAATGGGGAAAATTCATGGATCTGGGATTATGGGAATTTATAGATATACTTTTTTTTTTTTACCTCTCTCCCCTTATTGACCTCATAATTGTAATGATTAATATGTTTGGGGGCCAATGGAAATGTCTCAGAGTCAATATTTCTTTTTTAAATAGAACATATACAACAGAATGATGGCATCAAGGAAACATATTATCGGCTATAAACACTTCAAGGGTCTGAAGCCTCCAGGAGAGAGGGGGGAAAACCCAAAAAACATGTCTCTCTGGAGACACAGAGATAGAAAGAAAGAGCAAATCTATTACCCAAGGCCATTAGCTTTAGGGAAAGAAAAATCGCCATATCTCTGTTTGGGTAATAGTAATGGAATGTTTCTCAAAACCACCAGCAATGAGGGAAACTTCTAGCAGGAGCCAGGTCGTAAAGAGCCCCTTTTGTCATAGGCCTGGCAGATGATTTAGGGTGTTCTTGTTCTCCTCTGAGATGAGTGATACCAGAAAAAAAATTCTCACCACTTTAAATTTATATGAATGATCAGCATATGCCAAGTGACAGGGTACTTATTTGAAGAACAATAGTCATAATAAAAATGTCATGGCGTTGGGGCACCTGGGTGGCACAGCGGTTAAGCGTCTGCCTTCAGCTCAGGGCGTGATCCCGGCGTTATGGGATCGAGCCCCACATCAGGCTCCTCTGCTATGAGCCTGCTTCTTCCTCTCCCATTCCTCCTGCTTGTGTTCCCTCTCTCGCTGGCTGTCTCTATCTCTGTCAAATAAATAAATAAAATCTTTAAAAAAAAAAAAATGTCATGGCGTATCAATGGCTGATGGTGAGATTTTTCAGTAACATAATGAATAGGTGTTTCTAGGCAAGGTAATGTGAGGGCAGATGGGACATTATGATTAGAAAAAAAATCATGCATTTGTACATTGTTTAAATATCTAGAAATGTTAATTGATATAGCCATTTATAAAAATTATGACTATGTAATGTTTATATTTGTAGGATTTCTCCTACTTTCATTACTTTATGCGCAAAATGTCCGGTAAGGAATATATTTGCATTAAATAACATTATTTATATTAAAATAACTGATATATAATATTGCTTTGATGTGGCATTTCAGAGCATACTTTTCTCAATCCAACTTAATCCTTCATGTCCCATCCATCCATCCATCCATGCTTGTGACATGCTGGACCCTGTTGCTGGGGATATAAAGCTGGGATCAAGGTCTGGTAGTGGTAGATAATTCTAGTAAAAGCTTCAGTTAATTAAGTCTCTTCTGGTTCTCCATAAATGCCATCTTACTTAATCCCCACTTGTCCCAAGAGGTAACCGCCATTATTCACATTGAACAGGTCAAGAAACTAGAGTATGCCCAAGCTCATATGGATAATAAATGCTGAAACCTGGACTCCCACTCAGATTTTTCTGATTCAAAAACCAATTAAGCACCGGGGTACCCTGAGTTATGTAAATCCAGTGATTACATTTTGGCTCCATTTGAGTCTTGTCTCCACCGCTTAGCAACTTTGTGACAGAAGCAGATTGCTGAACATCACACCTCAGGTTCCTCATCTGAAAATGGGGACAGTAGTAGTTCCTGCTGCATCAGAGTGTGATGAATGTGAGAATTAATCTGACAGAGAAATAAATAAAGCATGTGACCTGCAGGAGGAGGACCAGTTTGCCTCAGGAATTGAGAAGGGCTCCAAAGAAGAGGTGGCATGCGACATAGAAGTTGAAGAGTGAGAAAGAACTGGAAATTGCCATGTCCTCCCTCATTCTCCTTTTATGGGTCTCTTTCGAGACATAATCACTGTTATCCCTCTCTTCCTGTGATCTACTCAGGAGAGTCAGCAACAAGGAGAAGTCACAGTTACTGAACACTCACTACACGAATGTCCAACACCATTACAAACATTTTTACAGAAGTTAACACAACATAACCCGAACAGCAACCCTCTGATAAGGAATTAGGGGTGCTGAGAGTTTAAATAATTTGTTGAAGGATCACAGTTCATGAGTCCTATACTTGTGTATTTTTTTTTAAAGATTTTTTTTAATTTATTTGACAGAGAAAGAGACAGCCAGCGAGAGAGGGAACACAAGCAGGGGGAGTGGGAGAGGAAGAAGCAGGCTCATAGCAGAAGAGCCTGATGTGGGGCTCGATCCCAGAACGCCGGGATCACGCCCTGAGCCGAAGGCAGACGCTTAACCGCTGTGCCACCCAGGCGCCCCTATACTTGTGTATTATTACTTAATTTTTGAGAAGGCTAACTTTCCAGCTCATAAGCCCTTGTGATATTTCTGTGTTTATTAGCTCCCAGCCCCATCCTCCCTACTGGGACGTAGGCACGACCAGAAGCCTCTTCCCTTCCACAGCAAGCAGGAGAGGCCCACAGTGATTCTACTCTTAGCACATCTCAGGCAGACTCTTCAGGACACTCAACTTCCATTGATTTCCATGGAAAAAAGCCTCATTCTGATGGGAATGCGGAGATGGATCTATTTTTCCTGACATGAACTCGTGTTTTATGCTAGGTTCAATCATTCCCAAGACTAAGGAGGTTGAATTCAGATCAGTGAAGATTCCAGAGATGGTTCCTACTGAGCAAACATATCAAGTTGCCTGTTGGGCACAGATGCTGGGAAAACATCAGAAATACAAGATCATGGCTGTCTTCAGGCTATCTGGACATAGGTTCCAGGACTCTCGTCAACACCAACCTCTGCAGCAATGCGCAGGGGGAGAGAGGAGACCCATGGGAGGCAGTGGGGCATCAGGTCGAAGGCAGGGACTCTAGGGACACACTCTTGAACTTTTGCATCCCAGCTTCATCTGCTCGCTCTCGGGCAGGTTACCTAGCTGTGTGTGCCTCAGTCTTCCCATCAATAACATGCACGTAGTAATAGCTCTGTTCATCCTGGGGGGGGGCATACATATTAAATGAGGCAATGTATGCAAAGTGCCAAAAATAGTACCCACCAAACATTAAATGAAACAATGAAAAAATAATGCACTTTTGTTGAAAACACCTTCCTATAGGGCTTACATGCTAATTTCAGACCGTAAATCATCCGCTCTTGCCTCTAGGTCGCCACATTTAGCAATGAACTCTGTTCAACAGGTCAGTGAAATACAAGACAATATTTAGCAAGTTTTTTAATGCATTTGCCAAATCACTAACTGCATGACTTGTACATGCCATGGCTCAAAGGAAGGGTGTGCTGGTGGCCAGAACTAGGAAGGGGACAGGGAAAAAGTTAATCCTCTTCCTTCTCAAAAACCAAAACCAAAACCAAAACCAAACAAACAAACAAACAAACAAAAACCAATGTCTGCGAACAGCTGTGAGAGATGACAGACAGGATATGCAGTCATGAGTGAGAAGTTCTGCATTTACACTATGGCTTCACCACTTAATAGCAGAATGATTTGTGCTAATTATACTCTCTCAAACTTAGGTTCCCTATTTGAAAAATATGCATAACAGCACCTCACAGAATTAAATATGCTTTAAATAGCTTTGTGAGCAGTACTGTTCTGTGCAATGCTAGCTTTTATTCCTCCATTATATATGTCCTAGGAAGGTGGGGTTGCGCTAACAGTCATTCGTAGGCTATTGTGAATTTCTTCAGGAGGCAGTGAGGCTGCTTTCCCCTTAGACGTGGCCGGGACCAGGGAGGCCAGATGGTGGGAGCACGTTCTATGCTAGGGATAGGATGATGGGGCAAGAAGTATTTCTTAGAGCATACAGTACTCAGGAAGGGGTCCAGAGAGAAAGATGGTAGGATGGGCTTGCGTCACACGCTGTGATGCCGATCCTGACGTCACCGCTCATCAAGAGCGAGACGTGGGGATGGCAGCAAATTCTAGCAACTTCCCTTTTCACGACCCCTTTGAAGTTTAAAAAACCCCTTTTCACGTGAAAAAGGCATAACTCTGAGGCAAAATAGAGCAGTGGACAGGATGCATTTTTGCCGTCTTTAGTTTGCTGGTTTCGTGGAGGTTTCAAGAAAAGACCCATTTTGTAGGCGGTAACAGGGCTCAGAGGACAGCAGGTGGAAGCTGGAGTCAGAAAGGTCATTCCCGGTTCTGCCCCTGACTAACGATGCACACAGAGACGAGCTTCTGGATCCCGCAACGACGGGGTCCGTTCTCGTCAGAGCAGCGGGCATCCGTAAAAGCGCCTTGCGCTCAGAAACACTGCGGGTTCTCTCTGAATGCTACTTATCGTTTCCTTCACTGTGAGTTAAATTATCACCCTGCTTCACAGCTGGGGTCGCTGAAGCCCACAGAGGTCAAAGGGCATGATCAAAACTATCAAGCCACCTCGCACATCAGCTTTGGGAAACATCTCAGGAGTCAGGGGGCCTGGAGACGAGACTGGGCCTCTATCCAAGCTTGTGTCAGTGAGACGCTGAAGTGTCATTATCTCAATACAGAATTAAGTGCTTGTATATGTTACTGCACAACAAAATACATTATTGATGTGCTAATGTTTTCCCCGCTGGGCTTACACGTGGTTTGCATAGCAAATTTTACACATTTTGTCATCACCTGTATTTGAAAATAGGATGTTTCTTGACAAATTATCCCATTATCTAACCAATTTTATCATTACCAGGTTTTTTTTTCCACTTCCAATCTAAATGTTTCATTTTTAGATTGTGTAATGTTGTTTCTTATTATGCAACGCTCAATCACTTTAATTCTTCTAGCCAGTTCTGTTACTCTGTTCGAGATATTGCTAAATAGTTACCCTTTCCTCTCAGTATTATTTCTCTCCAATCTATACATTTGCTCTGTTCTTAATGTTTTTGCATAGGTCATGCCTTTAATCACTGTTACCACTTTAGTTTATGTTCCAATTTATCAAGAAGTTTTTATAGATTTCACATGCATAAGTCATGTTTTGGATCATTTCCTATTCAAGACTTTAAAAAAAGAAAACATGCATTGGTGTCTCTCCCCCTCCCAAGATTGCAACTTCCGTGAGGACAGGGACTGTCTTTTTCTGTTTTTCTTCAGCATTTTATTTTTTTTTTTAAGATTTTATTCATTCATTTGAGAGAGCGAGAGTGAGCACAAGACAGAGCATGAGCAGGGGGGAGGAGCAGAGGGAGAGAGAGAAGCCAACTCCCCAGTGAGCAGGGAGCCCGATGCGGGGCCTCAATCCGATTATGACCTGAGCCGAAGGCAGATGCTTAACCGACTGAGCCACCCAGGTGCCCCCAACATTGTATTCCTAACATCCAGCAGAACACCTGGAATATGGTAGTCCTTCATACATATTTGTTGAATGAATATTGAATAGATGACTTAAATTCATTTTACTTTTATTAAAACAATTCATTAAGCTCTCAGAAATATCTATTTGAAAACATTTTTTTCACATATTTGTGAACTACCTAATGTATGTAACATACTGGCCCCTGGGTAGAAAAATAAATAAGGCTTTCCTGATCATGAGACAAAGACACAAAAGTAAATTGATACTTCTAGTAATGCTGGCATTTCCCCGGACATTGTTTAGTTTGCTCTAGGCCCTATTCTATCAACTCACAAATATGAACGTATGTCATCCTCACCACTAACCTATTTGAAGTGCCTTTCTTATAGTTGCTCAGTTAATTTGCACCTTAGGGAGTAAGACCAGTTATTTTGCATCTCTGTGACTCAGTTTCCTCATCTGTCAAATGGAGTTTTATTTATTGAATAAATACGTTTTACATGCCTACTCTTCACCAGATACTGTTGTAGGCAGCAAACACAATGGAAAAATATCCTCGTCCTCATGATCTTACGTTAATAATAATGCCTACTTCATAAAAATTGCTGGGAATGTTAAATGAGATAATAGAAAAGTCACCTAAAGCAATGCTGGCACATAGTAGGCACTCAATAAATGTTAGGCATTATTATTATGCAACAATATACTTAGACTCAGTAGATTAAGAAATGTTTCTCATTGATTGAGGGAATTGACAGAATAAATAGTTCAACATAAATTCATTATCACTCAGTAAAAAAAATTCTAAGTGTTAGACTGTGATGGATCCAGAAATTTGGGGGAAATAGATGCTCCTTTGGACTGGAAAAAACTAATCAAAGTATTTCAACTTCACTCCTATTCATTAGACATATGAGTTTGAGTTTATGAAATTTACATATCTTGGATCTATATCCAAGAGTTTGATTCATTTTGGAGGCTTTTTTTTTTTTTGGTAAAAGATTTTTTATTTATTTTTTTGAGAGAGAGAGAGCACATACAGGGTAAGGGGCAGAGGGAGAAGCAGACTTCCCGCTGAGCAGGGAGCCCGATGCCCCTCATTTTGGAATCTTAAGAAGATACATACTAGGGACACCTGGGTGGCTCTGCTGGTTAAGCGCCACGTGGGGCTCAGGACCATGGGAGCACGGGGCTCCTTGCTTGGTGTGGAGCCTCCTTCTTCCTCTGCCTGATGCTCTCCCTGCTTGTGCTCTCTCTGTCTCCCTCTCTCTCTGACAAATAAATAAATTAAGTCTTTAAAAAAAAGAAAGGTACACACTAGCAATTCTAATGTAATTATATTAGGTAATTGTTTAAGCAAGAGGTAGTCTGACTGTAAAAACATACTATCGGATGGAGCCTTTCCTCCAGTTGAATATAAATGATGTTCTGCTGTGAAATGAGTTGTAAACCATACAGCAGACAGTTATAATGGGATTTAACTTAATTAGTGTTGGAGAGCTGAAACTCTTCATTAAAAGTAGCACTTCATAATCATGTAATAATGAAGCTTTGGTTCTTAAAGGCTGATGGAAGATTTGACCCGAAAACAAATTTTTTTTAAATAAATAAATAAAAAGATTTCTCGATATTCGGCAAGTCACCAAAACTGTGACAAGGTGTACCTAGAACACTGTACGTACTCCCCCCCAACAGCTCCATCTCCCTTACTTGGTCCCAGTCGCTGACCTGACCCTCCTTGTCCCCCAGCTCTACACATGACACTACTTGTTATTTCAGAATGGAAATAGGGGTGAGCCTTCTGTGACTTGCCTCAGCTTGCCTTCTCTCTGACTCAGAGGAAGAGATGCGCTGTCGCCCAACACCTTCTATTGACTCTAGAGATTGCCTCTTTCTTTCGTGTGTTTTTATTCTTCACCCCCTCCCCCCACACACAATGTTAGGTGTTTCTTTTTATCACATAACAAGCTCAAACCTCCTCTCCAATATTAAGAGCAAGGCAGCTTGCCTCTAGAGCCTTCCCTGTATCTCTCTTTAGACAGCCAGGTTTCTAGAAGGACAAATCTATTGTTAGTCTCAGCTTCCAAAACCTGTTCACTCCCCAGAAGGAGGGGTCCTTACCATTCCGAAGGAGCTACTCTCTCAGGAGTCACGAATGACCTCTCCCCGCCAGTTCAAGTCGGCACCTGTCAGTCCCTCTGTACTAAAATTTTTTGTAGCATTGGAAAATTTTGACCGCACTCTTTTCAACTTTCTTTAGAACCCATGACCATCTTTCCTGACCTCTGCACAGGTATCTCTAGCTATGCCTGGACATTTCATCCTCCATGGCTGTTGCTTGATGCCTCCCATGTCAGAGGCTGACCTTGCGTTCCCCTCCCCACATCCTGCTCCTTCTCTGATATTCTGCACCTTAGTGGGGGATGCCACCCTTCACCCAATGCATCACCCAGAAATATGGAAAATTGTTTGATACCCTCCCCTGTCTCCCATTCCTACAACATCCTGATGCTAGAATAATTTTCCAAAAATAAAAATCCAATTATGTCACTCCTGTATTTGTAACTTTTCAGTGGTTTTCACAGCTTTTAGAAGAAAGTCAAACAATAAACAAGATACTCCAAATCCCTAACGAATTGATCTTGGCTATATTTTCCACTTTCTTCTCTTGACCTTCCCTCGCAGGTATTTTTCACTCCATCTGTTCCAAACTAATTTTAGTTTCCAGAGACTTCTCTGTACTCTCACCTATCTGGAACACTCCTCCTCCCCCTGATGCCTAGCTAACCCCTTCACTTCACAGTCTGGGTCCAGCACCAGCTCCCCCACCATCCTTTCTGCTAAAGATTTGTCTCTCATGAACTCCCAGGGCCCCTCTCCTTTCTGCTATCTTCACATCTGTGCATTAAGCGTGCATGCACAGTTGGTTTGAGAGCCTGTCTGCCTGGGTTTTAAGCGGCTTAAAGGTCGGTACAATCTTATCGACATCTTAGTCATGACGCCTCTCTCAATGTCTGGCACAGATTCAGCATCAGAAACTATCGGCTGCTGTTACATTGTGCTGACATGAACTCTGAAAAGATAAGCCCAGTGGCGCTTGTAGATGCTGAAATGTTGCCAATGTGTCACACCCAGGGGAACCCTTGTGCTTGCCTTCATGGAATGGTCTCTCGGTAGCTACCTTCTTTTCTCAGCTATGACATTCCTTTTCTTTTTTTTTTTCTTAAGATTTATTTATTTTGAGAGAGAGAGAGCACAAGAGGGAGGGGCAGAGAGAGAAGGAGAGAGAATCTCGTATCAAGTCCGCACTGAGTGTGGAGCCTGATGCGGGGCTCGATCTCACAACCCTGAGATCAGGACCTGAGCCGAAACCAAGAGTCAGACACTTAAACAACTGTGCCACCCAGGCGCCCTTGCCATTCCTTTACTTACAGTACATTATCACTTAAGTAAAAGCAACCATGTATATTGCTTTAGTAGTTTCATACATCTCTCTGTATTTTTTGATATAACATTTCTATATTTCTTTTTTTAGGATATTTAAATTTATTATTTATTTATTGGAGAGAGAGAGTGCACAGAGGGAGGGAGAGTGCACGGAGGAAGAGAGGGAGAGGGAGAAGAGAGTCCCCTCTGAGCAGGGAACCCCACTCGGGGCTCAATCCCAGGACCCTGGGATCATGACCTGAGCTGAAGGCAGACATTTAACTGACTGAGCCACCCAGGCACCCATAACATTTCTGTATTTCTAATATAATTTGCTAACATGTTTGTTTTTTTGTTTGTTTTTTTGTTTTTTTAAGGTGAACATGTTTTTTTAGGGTGAACATGTCTTTTAAGGTGAACATGTTTTTTTAGGGAACATAACTGAAAAATGCTGAGCCAGGGTATAAAATGAAAATAACAAGGAGACTTTGACAAATGTTAGCATAAACTTTACATTGTTTTCTCCTCTCAGTTCTGGGCAGGAAACTGAAATTTTCCTGGGGTTGAAGTAGAAAATGTGTAAGCCTTTAAGACAGTTGATTTATAAATATGTTTAATTAAGAGTTAGGTTTTAATGGTCCTGAGGGATTGTGCGTTTCACAGAATGAGACAATAAATTCATACCCAGATTTCAAGGAAAATTAATAAAAAATATGCCAGATTTTTCCTACCATGGGTCAACACTCTCTCTGCACCTTATTCTGCAGTGTGTGCCCTAGGATCAGAGACAGAATGGTCCTTGGCTGCGGGAGCAGAGCAGCGCGGCTCTGTGATTGTCTGTGTGGAAGCTTCGAAGGGCAGGATAAGAGCAAGGGCCTGCGAGCCTGCTACTCCAGACTCCTGATGGTCACTCAGCCTCCTGATAGCCGCGTGACGGAGCTAGTTCCCCCACATCTCCTGAGCCTCAGTTTCTGCATCTTATAAAATGGGAGAAAGGCAGTCCAAACAGACTTCTTAAGAGCATGATAATTTCAGAATATTTTGAAAGCATGAAAATGAAAGTATTTCTCTTCCCCTGATTTTCCGTATGACTGTTTCATCTCTGTGCCTATGGACCATTCTGTCTCCTACCACCACCGAGGCCTGAACTTCCAAATCCCTGCCACACCTACTGTGTCGGTAGTCCTGAGAGCACAGATGAAGGTTTCATATCTGCATCTGCAGCCTGCCTCGTGTCTCATATCCCGTGTTTCTTGCAGTGGGAAAGACCCATTGGGCAATAAGATAATAATAATAGTAACAGCGATCACCGACCGAATGTCAGGTCTTGGCATATATTCTGTCTAATCTGTACAGTAGTTTGGAGGAAAGGTGTCAGTGGCCCACAGTAGAGAGAGGCATGTGACTGAAGTCAGATGTGTCTGCCCAGAATGGCAGGGGTGCCGGCAGGAACCTCACCTGGTCGAACCCAATCAGACTTGGCGCCTAGCTAATCTGAATGTGAGAGGATACACAAAAGGCATGAGTCTCCTTACAGGGGGTGCCTGTCATTCATGGTTACTTTTCCGCTTCTCTCTTTCAACATCTTCAAGAGTGCAACTAATGCAGGCAGTAAGGGGCAGGAGTGCTGAGAATTTACTTACAGAGATGAGACGCTCCCTCCTCTCTACAGAAAAGTCGGGGGGGTGCAGGGGTGGATTTAGGAATGTTATGTTCAACTTAACTGAAATGAAGGAATTAGAAATGTAATCACATAGAGAAGTGCTCTACTTCTCTACAAATACTGTCCAAAGAAAGTAGGGACTGTACCTCTGAGAAATGAAAAGATGGTGGTCCCTGGTAGGGATAGGCCAGTGACAGTTGGGAGGGAAGGGACCGAGCTGTGAAGGGGCAAGGATGTGTCTGCATAGACTCATGGTAAAAAAGTCTCTATGAGTGCCTTTAAAGAAAGAGCTTCTAAAAAATTATAGAGATGGTTTAACCAATGAAGACACACACACACACACGCACATGCACACACACACACATGCTTGCATGTTATGTTATAGCAATAGCTCCTGTTAGAATTTTCCTAGGACACTTTATTAACAGTTGTTTGAAATGGACACTAAAGTAAGTCTCTCTTTATACCCTTATACCCTTGTAAGGTAAAATTTACCGTAATAAATAGTACATTTTAAAATACGGATCTCCAGGACACCTGAGTGGTTCAGTCGGATAATCATCTGACTCTTGATTTCCACTCATGTCAGGATCTCAGGGTTGTGGGATTGAGCCCTGCATCAGGCTCCTTGCTGGGCATGGAGCCTGCTTAAGATTCTCTCTCTCCCTGTGCCCCCCCAATTAATTTTTTAAATACAAATTCCCAAACAATTCATGTCTGTGGCAAGTCCCAACAACAACAAAAAGGTCTCAATCTGAACTTCTTTGAGACTAATCATTTGTTTGTGAAATGCAGTGGACATACTTTCATTGATGAAACTTTTATCTCTATTTAGGACTTTCCTCATAATTAGAGAACAGAACTAATTATCCTGATATCCTAAACAAAAGGAAATCATGTCACTGGTATAAATTTTGCTACAAAGGACCTCATTAGAGAACTCAGAAATCCCCATTAATCTTATGTTCATACTCTGTAATGATAGTAATTAGTGATGATAAATTGATAGTTGAGAATACACAATAGTTAGCAATTCTCATTTCATCATGATAAACTCTATTCTCTCCTGTTTGTAATTGTTTAAAAATTGAATTTTTTCTTCTTTATATTGAATGAAGTTCCTCATTTTACATAAAAATATAGATCTTTAAATTTTGCATGCCTATCCACATTTCTCAAAGAAATGTGAATTTAGTATGTTTGGGGGAAAGTATGGTTTCAAGCTTATGACTACAGTACAAAAACATTTTAAATAGCAAAAGTTAATGTCAGACATAACCAGGCATGAAACAAATGTTTTCCTCTAATTAATGAAGTTCAGTATTTAACCAAAAGACCTTTCCTTCCTTTTCATTGCCTAGAGTCTTTGAAGAGCACCCCTGAGGCTGCTCAGAATTCATAGCAATATTCCTTTGTTATATGGACCAAGCAATCTGTGGGAGAAACACAGCACCTGTGTGCATGCAAATGAGCTTCCCATCTTGGCAAATCCTGCTGGACCAGGTGATTTCTGCTCTTTTCCTGCCCCACAGGAAAACTTCAGGAGGAAGACACTAATCACATTACTGCTGAGAAATGAGACGCTCTCTCAGCTTGGAGTTTCCTGTGCAGAAACAAAATAATGAAACCAAGCAATTAGCGGGCTTCTTCGGGGAATGTTGTTATCTGCATTTAGTGTTTCATCACAAGGAATTCTCAGTCTTTTGGAGACAATATTAGAAGACCTAAATGAATTTCTAGGCCGACTTTGTCCTGAAAGAAGGAAATACTATACTTCCTGGACATTTATCGTTAACTCGTTCTGGAGAATCAAGATGCATCATGATGGTGCAAATAGTACAGCAGAAAGAGTCCTCCCAGCAGTGGGCTGGACACCTCCAGTGTCAGGGGTCTGGGGGCAGGGTCCCTCTGTCTTGCATAAGAGAGTGAGGGCCAACAAGGGAAGATGAGGAATAAGAACACATGGGAAAATATAAGGGTCAGGTTTCCATGAAGTATGCCATCCATTGTAGGTTGACCCCTTCTGTCTATCACACATTATAAACACCATCCTGGAAAGGTGTAGAAAAATAATGATGGCAGTTCTTTACTCGGTCCAAAAGGAATAGCCAGTACTCACTTCAATCCAGGGGTATACTAATAACGCATTCTACTTTTTGGAAATATGTTAAAGTCTTGGAAATAGGGCTTTGTCAAAATATGAATGTTTTTAGAGTGTTTGATTCCTAGTCAAAAACCTTAGCAAAAAAAAATAAAATAAAATTATTGACCCATCCTAATAAGGCTGTAACCTCCTAATAAAATTTTTATAAAACCATAATGCTAGAAGGAAGATTGACTTTGAATAAAAACCCATCTCCAGTATTTTTCTCACCATTATTAATAAAGAAAACAAAAACAACAAAACAAACCAAAAAACCCTGCTTTTCTCCATTCTTCCTACTAATCCTTGGCCATAGACCAGGTTTTCCAAATATGAAAGTGATATACTACAAACCAGGGGCTGGTGGTAGGAAGCAGTAATGGGAAATGAGAGACACAGGGAGTTAAACAAAGCTAGAGATAAAGTAGGATATATGTCATCAACTTATATCCACTTTTCAAAGTCTTCTGTAGCCATAATGCCCATCCACCAATTTGCCAAGATGGCCTTCTCACCTGAAGGTCTACGTGTCCCTTGGAGTAGATTTAATGAGCAGACTAACTGTTACTCAGGTACAGAACTATAAGCCCAAATACACCCAAATGCCAAAAATGGCAACACTTATTAATATTGCTGATCTTGTCTCTTTTTCTCAAGACTTAATTTGATAGTCTTGCCCCAGTTTAGTGCTCAGAACAAAAGCCCATCCATTCCTAATGTTATTGATTCAACCCTGATCTCACAACCATATGCCATCTTTTCCTTCCCTGAACCTTGATGCAGCTTCCCTGTGCAACTACCAGCATTCTGTAAGTGCAGGGATGGATAGATAATGGAGTTCCAAAACTGAATGAAGGAGGTTGGGTGCTTCATAAACCTTGGGCTGTTCTCAAGGGAACTTCTGCCTCATTCTTTGCCCTTGCCAGTTAACTCTTAATGCTAAAGGCTATTAAACCAGCTGAGACTGCCTTGCCTCTGCACTTCCTGGAAGATGGCCTTGGAGAAGTCTGCAAGTATGTTCTCTACATTGTGCTATTTCAGCTCTCTCCTCACATCTCAGAATTACAGAAGAACATCTCGAATCCTGACACTATGCCCTTTAAGTTGTCTTAAAATCATGGAAATCAGTGAGACTTAGTGCAGATAGAGAGAAGGAAACAAGCCTTGAGCCCAGGGGAATCTCCAAAATCTGGAGGTTACATCAGGAAGAAGCTTCCAGTGAGACACAGGTGAAACCAAGAAAATATTGATATGGAGGCCAAGAGAAGAAGGTGCTTCTAGAAGAAGAGAGGTGATTGACCATGTCACATGCTACCAGAAATTCCAATGAGATAAGGACAGAAAATCTGCTACCTGCTCTGGCAAAATAAAACCCATGTGGATGGGCAGAGAAGAAACGAAGCTCACTTAGAGGGTTTGAAAGCAGGAATCCCACTCACAGGGTGTAGATGAGAAAGTAAAAAAGGAAAAACTCTCTTTGAAAAATTGTACTGAAAATGAGCTGAAAAATAAGGCAGTGACCAGAAGAAGATACAGTATCAATGGACCTTTTTTTTTCCCCTTAAGTCTAGGCAATATTAAGGTGTATTTGCAAGTCAATGGTAATGGTTCTAGCTGAGAAGAAGTTGACCTTGCAAAAGAGAGAGGGGAAATTGCAAGAGCAAAATCCTTGAGTGGACTAGAGGTGATAAAAGTAGAGAGGCAGGAGCAGGACTATGCAAAAAGAGGAGAGGAGAAGAACATGGGTACAGAGAGTGTAAGTTTCCATTAATTTGGTGATGGGAAGGTAAATTGGTCCTTTTCTGATTAATTACCTTTTTATCAATAAAGAATGGGGGAGGTCATAGCTGAGAATAAGGGAAGGGGCTTTGGACATAGAGAGAAAACTAAGTCAGTAATTATCTTGGAATGATTTGTACTAGGGAAGTATGGTAGGATTCCTAGGCTTCACCTAGTCTTTGTTTGAAACCTGTAGTCATAACTTTAGTCCTCATCTCTAATTTGGCATTTAGGCTATAGTGCATCACGTTATTAGTGACCAAGAAACCATGTCGTATTTGAAAATCGTGTTTTCCCAAATCGTTCTCAGAACGATTTCTCAGAAGTAGAATCCCAGGGTGGCATTACTTGGTATCTTCTCCAGGGTATACTTTAGAGTCCTCATACACATTTGTGGAATTTAAGACTGAATAATCTGAATGAAACACTTCAGTAAATATTTCGAGTCCTTCTTTCCTTTGCCCTGCACATGACTAACATAGATGTTTATATAAATGATTGAACACACTCATCACTCATCCTGGTAAACACAGGGTCTGGCTCACCCCACATATCACTAAGGGGTTCCAATGGCACTCCTGCAAGCACCCCAGAGTGAGTCTAAGTTCCACAGCCCTTTAAATATGCCCTCTGTTCTTCGTCTGGTCTGGAGCCAGAGTGAGCACCAGCGTGAGATGTCTGTTTCTAATTTCTTTCTTTGCAGCTGGAAACTAGAGCCAGACCTTCTCAATCACATTTGGGGGCTCAGATTCTTTAATCTCAGTAATTTCTGACACTCAGCATTATGGTAGCAAAAGTCACAGACTGTGCCCTAGAAATAGAAAAGAAATACTTCATTTTATTTTTTTTTCTTAGATCTTTGCTTTTCAATGAGTGGTCCTTGTGTCAGCGTCAGCATTACCAGAGCGCCTATTAGAAATGCAGATCTTGCGCCCGCCTCTTGAAAGACCTATTGAAACAGAATCTGCACTTTAACAAGGTGCTCAGATCATTCCTAAGCCACCAAAGTGTGCCAAGTACTCTTCTATAGGATATGAGATGCTTCCAAATAACGTTATGTAGTTATGCTGATGGAAAACTTGGCAAAAAATAAAAACTTCAATAATTGCTTTGATTTTACTCATAAATAAATATGAGGGGTAAATACAGACCTAAGTAGCGCCCAGGTTTTGTGATAATTGTCAGCAAAGCTGAGCTCTTGTTTTATATAGGCTGACTCTTGCATGTAAATTGCATTTAAGAAATTAAACCGGAAATCCCTTTTCACAATAACAAAATTGCTGTCAGTGATGCATTAATACTTTGTAGCACATTTGCTCTTTGTAGATTTCTGATAAGTGGTGTGCAAGACACATGGCTTTCAGGAAAACTGCAACAGTGTTATTCAAAAGCCTTGCGATTTTATTTCAAGTTGGATCAATGTGGGTGGTGAACTCAGATTTCCAGGTTCTCAAAGGACAGTCTCATCTTCATGATTTCATTTCCTCTTTCTAGATCTATTGCTACAATGTCAAACAATACAATGCACGATGTAAACAAAGTAAATAGTGAATTTACACGCCTTCTCTCTTTTTTTTTTTTCTGGTGAAGCAAATATATCTTGCTGAATTCACACCTAATAATTATCTTAAAAAAATTGTTAATCTCTTTTCTTTAGTGGCTTTCCCCCTTAGTCCCTATTCCTGCAGAGAAAGCAGGCAGTTTACTTTATTGAAAAGTATTGTAAGTCTTGTTAAATGTAAATCAAATAGTGATGAGCTTCCTGTAAGCACATCCCTCCCTCCTTTTTTATACTATCCCTACCTGAAGCTGACTTAGAAAGCCTCCATCACCCGTTTTCCTCAATTAATGCATAGGCTGACATATTGTAAACACAAAGATCTGTTACTGAATATAAAAAGAGGCTGATGGTCTATGATAACAAGATAGAATAAAATAAAAAAAAATATCCCGGCAGTATCTGAAATGCATACATTAGTAAGCACAGAATGGTCGCCTTCAGAAGTTTTAAGAGTATTCTTCTGTGTTCCAGAGATAAATGGAAATGACCAAAGAATGCTAGTCCTAAAAAAATTCTTTTGAGATCATCTCATTCAGCCTCTCTTCTTTGTTTAAGGTAACTTAACACCAGGAAAATGAAATAATCAAGTTCATCCAATTAAAGTGAATACTGTAATTTAAATGCATATTAAGCTTTTTAAATCCTGGTATATCCAATATGATTCTACAAAGCTAAAATACTACTTTAAAACTCCGATATGGTAGGAATAAAAATAATAGATGATCAGCTAGGATGTTAACACACAAAAATATTCCCTACAGAGGTAAGGGTTAACTTGTCCAAGATTGGTTCCTTGCAGGCTGGTCTCCCAGAGAAGAAGCATCCCACAAAGCACCAAGAAAACTGGCTAGAATATCCAAGGCAATCAGTCCTGGTGGGATGGTGACATGGGGAATTGGGCCAAGGACCCCCGTATCACGTGAGCTGCAAGAGTCCTGCCTGACCAGGCTAGGAAAGCAGCAGTTGGCTTCTGTAGTGTAAAGCCCGAAAGAGTTGGGTTTTCTTTTCCTTTTCTGTAATTCAAGTGCCTGACTTAAGCTTTGATAGGTGAGGGATCCATTTCAGAGACAAAGTTGTTACCAGCCACAAACTAGGTACAGAGCCAGGCCCTCACTGCAGTACCACTGCTTTGGAGATCTCAGTGATTTTCAGACCCTTTGGACAAGGTGTCATTTCTCCTCTCGTACTCTCAGTTC
Organism: Ailuropoda melanoleuca; assembly: GCF_002007445.2. NCBI lineage: Eukaryota > Metazoa > Chordata > Mammalia > Carnivora > Ursidae > Ailuropoda > Ailuropoda melanoleuca. The sequence continues at coordinate 36,677,044 of NC_048226.1, forward strand.
TCTCTCCTGCTTTAAATTCACCGATAAAGAGTGGCCCATGAAACCCCAGTAAAAGAAGCTCCAGCCCAGGCATGCGTGCTTGCTGTCTCCCAGAGACCCCAGGCATGCATTGTAGTTTCTAGGTCTTGTAATTAGCAAACCTTTATTTTCTTCAAAGTGTCTCGATGGTTGTTACTGAAGGGCATCTTGCAACCACAATAAGAAACGCAAGGGTCTGTCCAGTCCTAACACTGGTTTGGGAAGGGGAGATATTTATGGGAAGCTCTCGGGGTCCAGGTAAGTACCCCCAGGCATTTCTAGTCAACTACATTACTAAGCATAGGCTCAGACTGGCACAAAACACTTGCCAGTTGTGCTTTTTCATAACCAAACCCAAACCCAAGGCAAGGGTCTCCTCCCCAAATCTGATGGCACCGTGGAATCTCCATATGCAGGGGACAAAAGTGGATCTGCACAACTGCTCCCCAAATAAACACTGCTTTTGAAAGCCCATTGTATGTGCCATTGGGTTATTTGCCTTGTTGCTTAACATCCACTCATGGAATTTTTCTCTTCAGGATTCCAAATATTGCTAAGCATGCCTTTCAGTCTGTTGAGAAAGAACTCTTCTTGTCTTTATACATAAATTGTTAGATCTCTTATTGCTATAATGGACGAGTCATGGAGATACAAAGTTTCCTCCAATGTAATGCCAGATATCTTCCATTTGACTTCCCAGTTCCACCTTTTACTCTTCTCCGTCTTTTGCATACTGAGACTACATTTATTTGGACTCTGTGTGTGTTCTGATTGGTTTTGACAAAGGAGGTGCTGTAGACAATGGCAGGAAGGAGAGTGAGGTTGGGGATTTTCATCTCCTGGGCTCCTCACTGTGAGGTCATCTCAGGCTGGGGGTGTCCCTTCAGTTCAGGCAGATATTCCACATGGCCCTTTCCCCCTGGCTGACATCTGGCTCCCCTGGTCTCTTCGGGGCTCCGGGGCAACACCTGCAGGATTCTCGCTGGTGCAGGTCCTTGCACACCTGTCTTTTTTAGTTCCCAAACCCCGTGACACTGTCTTTGCAATTATTCCCTTTGCAAACAGAGACCTTCTCAAAATACCTTGATGTAAGTGTGAGAACTCTTTCCTTTTGGGACCCTCATTGATACAAATGTCAAACATTTCTGTCCTTATCTCTAGTAAGGAATCTTCATGCACATAGACACAACATTCTGCTTAAGGAGCATAGCCACATTTTTTTTTTTTTTTAGTATAGCCACATTACATTTTTCCTTTTCTAGGAAACAGAAAAATCCTTCAAAATGACATTTTTAGAACACCAGAAGAATAAATTTCTGGTGAATATGTCTGTTTATCCTTATACCTTTATACGCCTATATCCCAAATTTCCTAGAAATTCAGAATTAGGACTTTTAGAAAGCTTTTTAAATTCAGTGAATCAGATGTTCATATCATGAAGTCTATGGAAAGGACAGCTATACATCAGTTATTTTTGGTTATGACGGAAAGTTAAGTAATGGTTGCATATCGATTGTAAGTATTGATTTTGGCATTTTCTTTCTTTTTTTTTTTTTTTGAAAGATTTTATTTATTTATTCGACAGAGATAGAGACAGCCAGCGAGAGAGGGAACACAAGCAGGGGGAGTGGGGGAGGAAGAAGCAGGCTCATAGCAGAGGAGCCTGACGTGGGGCTCGATCCCAGAACGCCGGGATCACGCCCTGAGCTGAAGGCAGACGCTTAACCGCTGTGCCACCCAGGCGCCCCTGGCATTTTCTTTCTGAATGTTTTTGGCTTTTTAAATGGTTCCTCAGAAATTAATGTGCATTTGGAAGGTCTTCCTTCTTTGTTGTCCAGAGTGCCAAGCACAAAACAGATGAGTAATAACTGATTGCTGATTAATTTGTTTGCATAACTAATCATTCATGCAGTTATCCAGTCAGTCCCAGAGTTCTGTATACAGGCATACCATCATGGCTATGTGATTTATAAAAAAATGTGAGTTTTGTTGCATTTTCTCCTTAGGTAGGTTAAAGGAACACCCAGAAGGGAATCACAACAAATACAACTTTTTAGGAAAGGTCTTTAACTTTGGTTGATTAGGTTATCATTCCCCCAAGCCAAATCACCCCAGACTCTTGTTGGCTCATTTCAACGCTAATTAGGAGCAGTGGGTAAGAGAAGCCAAGGGGTGTGAGAAGAGAGGTTGGGTGACTGCTGAACAGTGAGACACTCCTCAGTGGTTTCAGGTCACAGACTTTGTTCAGGGCACAAAAATAGGGACATTTCTGGGGTGAAACTGAATCTGCAAATTTTTGCTCTAATCTTTTTTAGTTTTTAAGGAAAGTCCTACCAGCAAATATATGAATGAATGACAGTGTTTATTCCTCTTGGGATAAATGTAATGAACTCATGTTGCTTTGGGAATAGAGAATACTTGGTTTTTCTGAATTTTTATTTAAATGTGAATGAGGATAAATATCCTTAAAATAATCACCAAGTAAAACGATTGCACAACCACAGACACAGGGTACTTTTAAAATTCACTCACACTTTTAAATGAAAGACTACACTGGATTGAAGAGAAAAGAATTAACTAAATTTATACGAAGAGATGGCTTTCTGACAGCCCAAAGGCTGGCATTTCTAAAGTAGAATTTTTCTGGGGTATTAGATGCAAAAGGGCATCATTATTGCTGAGCGCTAGCTTTGCTTTAGACAATTAACGGTTTTCTGGGGTTTACATTCTCAATCAGGGCTGTGGTCATTAGGGCTATTTTGTGATGCAGATCACCGGAGGCTCGAGTTCTCAATTGTTTAGCCCCCAAAACAACTTTCAGAAGTATTTCCTAGTTAATCTGAGGAGTCATTTACATGAAATTCACGTTCTACTTTCCAAAAATAGTTCTGTCCTTAAATAGCTGCTTTCTGTCTTATAATTAAATCTTGAAACTTATTACTTTGAAATACATATCAAAAACATCTGGGATGGAGCATCTGAGACATAGATAAAGAGCAGTTGCAGCGGCCAAAAAATCAAAGGTATTTCTCTTCTTCTGTTAGGAAAGTGGATGCAGGCTTATTGACTGAGTAGACCTTGTTAGTCACAGATCTACTAGACAGCTTTATCCTCACAACCCCTGTGCTGCACTCAATTCACAGTTTAAATAAAATAAGGCTTAAAAGGTGGGATTTTTTTTAGAGACCTAATCCACTCCTAGTAATAACGTACGATTATTATATACACTTTTACATACAATACCGCAAAGCAGTACACAGGGTTAGATTTTCAATCCGTGCTTGTAGAGCCTTTTATTCATTCACCCAACTCAAAACAAGTCATTTAAGGCACTAAAAAAACTAGTGCAGAAGATAGTATGCTTAGACATAAATGTCCTTATTTAGCCTGTAATAGCTTGTTCTGAACATAAAACCGAAATGTGGAGGTTAATTTATATGTTCCTAATGTTTATAATAAGCCATTGTATTTACCCATTTTCAACAGGCGTAGCTTTTACATAAAGTTGATTTCTTTGGGAATCTATTCCATTTTAAAAGTCCCATTTATGATATGAGCCCATATTACATTTTATAACCCTAAAAATTGCCATCAGCAACTTCTATTCAACAGATAATAAACCGTAAACAGAGCAAAAATATATAATGGAAATAGTGCGTGTGATCACGTAAAGTAGCAGAGGAGAAAATAAAAATACACACGAGCAAAAATTATGATAATCAAAAACTAGTTCTAAGGGTACAATAGGTTAGGACAATCACCAAAGAAAAACTCCCACATAGCCACTGGGGAAAAACAGCAAAGAAGAAGCATAAATGAATAAAAAGAGGCTGAGCTCAAAGAGACAGAAATGAAGAAAAAGGTGACTTGGAGTCCCAGCTCCCTGCACTTGGTCCCTGGCAAGCCATTTACTCTTAATTTACTCACTTGCCATGAAATCAGTTTGTAAAGACTGGGTTGTTTTTTGTCTTTGTTTTGTTTTGTTTTTTAACTCTGTAAGCCAGAAAGGAGACAAACTTTGAAACACATAATAGCAATTGCATTCACACGTATGGGCTGTTTTTTTCGTAGAACTAGTCAGTGATAAATTCTACCTTAAAGTCTATGTGCCAGATAGAAGTCATTCCAATCCCATCACTTGAGATTCTGCAAGGAAAGCTGTTCAAAGAGTCTGCTAAGGCAGGACTGCACACAACAGTGGTCTAAAACTCCGAGGAGAGAACTCTGGATGTTCTGGGACTTGACCCGAAACAAAAAGCTAGGTAGCAAAACTACTTGTAAAGGTATTCACGCATTAGGAGTATTTTTAAACCAGTCACTGTGCCAGCTTCGGAAGAAAGCAATTATGAGCAAAGCAGACAGAAGACCTGACCCCGTATAGAAAGCAGAATTAAATGGCATGTCTGATTCAGCACTCTAAGTGCTGTGAGAGCAAATGAGCAGGTGCCGTGGGAGCTTTGGCAGTAAGTGCTGACTTGGACTGGGGCAAAGGGTGGAGATAAAGAAGGGCTTCCTGGAAGAAGTGCTATGTAGGCTGAAATCCGAAGGATGAGGAGAGGTTAGCTAGATGAAGAGAGGGAAGGCTGTTTGAAGCAGTCTTTCAGTGAAGACTCAGAGGTGAGGTAGAACCTGGAGCCGTGAGAAAATAAAAATTCAGTAGGGTTAAAGCCTAAGTGCCCTAGATGGCTGAGAGGCAAGAAATGGACCTGGAGAAAAAGCTAGAGCATAGGGCATAAAGGTCGCAGGAATCCACATTAAAGAAGTTTTACCTGAAATAAAAGAAGCCTTTGAGATCGATGTTTTAAAAGGATCTCAAAGACTGCTCTTACTCATAACTGGATGTTTGCACTCTTAGATAACATCTCCCCATTCTCCCCCAACCCCCCAATTCCTGGTAACCATTTTACAATATGTAAGTATCGGATCAACACATTGTACACCTTAAACTCACACAATGTTACATGCCAATTATATCTCAATAAAGCTTGAAAAGATAAAAATAAATAAAGGGACTGCTTTATAGAAAATGGACTGGAGGAATGTGGGCAAGTAGGAAGATGACTTGGAGAAGTCATGGAGGGAAGATGGAATGAAGTTGATGTGGCTGAAGGTATTTAGAAGATAGAGTTGTCAGGGTGCCTGGGTGGCTTAGTTGGTTAAGTGTCCTACTCTTGATATCAGCTCAGGTCTTAATCTCAGGGTCTTGAGTTTGGACCCCACCTTGGGCTCCACAATGGGCATGGAGCCTACTTAAAAAAAAAAAAGTATTAGAAAAAAAGAAGCAGAACATAGAATTGTCAAAGCCTGGTGAGAGGCTGGATATGAATAGTGAAGCATAAAGGAAAGCGAGAGATCAAGGATGCCAGGTGTCTGATTTAGACAGCTGGGGGTATGGTGGTGCCATTCTCTAAGAGGAGAAGTGTCAAGGGAAGAACAGTTTGGGTTTGGCACGTGCATAAGTTTGGGGCATGTTGAGTTGGGATTCCTGTGAGCCTAGCATGGAGAGATGTCCAGAAAGAGCTGGGTTCATGGAACTGGAGCTCAGAAGAGAAGCCCAGGATATAGATGGAGGTCTGGAAGTCAGATTGCAATTGGCGATTGAAATCATGGGAGTGGGTGATGTCCCCTCAGAAAAGTGTGTGCTATAAGAAGTGACCTAGGAAGAAACCTAAGGAGCACCGTTTAAGTGTGTGTTGATCCAAGATGGCCCTGTGTCTTAGCCCAGGTTTTTTTCCTAAGAACCAAAGCCCAGAGTAAAGCCACATGCTACCTTTTATTGGGTGAGAGTGTGCCATAGCGGGGCAGTAAGAATAAGAGAAAAATAGTAGCAAGGTAGGAAAGGCAGGAAAGCAAACAGGTGGTGGTACACTACCTTCTCAGCTTCACATGAAAACAACCCTATGCTTAGTCAGGGGAGACATCCCCAGAGAGACCCTTTAGACTAGTCTCCTTGCTACCAGTCTGTAAGGCTGTGAAATAACATGCTATTCCAGTCCTTCCATTTCTTGCTTCTCATTGATTAAAATGTGCCTTTTAGGGTGTTAACTCCCTAGGCCCTTCTAGGCAGCCCCTGGGGGAGTTAGAGCCTCCATGGGTTCAGTCCAGTCAAGCCTCAGTGCTGGAGCTTCTAGTGCCCTTAGTAACGGACATGATGGAGGTTTGGCCGCAGCCGAGTCAGTACCTCTGGGAAACACTGAGACAGGAAGTGGTGCCAAGAGATAAAGCCATGTCATTAGTAGGTGGAATTTTGTAAATGATAGAATGATGTGAGTCTCAATGGTTTTTCTTCAGCGAGGAATCAGAACAAGCAACGGATGACCTGAAACGATTTGGGATAGCACATAAACTGAGTCAGTTTTCCTGTGGGAACCTTGCCTTCTCTACTCCTGATTTACTTGGAATGGGTTGAATGAACCCCACCCAGTGGTTCTCAGATGTAAACAATAGTTTACATCAGAGCACAGGGATGGCCTGTGAGGAAAACAGGCCAATGGGACTCCATACCAGAAATTTCACTGGAATTACTGGAAAAGAACTGGAAGCCTGGACTTTTAAATGTTGTGAGAAAGAAAATCTTTTTTTCCCCCTTAATTCAGTTTGAGTTGCTTTTCTTCCATTTGTAACCAAAATATACCCGATTACTACAGAAACAAAGACATTCATTAGATTGAATGACAAAGGTTGTTGATACCTTCAGTGAGCATGGTTTCAGCATAGCAGCTCTGGCAAAATTCAGGGACATTCTTACTGGCTTTTCGTTCATGCTCTTAATGCTTAAAACACAGTTTCAGGGGTGCCTGGGTGGCAGTCAGTTAAGCGTCCGATTCTTGATTTCAGCTCAGGTCATGATCTTGGGGTCATGAGATCAAGCCCCACCTTGGGCTTAGTGCTCAGCGTGGAGTCCGCTTGAGATTCTCTCTCCCTCTCCCTCTGCCCCTCCTACCTGGGGCTTGCTCGCTCTCTGTCTAAAATAAATAAATAAAATCTTAAAAAAACACACACACACACAGTTTCACCTACTTGTGGAAGGATGGAGAATGTCAAACTCAGCGTTTAGAGAACCCATGGCAAAAAGCAGAAATGACGTCTTCAAGCAATCTTGGCATCTTGGCGCCATGTTGTTCTGGACTTCATCTAGGAAACAGGTGTGCTACATCACCCAGGGTGGGAGTGGGGGGCTCTTCAGTGTTTCCAGAGTCCAGATAGAGCCCTATCTGTTTTAAACAATTATGAAGTCTCCATGATAATGCATAGATTTGATTTTAATTTTCTATTTTCCCCAAGTACTTAACATCATGCCAAGTATGTAGTGGGTTTTTATTGAACAAGGGTCCATTCAAGATGCCCAATCTACCTGAGCAAGGAGTAGCCCATGGGAGTCACTCAATCTAGAGTTTGACAGAAACCAATGTCCTTCTGTCCTTCTGATGCCCCAGTAAAATTACATTTTGATTCCGACATCTGGTCATCCTAGTGACTATGGAAGTAGAAATATTAATAAAAATTCTGTGTAGTTCTTTGCTACACCACAACTCTCATATTTCCATGGACTCATAAGAGATCTGTCTCTGCAGCCTCAATTTTCCTTCAGTGTTTCTCCCATCTACTCTTTTTTCCTGTTCAAAATATATTACAAAATTTAGATGCTCACTACCTCTGGTTGAGACTAGAATAACACCCCCATAACTGATCTTTGGGCCACCAGACATGGTTTGCTCCATCTATCATCATATACCCTACTAACGGGTGAATAATTCCAAAATTACTTAAATATCCTAGCATCAGTTAAATCATGCAGTGTAAGACCACATTCCCAAGTATCTATCAGGGAATTTCACTTATGTTTGTTTGGTTTTGTTTGTTTGTTTGTTTTTTTCAGAGCACAAAGTCTGCCTTTACTACTGTTTGTTGAATATGTTTCTGTCTTTTTATGTCTTATTCTTTGTGACTTGATTATGATTTCTTTGAGGTTGGGATATATTTCCATGGGTCTCATCTCATGGGTAAGGCAAATTAAATGAAGAGACATTTTCCATAACTAATTTCACACCAGTGTACAGCATGTTGGTATTGAATTCTGTGCTTCCAGTTATCGCCAATTAAGGACCAGAGTATGGTGTGTACACATTGACCACAGGCTATGCTCAGATGCCTGCCACTGATTTGCTTATTCTTGTCATTATTTCATGAGAGCCAGTGTCAGTCTCATTACAACATGTTTTTTAACATATTTTTAGGCATACAGAAAATATAAGATTTGTATAAGCACTATTGAGGATGTTATAGAAACATAATACATCGTGATTTTATACTGGCTGAAGCAATATTTTCTTTATATGAAAAATCTTCATTGCCTTTAAATTGCAACAAGATTTTTTTTTTAAAGATTTTTTAATTTATTTATTCGACAGAGATAGAGACAGCCAGCAAGAGAGGGAACACACGCAGGGGGAGTGGGAGAGGAAGAAGCAGGCTCATAGTGGAGGAGCCTGATGTGGGGCTCGATCCCACAATGCCGGGATCACGCCCTGAGCCGAAGGCAGACGCTCAACCGCTGTACCACCCAGGCGCCCCTGCAACAAGATTTTTTAAGAGGAATGCTTTTTTGGTTCCTTTTTAACATCTTTGATACAGGTTCTCTTTTTTTAATTGAGGTTTAATTGGCATATAACATTATATTAGTTTCAGGTGTACAGCATAATGATTTGATATTTGTATACACTGCAAAATGATCACTGCAGTATAAGTCTAGTTCCCATCCATCACCGTACATGGTTACAATTTTTTCTTAGAATAAGAACTTTTAAGATTTACTCTCTTAGCAACTTTCAAATATGCAATACAGTATTATTAGCTATAGTCACCATGCTGTACTTTACATGCCCATGACTTATTTATTTTATAACCGGAAGTTTGTACTTTCTGATCACCTTCACCCATTTTACCCACCCCAGCACCCCTTTCCTCTGGCAACCACTCATCTGTTCTCTGTATCTATGAGCTTAACTTTTTTGTTTGTTTTGTTTTGATTTGATTTTGTTTTGTGGGGGGGTTGGTTCTTTTTGTTTGTTTGTTTCTCTTTGTTTTTTAAATTCCACGTACAAGTGAAATCATACAGTATTTATCTTTCTCTCTGACTTGTTTCACTTAGCATAATGCTCTCAAGGTCCATCCATGCCGTCACAAATGGCAAGATTCCACTCTTTTTTATGATTGAGTAATTATTCCATTATATATCTGCTTTATTCATTCATACATCAGTGGGCACTTCAGTTGTTTCCATATCTTGGGCATTGTAAATAATGCTGCCATGAACATGGAGGTTCATACATCTATTTGAATTAGTGTTTTCAGATAAATACCCTAAAGTGGAATTACTAGATCATATGGTCATTCTGTTTTGAATTTTCTGAGAATCTGCATACTGTTTTCCATAGCAGCTACACTGATTTATGTTCCCACCAATACACAAAGCTTCCCTTTTTTCCACATTCTCATCAACACTTGTCATTTCTTTTCATTTTGATGATACCCATTCTAATAGGTGTGAGGTGGTATCTCATTGGGGTTTTGATTTGCATTCCCTTGATAACTATCAACGATGTTGAACATCTTTTCATGTATCCGTTGGCCATCTATATGTCTCCTTTGGACAAATGTCTATTCAGGTCCTCTGCTCGTTTTTTAATCGGATCGGGGTTTTTTGTTTTTGTTTTTTGGGGGGTTTTGTTTTGTTCGGTTTTGTTTTTTTTGCTCTTGAATTGTATGAGTTTTAATATATTTTGGATATTAACCCCTTATTTTCTCCCATTGAGTAGGTTGCCTCTTTATTTTTGTTGGTAGTTTCTTTTGCCATGTGTTTGATATAATTCCATTTGTTGGTTTTGCTTTTGTTGGCTTTGCTTTCAGAGTCAGAGCTAAAAAAAAATTATTAACGATGTCAAGGAGCTAACAACTTATCTTTTCTTCTGGGAGTTTTATGGTTTCATGCCATATATTCAAAACTTTAATCTATTTTGGGTTAATTTTTGTATATGGTATAAAATAGCAATCTAGATACATTCTTTTGCGTGTGGCTGACTACTTTTACCAATACCATTTATTAAAGAGACTGTTCTTTCCCCTTTGTAAATTCTTCCCTCTTTTGTCATAGATTAATTGCCCATATATTCATGGGTTTATTACTGGGGTCTCTGTTCTGTCCCATTGATCTGTGGGTCTGTTTTTATGCCAATCATATTGTTTTGATTACTGTAGCTTTCTGTCATACTTTTAAATCAGGGAGCATGATGCCTCCAGCTTTGTTCTTCTTTCTCAAGATTGCTTTGGCTATTTGAAGTTTTTTGTGGCTCCATAGAACTTTTAGGATTGTTTGTTTTATTTCTGCGAAAAATGCCATTGGAATTTTGGTAGGGATCGCAATGAATCTGTAGATTGCTTTGAGTAGTATGCACGTTTTAACAATATTAATTATTTCAATCCATGAGCATGGAATATCTTAATTTATTTCTGTCTTCTTCAATTTCTTTCATCAATGTCTTATAGTTTTCAGTGTATGGGTTTTTCACCTCTTTTGTTAAATGTATTCCTGGGTATTTTATACTTTTTAATGCAATTGTATATGGGATTGTTTTCTTAATTTCTCTTTCTAATAGCTTGTTGTGTGTAGAAACACAATAGGTTTCTGTATTGATTTTGTATCCTGCAACTATACTGAATTCATTTATTACTTATAACAGTTTTCTGGTGGAGTCTTTAGGGTTTCTATATATAAAATCATGTTGCCCTCAAAGTAGTGACAGTTTCACTTCTTCCTTCTCAATTTGAATGACTTATTTCTTTTTCTTGCTCTCTGACTAGGACTTCCAATACTATGTTGAAGAAAAGTAGTGAAAGTAGGCATCCTTGTCCTGTTCCTGACCTTAAAGGAAAAGCTTTTAGCTTTTCATCATTGAGTATGATAATAGCTGTTAGCTTGTCATATATGGCCTTTATCACATTGAGTTACATTCCCTCCATACCAACTTTGTTGAGAGCTTTTATCATAAATGGATGTTAAATTTTATCAAATGCTTTCTGCATCTATTGAGATGACTGTATGATTTTGAGCCTTCATTTTGTTAATGTGATATATCACATTGATTGATTTGCAGATGTTGAACCATCCTTGCATCCCTGGGCTAAATCCCACTTGATCCCAGCGTACGATTCTTTTAATGTGTTGTTGAATTTGGTTTCCTAAGATTTTTAAAGGATTTTTGCATCCATATTTATCAGGGATATTGGCCTGTAATTTTCTTTTCTTGTGGTGTCTTTGTCTGGTTTTGGTATTGGGTAATGCTGGCCTTGTAAAATGAGTTTGGAAGCATTCCCTCCTCTTCAATTTTTTGGAAGAGTTTCAGAAGGATTGGTATTAATTCTTTTTTGAATGTTTGTAGAATTTACCAGTGAAGCCATCTGGTCCTAACAGGAATGCTTTGTTTTAATCTTTCACAGGCTCTTAATTAAACCTTTCAAACTGTTTTAAAGATTCAGAGAATGCCTAAAAGATGTGTATTTTTAAATGAACCTTCATTTGAATATAATTCTGATTTCCCACCAGTACCTGCAAAAAGCAAAACATCTTTTTTGAAAGGGAAAGAGAATGCATTGCAAGATTATTCCCTATTGGGAGAAGTGGATTTTTTTTTTAGAATAACTCTGATACATCTTTTTGTCTTCAACCTATAAATTATAATTTAATTTTTACACATTTTGTATTCATATTTGCATGATAAAAAAGGTGTCACATCTTTTTTAAAATCACCTCTTTGTGGTTGAATTGCTAAAGAGAGATACCCAAGGAATCAAAGAAGAATAACAATTTTCAAGTCTCATATTGGAGCAATTTGCATAACTCTCTAATATTCACCTCATTAAGTCTCATTAGCAAATGATTGTCTCCCTTGTGGAAGCTTTAGGAGAAATCTTACTTGGCAATTTTCAGAGAAGCTCAATAATGTCATTCAATACTTTATATGGAATTATCTCCATCTAGACCTTTTGGCCTTCAATATTAAAGAAATCATCCAAACTATCTTTTAAGAGAACTTAGAATTTAGACCAGCTTAGAGAAGTTAGAATTTAGACCAGTTAATTTAGTACCTAAAGGCTGTCCTTATGCTAGTGAGCCATCCTGCAGCGTAGCTGACGCACCACCAGACAGGTGGAACCAATCATTTGTTCTCAGAAGAAACATATCATTTTCTGGAAGGGCAAGAAAAGCTTCTCATTCTCAAAACGTTAGAACAAAAACAAAGCATGAAAAATATCTACTCTCTTTTTCACGGAGACACTTAGCAAAAATGTTTCCAAGGAGGTTTTAAAGAAGCAGATTATTTGGAGTAAATCTGAGATATGCCAATTCACTGCTTTCACTGGTTAGAACCCCTGTAGCATAATGGTGTCTGTGATTGAGTATTACAACTACCACTTTTTTGAGAAAATAATTTCTGCCAGAGTTCTTCTAAGCGCTGTATGTTTAATTATCAAAACAACTCTTTTAGGTAGACAAGCTTATTTTTTTCCCTTTCACAGAGAAGGAAACAACCATAGAAAACTAAAGAATGTGCTCATGGTCCTACACTGGGAAGTGTCAGAGTCAGGTTAAAACTTGGGTCTGATACTGAAGCCATGCTCTGAACTCCTATGCATTTATAAAGAGATGCTAAAAGGAACAGAACCCAGGAAAGCGGAAATGTGGTATTCTTCTTGGCACATGAAACTATATTCCCTATTGCCATTATGAGTTTATATCCAGGACAATAGTCCCATTTTGGCTTATTCAGGATTGTTATGGGATTCTTTTATGTGTTAGGTGCTGTATTAGTTAGCGTAGGCTGCTGTAACTAAATCCCATATGCTGGGTATGTTAAAGAACAGAAATTTATTTTCTCACAGTTCTGAAGCCTGGAAGGCTGAGATCAGGTTGCCAGCATGGTTGGGTTCTGATGAGAGCCCTCTTTCTGGCTAACAGCCAGCCTGTCTGCTGTGGCCTCATGTGACAGACAGCGAGCTCTGGGGTGTCTGTTCTTGTAAGAACGCTAATCCCATCATGAGACCTCAATCTCATGACCTCCTCTAAACCTAATTGTCTCCCAAAAGAGACACTGTATCTCAAAATACGTTCACACTGAGGGGCAGGGCTTTAACATATGAATTTGGGGAAGGGAAACAGTTCACTTCATAGTAAGTATTAGTCCAGGTCTAGAGGGTTAAAAGTTGAAAAAGACCTAGCTACTTACTTCAAGGAAATAAAGACAAGACATAAGCAAGTTATGACAACCTGATAGGTTCTAAAATAAAGAAATATGCAAGGTATCCTGAAAGTACCAAGAAGGATGCAATTAATTTTGTCTGGGACTTAGAGGCAGGATGGCTTCAAAGCAGGTTTTACCAAAGAAGAGACTGAACTAAATCCGGAAGTGAGTATGGTGGTTAGCGCTGCAGAGGTCTCCACGAGCCCTATTCTTCCGGGGAGTAGGATAGAGTTTGATCTGTTGCCTATATGACCAAGATACACAGTTCAGTCTTCGTTTATGAGAATTGTTATGATGTCCAGGTTGGGGACACATACAAACCAAATCACCCTTTAGAGAAGCTCCAAACTGAAAAGGCCTCCCTATCGCCTCAATGATTTTAATCGTTGTTTTGATCTCTCACTCTTAATCATGATTAGGCATTCAAGGGATTACAGATACCTAAAGAAAGTCTTTAAAATGAAGGATAGTGACCAAAACAAAGCAGAAATAAAACAAACTTAGCAAACCATAGACGGTGGCCCACTCAAAAACAACAACAACAAAAAGTAAACAAAAGGGAGAAAAACCCTATTTTGTATAAAGATTTAATTTATTTGAGAGAGAGAGAGAAACATGAGCAGAGGGAAAGGGAGAAGCAGGCTCCCCACTGAGCAGGGCCCTGGGATCATGACCTCAGCCTAAGGCAGACGCTTTACCGACTGAGCCACCCAGGTGCCCCAAGAAAAACCTTATTGTTAACATCCTAAGAGAAATAAGAAAAGATCTGTCAACACCAAAATGAGAACAGAATGTTTAAAACATTGCAGAAAACAAAACTGAGTTCTTGGAAATTAAAAATTGTATAGCAGAAATAAAGAACCCAATAAGAATGGACAAAATTTCTTCCCTAGAAAGAAGAATGGAGGGCAAAGAAAAGGAACATAGGGAAGGTACAGTTAGACTAATAGTTGAAGTCCAACTCCAACATCCAAATAATGGGGGCTTGAGAAAAGGGAAGGAAGGAGATCAGTGAAACAATTCAAGAAAAAATCCTAGGACAGTAGCACATTAGTCATCAGACTGAAAATCTGTATGGATGAAATGAATCCACAGGAAGGTGCATCACTGAATTTCAGAGCAGTTGGGTACAATTAGGAGATGCCATAAGCTTCTATAGAAAAAAAAAAAAAAAGCACACGCCAAATACAAAAGATCAAAAATTTGGATGACTTTATATTTTTGTAGGCATAGTGAAAGCTAGAGGACAAGGGAGAAAAAAAGCTCCAGAAATGGGAGACTAGAAGGAAAAGTCCTTCCTGTTTAAAATACAGACCAAACCAAACTACCAGTCAAGCAAGAGTATAATAAAGACATTTTCAGACAAGCAATATCTGCAAAAATTGATCACACACACACTCACTTTTCTTCATAAAACACTGGAGGCTTTGTTCCATCCAACAAGAAAACAAAGGGCAACCAAAAACAAAAATCCAAAAGAGCAACTCATAAGAAATAAGAAATAGGATCCTTCAAACTGGAGAGAGGTAACGGGGATGCCCTGATCACTCCGGGAAGAGAGATCCCAGGATGATTGCTGCTCACAGGCTGAGCCCACAGCAAAGCAGGGGAAAGCATATGGCCACGGACAGCTATATTCTATCCTATATTCACAGTCAGTCTTTGCTTCGAAGTTCAGATGTGATGCAAATAAACTTGGAGATGCAGGTGCTGGTGGTGGGGAGAGACGGTAAGAATCAGAATGAGGAGGTAACAAGGGGGATGGAAGGCTGTGATGGCAAATCAGAGGTGCCTGGAGAGGGGAAGGGGGTGAGTCGGAGCCGTAAAGGGTCCGGGACTCACCTCCTCCGGTTCAGCCGGAATAGGTCCATTCCACCCCTTGGATGGGCTTTCAGTGTAGAAGGAGGAACTTTTTTCCTGTCTAAAATATTGACGGTCACTACTCCACGTCATAGGTTGTCCTTGAAGTATTTTAAGCAGGAGGGTGAATTTGAATTTTAGAAATATAGCTTTGGCTTCAGGGCCCAGAATAGATTAAAGGGAGGAAACACCAGAAGGAGACTGTTTAAGAGGTTGCAGTGGTACGAGCAAGGTATTTAAAAGTTACAATAAGCATGGACAGAGAGGAAAGGACAGAATATATCCATATTTTTAAAAAAATAGACAGAGTCAAGTTGGTGACACAAGGTGTGAGAGAATGACGCTCGGATTTCTAGCTTAGACTACTGTGTTGATGGTAATCTGTTTGCCAGAATGCAACAGCAACAAAACATACAGCAGAAAGGGCAGCTGGTAGAGGAAGATGAAGATGTCCCCTTTGGACGTGAAGTGTCCAGACGGAGATGGCTCTTAGGCAACAGGAAGTAGGGTTTAGGGCAGAGATAGGCATGTATATCTTGGCATCCTAAACAACAGGGGATCGTAAACATGGGCATGAAAGGGATGCTCCGTGGTGTGTATAAAGTAAGAAGAACGGAGATTGATCGTGAGCAAATATTGGGCATAGAAGTTAGGAACACTGAAATAATTGCTTTTTTGGAAAAATGGTGTCGGAAATAAAATAAGCCCCATTTCCTTGGAATCTGAAAATAAAATGAAGCAAAAATCTTCTGCTCTGGTCAGGTCTCCTGGCCCCATCTCCCAGAAAGCCCAGAGGGACAGCTCCAGGAGGCAGAACTCAGAGAGCAGGTGGCATCTGAGAGAAGAGGTGACAGGCTGCCTTCCCTGAGGGGTGGCCTTGCTGTCAGGAAAAGCAGCGGCTCCTATCTGGAGCTGAGTTTGCTACCATTCTGAACCTTGGCTACCATTGATTCCCCATTACGCTCCCCATTTTCCAATTTAGAAAATCTGATTCAGCAACTTGTTTAGATCACAGCCTTTCAAATTGGCATAGGTTTCTAAGCTTGAGAATATTTCTGTGGCTTGCAGATTTTCAGCCGCTGCTATTTTATACATCAGGAAACATTTAGCAAACTAATGAAATGAAGTAAGTGAGGTGGGTAGAATTAGAGAATCCTATGTTGGGAGTTCTCGTGTGGCTTAGGGCAACCAGCCTGAAAAATTAGAGCTCATAAATTAGATTACCAAACACTTTGTAACCTGTATTTATATTTAAAAATCATGCTTCCCTAAAGCATAAGTTATTTCAGGCTCTGAATTTGTGAGTTAGGAGAACTGTTTTTCATTTTTCTTTGGTTACTCTAAAATGTCTAATTTCAATCACTCCACTAATCCCCCAGCTAAATATAGTCCTCATTATTCCTATCAGCTCTTTTGTGACCATGGCCCCTACCAGTGTTTTCCTTATTTTAAGGAGAAGCCTGTAACGGTGTCTGTATTGGTGTCTGTATTTCTGAAGTTGCCTTCAGCTAAGACTCTTCAGGGCAGATAAAGAAACCCGCAAATAAGGAAAGACGAGGGAAGTGACTACTAGTAAATGAACGTGTTACCATTACCAATAACTGAAGATTTTGTAAAGAATCCATTTGTGTAAATGAATCCTTTTCGAATAAGAGGGTATTTGTGTTTTCTAAACTCAAGCATTAGAAAAGTCCATTTTCAGTATATGAAGCTATCGTCTTCATTGTTTTGGCTATTTTGTTCAGGCTAGAAACTGTATCTAAGACATTTCAGCTTTCATACTGTTTAAAAGCGCTGCTTATGTATGGAATGCTATCTTTCGAAATAGCCATCTAAGCATGTCTGAAGTTGCTGTTGTTTACCAGCTGCTCAGAACAGTTTTGTAAATATTTCATGGGTGTGCAGTGAAGCCTCTTAAGATGTCAGAATCCATTTTAGAAACTGAAATAATGTAGTATTACATGTACTGAATGACACTCACTTTAACAGACTGGTTGGTCAATATCTTACATTTAATTATATTCATTTGGGTCCATTTTACATATGCATCATATAACAAGCAAAGCATATCCCGCTCTGTGCCCACAGCCAGTTCTCACTAACAGGAAACCAGGACTCTCACGCAGAAGCGAGTAAGCTTCGCCTTCTCACCTTTTGTGTTCAAAGCCCAGCCCCTAATTGTTCATGCTCCTATTAGAAAGCTGAAAGAAGAAAAAGAATAAACCTTCGTGGTTTCCATGTCGCAGGATTTTTATGTTGTTCATCATTCTATCCGCAGCGCCTAAAACTGCCCCCACACACACACAATGACCTCTCGTATGTACTTGCTGAATGAATGAATGGTGCCAACTGCACGTGCCTTCTATGCAATATTACACGGAGTTGCTACAGTAGGAAGAGGTCTGCCAGAAGATATAGGAGCGCTGACATCGATTCTGTTCTGTGCCCATTGTAGGGTGACCTTGGCCCGGTCTGCATCTCAGAGTTTGGGGTTCCTCACTTTAGGAATGGGGATAAAGCAGTCTTACCCTGTCCCTCAGCAGGCATTCAGTGGAACAAAGAGAGAAAGCTCTGTAAACTTCCAAATAACCAAAAGGACAAAAGAGATCAGAATGACGGAAGCTAATGCAGATCTCTTGGTTTATCTCAGCAGCCCATGTGCCTCTCTGTTTATGGTCCTCTTTTAATTATTTGCATTAATGAAGGGCAGCCAAGGCATGAATAATCCCGAGCACTTCTGTTTAGCTTTGGAATTAAATTTGAATGTGCTCTGGGTACGTTTCGAGTGTGTCTTCTTACAAAATCGTGAAATCACGCTGTAAAGATCCTGTTCCATGGCATTGGCTTGGGACTCAACTTGTGACAATCTCTCTATCTCCTGTGTGTGAAAGGATGCTTCTCGGATCCCCAGCCCTGTGACAGTTGTGAGATGAATGTCATAAACGTAACGCAACAACTTTTGGGAAAATTGTATTTGGTTGTGAGGATGTAGTGTAAGCTTCTTCTAAACTTTGGGAAGAGTTGTTTTGTTTATTTGTTTGCTTTACCTGGGAAGAAATTAGTGGAGTTTATCATTGGGGAACTGAGGCAATGGATGCTCAGAGTTCTAATTTATCACTGGTTGGCATATTATATGTAAATGAGGCTTACCCATTCAGATAATTTGATGGTGCACTTTTGAATAAATGAATATATCACACCATGAAGATATTGAGTCTTTAAAATAAGTACAGTATTCATAACTTCCTTTCCACTCAGTGATTTATCATCAACAAAACATGGGTTTTTGAAAGAGTGTTGAAATAATTTATTTGTTTTCTAGTCTATGCATTTGTTGATCTGGATAGTAATTTTATCCTCCCTATGCAGCAATTGGCTGGTAAACTATTCCTTGCAACTTCAGGAAGTGAAGTATTACCTACTCATTTCTCTCCCTTATGCCTACAGGCTACACTGTAATTCTAACCTGTCCTACTTTGCTATGGACGTATTTTTAAGTGTCAGAATGTTCTGCATATTTATACTGGAGTGTATATCTGGAATGCAGGGGTTATTCAAGGCTCTTTAAAAGAAAAAAGTGATTAAAAGTAAGAGACCCAACCCACTTGGAAGCCCCTGCTCCCCATGGAATTCTTCATTTTCCACCCGCCAAGTGTCCATCCAGACAGAAATCATGTGTATCTCCATGGAATCACTTTGACACTGGGCTTGACTATGCCAAGGTCACAAAGTTAAATTAGCACCACGGCCTAGAGGTAACACAGAGACACATTCCGCTCCATCTCCTGGTCCCTAGTGAGCCGTCTTCTGAGAGACTTGCTTGGGTTTGTCTCTCTCGTCCCCATGAGCAGCACCGACCCGCTCCATAAGGACCCACTTTCCTGCTGCGTCTGCTCTAACAGTGGAGGACACCTTGAGACTTGAGTTCAGATCCTGGCTCTGGCACTTACCAGCCACGTGTCAGGATAATTATATGTACCTCCCAAAGCTTTGTAAAGATTAAATGGGGTGAGACCTGAGAAATACCTTAGGGCCCTGCATGTATTAAACTCTTGATTTTTTAATAGATTAATGTGTCTGTCTGGAACATTGCACCTCTGCTTTTGCTGTCACTGTGACGATGAGGGGTTTATGAGACTGAGGTGCTCCAGCGTGGTCTGTCGCACTGGATGGAGGTGGCGGACTGCTTCTTTGTCATTCCGTAATCCATCTAGTCTGTGCTGCTTTCTGGTGTAAGGGTTAGAATAGATCCTGCCATGCAGTGGGCTGCACCCTCTCTGGCTAGTCAGACACCTCGGGGGAATGTCTGCCTGCTTCGCTGAACTGGAGCCAGACCTGCCTCAGTGTCATGGTTTGGGGGCAGCAAGGTTTCCTGGATGGAACAGAGGAGCAGGAATCATGGGACCAGGCTTTATGCCAGGTCCCAGCACTGATTTGGCAAGTGACCTTGGGCAAACCACTTCCCTTCTCTTCTTTCTATTAAAGGAAGATAATTGATCTTATGGCCACACCTTGCAAAGATGTAGTGAAGATTAATGTAGGATATTGGGATCCGATTCGGAAGAAAACACCACAGAACACATAATTAGTTTTATAATCTATAATTAAGTATATGGATAGTGAGGAAGTAGCCACATGTGAATTATACATTAAAAATTAGACCTTGCTTTTTTTTTTTTTTCTTCCTTTCTAAGGAAACTGAAGACCCCAATTATGTTTGGTCTGACATTAGTAGAGATAATGACCTGGAAGACGCCACTGGATGACATTATGGCAGTTTTAATGCATCAGCAAATATGATACCAAAGCTGCTAGTGAAAGGATTAAAGGTAGATCAGATAGCCCAGGACAAAAGGCAAAATGTGATCAGCTGTCTTTGATTCGAAAGAAATGAAATCTGTCACAGATAGTTAGAAACTAAAGGGTCAGTGTCTTAACCCACTTCTGGGTATGGGCGTACCATGGGCAATAGTAAGCAGTCATTCCAGTACTGTGCAGAACCATCTCCCGAAGTCCTCCTCCACACCCTCTGTGTCCGTGCTGCTTGCCAAAGGAAGAAGAAGGATGACTGACAGAGTGAGAGCAGCTGCCTGGCCAGTCAGCTTGGGTGGAGAGCTGTCTACGAGACCCTCTGGGCATCAGGACCCTGTCCTCTCCCTGGTTATGCAGCCTCGCCCCACCCCCTTCTGCCAAGGGAGCATCCTCACTGAACGCTTCAGAAGAGCATGGGTTGTGGTGCGTAAAGTACTTCTAACAGCCTCCTAGTGCATCTCCAGATAGTCCGCCCAGGCAGGTTAGGACAGTTGACACCCCAAATGGAGAATCCGAACACAAACACACATTATTCAGTGAGTTGAAAGCAGATTCAAAGCACAGATACCCTCCTCCAGGCCCGTTAGCTCTACTCCCTGGGTCAGCGAGCTCATGCTGCGGTTTGGAGCTTTGACTGTTTTCTGTCTCCCCAGCCCTTCCCAGTCAGGCTCCATTCTCTTTGGGCCACCATGAAGGCTGAGGACCGCGATACCCTTTTCTGTCTCAGCCAGAGGCCACCCCTTGGTTTCTGGATGAAGCTGCCCTTCTCAGAGCCCCTGGACCTCCAAGTTGACATATTGCTGCTTAACACACTGGATTCCATGAAAACAAAATAGCACGTTTTTATTTTCTCTGGCTGACCTGGGCCTGCTTAGCAACCTCTGCTTCCCGGGGAGAAGGTGGGGGAGACGTAGATGGGCAGTCCCCAGTCAGTTTCAGTCTAGAGCATGTCTGTTGGGTGAACAGGCCATGGATGTCATTCACTCTTAACTCCTTCCACTCTCCCCTGCACCTTCCCCACATGGTGGCTGGCTTCCCGGAAGTGACAGCTTCCTGTCCTCCTGATGTCGGGATGGGGAAAGGGTTCCTGGCCTCACGCGAGGTCTTGGGCTGGTCCCCCTGCACCAGCTCTTTGGCTCTGGCTGTCCTCTGCCTGATCTCTGCCAAGATGGGTGGATCCAGTGTTAACTGTAGAGTCCGCCTGTGTTTCTGCTCCAGCCTTGGTTGGTGTATCTCCTGGTGTGTTCACTCAGTCAGGCCATGCTCCTGGGGAGCCCAGCACCCCGCTGCTGAGCAGGCCTCTCTCTAGCCAAGGTCATTTGTGCATCCCGAGAGGCCCATCTGTCAGCACTCGGGTTCAGGGTCACTTAGCCCGTGCTAAAATGAACCCCTCGGTGACTCCCAGATCTCATGGCCATCCCTTACCTCACAGGAAACAGTAATTTCTGGCCTCTTCTGTTCTACACAAGAGCCCAGGCTGGCCGAGGAGCACTAACCCAGCCCCCTTCCTGCCCAGGTGCACTGAGCTACCACACTTACTTCCTGTGGTTACTACAAATCATAGCCTTGCCCGGCAGTCTCTCCAGACAGTCTGAAACTATGCACAAAAACATCACAACTCAGGTTTGCTATCAACATTCTCATCGTGCCTATAACCCCCTCCGGGCCAGAGATGATGTCCAACCACGTCCTTCTCAGCTTTTTTTTTTTGAAAGCATATTTCCCTTGAACATCCCAATCATGGCTGATCCAGCTGTGACGGACTCCACAGTTCTATTGTTTTTCCCCTTTTGTTTAGAAGTTATTCTTGTTTTATTACTTCTCTCACTGGAGTCATCCTTTACCCTTAACCATCAGATGGACTTGCTATACAGTGATCCTAGAACCTTTTGAATTATTCATACAACAGATTTTCATTGAGTTGAGTTCTTCATGCTGGGAATAAAAAAGTTTATACAAGGTTCTGCCCTCGTAGCACTTACAACCTGGTGAATGGCTCAAAGTTTGTTTTTTTATTTCACTTTTTATGAAATACTTAATAGATTAGTTGGTTGATACATTCATGCTCAATTCTTTGAACAACTACTCTGTACATAGCATTTTGAGAGATGTGTGAATGGGGTTGGGAGACAGTTCATACTGCCCTGCCCTTCTCTGCAAGGAATTGATCATCGAATATGGGAAATAAGCATAAAGAAAGCATGCATCTCCCACACAAGACATGAGTAAGTAGTGCAGCAGCTGGATACGCCAGCTTACGAGGGCGTGTAGAAGAAAGAGCGATGCATTATGACTTGAAATAGTTCAGAAGGCTTTGCCATGAATGTAGAATTTCTGATAAGTCCTTGCAATAATTTGAAGGCCAAAGTAAGTGTTCTTTTTCAGACTCAAAAACCAGAATAAAAGATGCGAAGAGGGTATGAGAGAGGGCACGAAGGACAAGTAGCCCTGTGTGGTTCAAGCAGAGGGTGATTTGATGGATGGAAGAAGGAATGAAGTTGAAAATGTCAGATTCTGAGGCTCCAAATGCCCCATTCAGTTCAGGCTTTGTTTTAAATGGCAGTTTCTGAAAAGGGGAATGGTGGGGTCTGGCCTTTGATTTAGGAGACAGAGTAAGGAGCTGTTTGAAGCAGCAGAAAGACCAATTAGCTGGCTATCACAGAAATTCGGGCAGTAAATTCTGAGGGGGTTAGATGCAGAGGTCGGTGTAGAAATGAAAACGAGGGGTCTGGTACGAGAGACATCGGTAAACTTCGGTTGACAGTATGGGTTGGGAGGAGATAATTTAGTAAGCAGCTGAAGGAAGATTCAAGGGTGTCCCAGACTTTCCTTTTTTTTTTTTTTTTAAGATTTTATTTATTTACGAGACAAGGAGAAAGCAGGGGGAGGGGCGTAAGGAGAGGGAGAAGCAAACTCCCCACTGAGCAGGGAGCTGGCCATGGGGTTGGATCCCAGGATCCTGGGATCATGACCTGAGCCGAACGAAGGCAGACGCTTAACTGACTGAGCCACCCAGGAGCCCTGTCCAAGACTTTGCTAACCAGAGTGTCTGGGAGTTAGAAGGTGCTGGGACAGGGGGAGATTATGACATTTATGACTACTTCCAAATATCGCAATTACAAAGTGTCACACACTCCTGACAATTCTAGGCTTATCCACTCATGCAGGGAAAGGTTTACTACAATGATACAGAACTTGGGCTCCTGAACCTTAAGCACCTTATGTTATCTATGTAATATTATCTACCTACTCTTTTCCAATAAACTCACAAAACAGACTCAGTGAGTGTGGTAAGACATTAATAACAGAGGAGGAAAAAAGGCTCTGCAGGAAAATCCAGCCAATCATAGTAAACAACAGTGCTTGACACCCAGATCGTCAGTCCTCCATGAGTGTTTGCTGAATGAATGAATGGGAACAGTACAATCTTTGTAGTGGTATGGAGCTGCACGCATGGCCCTGATGAGTGTTGCGGAGTGGAATTATTTAGGTCTTGGCAAAGATATCTGTCCTCTGCTGATATTTTCCCTATGCCTCTTGATATATCTGGGCCCTAAACTTGAGCCTATACATTCTGCCCCCCTCCTGTTACATATTCCATGCTCTTCTATAAGGCCCATTCCTCCTTCTCCTGGTAGATCCTATCTCCTTCATCCTCATAGAAGTTTTTACTATTAAGATTGCCACTTCTCACTTCAGAATCCTCATTTTTTCCTCTCTACTAGAACATTTTGATTAGCATACAAAAAAGGCTATAATAGCTTCCTTTCTTAACCAAAAAAATTTACCCAGCTCTTTCCTCTTCGAAGTCCAGCTACAGCCCATTTCTCCACAATATAAAAAACAGTGCTTATAGTCACCATTTAACGTTCCTTCCATTCTGTTCTCTCCTGAACCCACTCAAACAAACCTTCTATCTCCCTCTCTCTGAAACTGTTCTTGCCAAAGTCAACACAACTTGTCTTGTGGGAGGAGAGGGTAATTCTCGAACTTCCTTGCCAATTTCAGTCTACTGTGACGAATCATTTCTTCTTTTCCTTTATTTTAATTCAGCCTTTCTCAGCCAGAGTTCCCAGAGACAAATCCCTGATGGCCAACAGCCACTGACCTTACCTCTCCCTTATCCATCAAGAATGGGTTAGTTAGGGGTGCCTGGGTAGCGCAGTCGTTAAGCGTCTGCCTTTGGCTCAGGGCGTGATCCCGGCATTCCGGGATCGAGTCCCACATCGGGCTCCTCCGCTGGAAACCTGCTTCTTCCTCTCCCACTCCCCTGCTGTGTTCCCTCTCTCGCTGGCTGTCTCTCTGTCACATAAATAAATAAAATCTTAAAAAAAAAAAAAAAAAAAAGAATGGGTTAGTTAGGTGCCACCCTTGGGATGGAGAAAACAGCCACTGAAATCATTTTCTGTGTTCTGTGGTTGAGATGAGGAACTCCAGTTGAGAAAGGCTGCTCTAAACATCGCTGTGCCCAAAAGTTCGGTCCCAGGCTTTTTTCTTGTGTCTGACTACCTTTATTACTTGGGTGATCTCGTACTGATGACACCCAAAATCTCCTTCTAAATCCCGAGTCTCCTTTTTAATTTTGCAGACCTGAAATCACCACTTGAACTACTGCTAAGGTCTTGTGACACCTGTGATCCTAAAACCGGCACTACGAACACCTAGGAGCTTGTTAGAGATGGAGAATCTCAGATACTGACTCCAAAGGGTTCAGTCAAGGTCTGCGTTCCAACAAGATCCTCAAAATTCACATGCACGTGGGAGTTTGAGAGGCACTGGCGTCAAACATTTAAACCCAACATGCCATAAAAACAGATCCTTTATTTCCCCCTTACTCTTCTTCAGTGTGCCCAAGAGATTCTTTTTTTTTTTTTAAGATTTTATTTATTTGAGAGAAAGAGAGCACAAGCAGGGTGGGGGGAGGGGAGAAGCAGACTCCCTGCTGGGCGGAACCCTTGAGATCATGACCTGAGCCACCCAGGCGTCCCTAAATGAGCTCAAGAGATCCTTGAACAAATTTCCCTTCTATGAATCTGAAACTCCTTTTAGATTACCACTTACTTAGTTATGATTTGTCTCTCTCATCAAATTACAACAAAGGACAGGCCAAATTGTGACTCTGGACCCAAAGAGGATTTTCCACAGACAAAATGAAGCTCAAGTTCCAGGGCCCCTCACTGCACACACCTCTTCCAAGGTGCTGCAAGGGGGCCTGGCATTGCGTTCACACGACGTTTTAACAGAATTTGTTGAAGTAATTTGTTCAAACTGTTTAAGACAACTCTCTCCTGGGGTGCCTGGGTGGCTCAGTCAGTTAAGCGTCTGCCTTCAGCTGAGGTCATGATCTCAGGGTCCTGGGATCGAGCTCCACGTCGGGCTCTTTGCTCAGCAGGGAGCTGCTTCTCCCTCTCCTTCTGCCACTCCCCCTGCTTATGCTCTCTCTCTTTCTCTCTCTTTGTCAAATAGATAAATAAATAAATATATATATTTTAAAACAACTTTCTTTTCCAATATTGTCACAGTCCCGGTGACAGGATGGCATTGGAGTGGGCACAGACATTTTGGTCATTTGGTTATGGAGAAATTAAGTGGAGAATATATTCAGAGTTAGTCTAATGGAGTATAGTAAGAGTTTCATAGATAAATTTTAGCGCAGCCTTCCTAGTGTGGGAATGGCTTCCAAGAAACCTGACAGCCTGCTGTGCCTTCTTCCCCAGCATCCTGACACAAAGGGGCAGGGCCAGGGCTGTGCCGTGATACATAGCTGTCTGTGACTGATGCCAAATGTCCATGAGTAGAGGAGAAGACTCATGTTTGAAGTATACAGAGTCCAAAGCTGGTCTTTCAATTGGTTTCAATCATTAAAACATAGGATTTTTTAAAAATAAAAATGATAAGAAATAGAATTAATCAGAATTTGGTCTTTGTAGGATGTACTTCTCCAATCAGCAAATACATCTGTGTGAAAAGACATGTGTTTATGGCATCCCAACTACAAATTTTTTTAAAGTTTCATCAACCATGCCAGAATTAAACAGAATTATCTTTACTCTTTCTTTAAAAAATTATATAATTTTTGCTTTGTGTTAATGCAATTAAAGTATATGCAACCAAAAGTAGAGAAAATTATTACAGAGTAGTGTCAGGCAATAATTTATTAAAAATATTATGTTATTTGGATATATTATGTGATGTCTATGATCTTATCAGCTTTAAATCGTTATGTTTTTGCAGCTCTTTTCTCATATAAAAAATTTCTCATTCTGATTTTCGTATCTATAATTATTTGTTTCTTACCTTGAAGAAGATCTAAGTTCTTCAAACTTCAGGGCAGAAAAAAAAAAAAAACTGATTGTCTCCCTGTCTCGGTTATGGTTCTGAAGGAAGTCCTTCCACTATTTCTGTCTTTACACTCTGTCAAATAGAACATAATAATACTGCTAAATTCATGTGAGAAAACCCTTATCTAAAAACTGTGCCAGCCTTTGCTTTCTTATTGTACCAAAAAGCAGGAAAGGATGTACTCATTCAACCCACACAGTGAGGTGTTAGATTTGATTGGGTATCATCACTGCCAGTCATTCCTATCCTGAGCAAGGTTGCAGGGAGGATTAGAAAGCCCCTCTTCTGGGGCGCCTGGGTGGCACAGCGGTTAAGCGTCTGCCTTCGGCTCAGGGCGTGATCCNAAAAAAAAAGAAAGCCCCTCTTCTGATGCAGGTGCCCAATTATGGTCTAAATTCCTCCCCTTCCACCTCCCCCAAAAGAGGATCAATCAAGATATACCAAAAAAAATTTTTTTTAAAGATTTTATTTATTTATTTGACAGAGAGAGAGACAGCCATTGAGAGAGGGAACACAAGCAGGGGGAGTGGGAGAGGAAGAAGCAGGCTCCCAGCAGAGCAGGGAACCTGACNAACCTGACGTGGGGCTCGATCCCAGAACACCAGGATCACGCCCTGAGCCGAAGGCAGACGCTTAACGACTGAGCCACCCAGGCACCCCAAGATATACAAAAATTTCAATTCATATAAGAATCAATCTTGTGTTGGTAGTGAGTAGAGAATAAAGTAATGAGTGAAAAATGAAGGACAGCATACCCTTTTCCACAACCTGAAATCCCCACTCACTGCTCATGTTAATGGAACCAAAAATTAGGCTGAGCCCACAGAAGGCAGTCACTCCTGATTTTTGCCTAATGCTTGCTAGCAGGTTTGAGCTCCTATTTAGGCAGTGGCTCAGATTAGAAGTCATTCCTGACCTATCTCCTACCCTCACACCCTGCATCCAATCCATCAGCAATTCCAGACAATGCTACAATCAAAATGTATTGTCAAGTAGACCGATGACCACCTTTACTGTCTGAATCACCTTCATTGCTCACTCAGGCTAATTAATGCCTGGCTTCTGGCTTCCTCTCCTGCCACCCTACAGGTGATTTCCCCACAGCAGCCAGAGTCATCTTTCTAAAAGTTAGCTCTTATCAGGTCATCCTACCTAAAAATATCGGGGACTTCCCTTCAGCCTTCGAATGAACCTCAAACTCTTTGCCTGGACTTTACTTCCTGGAAGATCTGCCCTTTCTTACCCACCTCAGTTCTGCAACCAGCCTCTTTCACAATAATCCATCCACACGTACCTTTATAGGGTTCCTCCAAGAAGTTCAGCTCGTTCCTGCCCTTGAGTTTTACCCTTGCTGTTCTGTCTGGCTTTACATTACATGTAATCTATATTTCTGCCACAACGTCTTCTCCTTTAGAGGATAACCTGGACCACCACAATCCAAGCCTCCATCCTCACACACACATACACAATCATACGGGCATTCTCTTTCTATAGGCGTGCCTCATCTTTCTTCACAGCACTTAACATCTATCACAAATTGTAGTTGCATTTTATTCCCCACTAGAGCAAAAACTCCAAGAGACTATGGACTTCACCTTGTATCTTGGGTGCCTGGGACTGTGCCTTGCCTGGGTTCTGCACTCAGTAAATACTTGTGGAATGAATGGAAGGGTATCTCTAAAGACTTTTGCTGTGGGCTGAATGCATTGTTCCCACAATGTATATGTTGAATCTTAAATCCTCAGTGTGATGGTATTTGGAGATGGGGACTTTGGGAGGTGATTAGGTGATGATGATTGGAGCCCTCACGATGGGATTAGTGCCCTTATAAGAAGAGATTGGAGAGAGATGATCTCTCTCTGCCCTTGCCCATGAGAGGATACAAGAAGACAGCCAACTATAAACCAGGGAGAGTGTCCTCACCACACATAGGATCTCTTGGCATCTTAATCTTGTATTTCCCACCTCTAGAATCCCAAGAAATAAATATTCGTTGTTTAAGGCTCCCAGTCTATAATATTCTAAAATATTATAACAGCCTAAACTAAGACAATATTTTTGTAATTTTTAATTGGTTTACAGTGAATCATAAATGCTTTCCTTTAATAGTATAGTTGTTATAATTAATGGCTTACCTTTTCACTCCCTCTGCCTACAAAGTCAGGATTGTGCACCTTGACAGCAATCATAAAAATGGCAAAGTCAGTATGTGATGCTTGCTCTGGGACTGAACCAGTATCTAATTCTAGAGGAACCATTTCCTGTTCTATGACAATTAGGAAGGTTTTCCATTCCAAATTCCCTTCAAGAAAGCACTTGCTGTTTATCTGCAATGAGTACTGTAAGCTGACAGTGTTCTGAAAGGTTTGCTTCACCTTTCGAGTGAGGGTCTCACTCACCCAGCAGCCCCTGTAATGACTGAGTATGATTGGGATACTAGCTCCGCTCATTTCTGCCGAATACAAAACTCCATTGGGAAATTCTTGCTTTAGATCTCCCTTATTCAGTTGGCTCAAATTTTATGAGATCTGCATTTCAGTCTGAAGGCTTTCCCTGCTCAGCTCTGCTTCCTTCCTCTTTTATATTTAGACATTAACCTTTAACAAACCTCTTCCACTCTTAGCTTTGTCTCAGGATCCTCTTCCAAGAGGACTGAAATGATACATCTTCTAAATCCCTTTTTTCTTCCATTTTAGGGAAATTCATCTCATCAGGTGAAGTTGTACGTAGTATGTAATCGCGCTAGCCTGTACAATCATGACTACACAACAAAAGAAAATGGAGAGCAAAAGGCATACATTGCAAAGTTATGGACCAACAACATAAGTGGCTTAACGATCTATTCACCTTTCCTTTCCTTTGGCTCGTTAGAATGGCTGTGCTTTGGTGACATGGTGAGAGTTGTATTGTGATGGATGGGACTGTCAGAAACTCACTTGAGTATTTAGATATTGCATTAGTGAATTATATTTACAAGTAGCTGTACTCAAGGAAAATGTGATTGCTTCTCCTTCTGTATGTTTTCCTGCATGTTAAGGAAATCAGCTACTGGAGAGTCACTTGATAAAAAACAATGATATATTTTCCTCTCCTCTTCTTACCACTAGTTTTGTGCTACTCAATTCTAACGGAAGCAAACTCCCGGTGTTTTTGTCCAGTCTACGAATGTGATCTGTGGGGTTTTTTGGCTAGCCTTAAATAATTCAAACCAGCAAAAGCAACACAATTAAAATCAGGTTCTGCACTATACACTAAAAAGTAAACTATCTTTGCTGAAGAGAGACAGAGAGAGTGAAGACGTGCAAAAATAATTCTACCCCATTTCTTGCTCAAGGATTAAAGAAGTCAGGCATTTTCTTTCAGGAGAGCCATTCTGTATTATGTGTGTATGATTTTAGGGGCTCAATCTCTTCAAATGGCAGAACAACAGGTATTTTCCTCTATCTGCAATAGAAAGAACATCTAACCAATAAACATTTCCTCTAAGGAATTGCCTCTATTCAATTTTTGTGCCTTGAAGAATGTTGGCACTTTATCCTTGAGATATATATTACGAGACCCAGTGCTTTAGACTTCTGACACAAAGCGCAAAGCAGTTACCATGCTGTTAACTCCTTTGGCATCTGTGTCTAGGAAGCAGGAATTTCCCTCAAGACTCCTGAATCTGTATATACTTTTATGAAAATGTGTGCTGCTTTGGTTGACCACAACGTAGTCCTCTCTTTTTTTGGAAATGGACCTTCTGCCATTATATATTGTTCTGTTAGGAAGGTGATTGAGTCATTACCCCCTAGACAAGCTAAAGAAACCAGATCCTCTCTTTCCTGGGCAAGCATAAGACCAAAGGAATTCTCTTCTGGAACTTTAAAACAAACAAGTGAAACCTTGAGAGAAAGAATGATTACAATTTTTTAATCCCAGTGGTGGGGGCCCGAACAGGTTAAATAGAGGAACTAGGGTTCCTATTCCCTAGGTTTTGTCCCTCGGTAGCTTTCTTAATTTCCACCTGTTTCTAAGACTATCTCTGTTCTCCCACCATTTCTGTGAAGCCCCACCTCCGCTTATGCACAAATACTAATGTTCTTCCAAATAAATATTTTACTCAAGAAGCTAGAATTGCTTTCTCTTGCTTATAACCAGGAAGCTTAATGACATTGATGCCATCATTATGAATACATTTTTAAAAAGCAGATAAACAAAACCCTAGTGGGGTATGTGTTTGTCGCAGTCCTTGAACATTGAGCATTAACAATTATTTGTGCGAAGAAAGAGAAGCGTGGTAGATGTTGTCATGTACAAAGAGAGCTGTATCTAGTGACTTTCAATCAATTCATGCTGTTTTCTTCCACATCCTCATCTCTTCTGGAATGTTTTAGCATGCTGCCTTCATTCTCATACACTTGAAACTTTTCAGTTTGTGTGGGAGAAGGGTCACCCAGCATGAGAACAGAAGTGAACACATCCTGTTTCTCTTGATGAGCTGAGCTTTTTGAGAATCTGCCTGACAAAAAATACTTTAAAAAAATCTACTCATGTCCAAGAACACTCTGTTATATCCTTCAGGTGCTCTTAACAACATAACATTCAGCTGCTTAAACCTGAAAATTTAGTGCCCAGATCTTATTGACTTGAGAATGCAGGTAAGTAAGCACCATAACCATCTTTTCCTCATGACATCAGAAAGGTGGGTAAGCGTGGTAGAATCATTTTGAAAGAATGAAAGTATGAACTGTTCTGTAAAATATTAATACCAGGAAGCTTTTTGCTTTAGAGTTTTATGCATTCTTTTCAGGATTATCATTTTAAAATTGAGAAAATAAAAATTATTCATGATGATGTACTGGTGTACTTTTCTATGTTAGGGCCCTTCGTTTTGCAAGTAACATAAAACTCAACTCAACTGACCGAAAGAAGAAGAAAGGCTTCATTGGCTTATGTCACTGAGATATCACACATGAGTCAGGCTTTAGGTACAGTTTGATTCTTGGGATTATGATATTATTGCTGGAGTTCTGACTGTGCTTCTTTCAATTTTTCTTAGTTTTTCCCTCTTCCTATGGTGTTTTGTTCTAGACAGCTTCCCTCCTTATAGAAAAAGAATGGCCACTGCAGTCCCTGGCCGGACAGCCATACCCTACATACCCTCTGGATGAGAAGAGAGTCACACACCTTTGTCTCACAATTCCAAAAAGACCCGAGATTCAGTCTGACTAAACTGGATTAGTTCACATGCCCACCACAAACCAATCACTATAGCCGGAGTCATGGAATGTTCTGATTGACCTACCTGGATCACGTGCTCCATCCCAGAGCAATGGTGGGCTCAGCTTCTCCAAAACCACACGAATAAGCTATTGGAAAGGGGAAAGGGGGGAAAAGACACAGTTAGGCAATCAACAAGTGTCCAGACATCCTTGCTTATATTTCCATTATAAATTAGGAACAGGAACTATATGTAAATACGTGGTGAAAAGCTCATCCATCACCATTTATCACTGTGTTCCGAGGCTCTGAGATGTGAAGTGACACAAAGATGCTTCAGAATAGGGTGGTCTCCTCAATGTGGCATGGACCTGAATGTCTTAGAATGCTGACCTTGTGAGTGTCTTAGAGATATTGGACTAAGAAACAGTGATCCACAGTGAAAGAACTCATAAGATTCCAAACTCGAAAAGCCAATTAATCCAATAAGATGAAAAGAGATCATTTTTTCAAAGTGAGGAGGTACTTGTCTAAAGCAAGCTATAGGGAAAGCTAAATTATTATTAAGAGGTTGTCTAATATATATGGAGACAGAAGAGGTGTGGTTAGTTTTATAATTCAGGTATTTAGTGGTGTGCAGCTATGTCTGCTCCCACCGTTCAGATGCCTACCTCGCCTGGACCAGGTTGGAGTAGGCAAATCCTTGACCGTGTACTAGGGCGTAGACAGACATGAACCAGGGTTGCCTCATGCCCTTCCCCTTTTCTATGCTTTTTGGCCATCAATACATTTTCTGAATGATTCATTATTTTTTTAGGTAAATATGAATCTTTAATTAAGTCTTTTTTTTTTTTTAAATCCAGGAACCACTCTGTTTCTTTAAAATATATTCATGTATCTTGGATCATTATGTATCAGTTTTAGAGTTTAATTCTATAGGGCATATCTTGATTTTTGCTCCTATATACCAAGTAAGTGACTCTTTACTAGTCTTTGATAGAATTTATTAATTTAATAGATACAGATGGAGAGAATACTTGAGTATCTAGTATACACTGGTTATCACACATGCCCTACGTTATACTATTTATACATTGTATACCCATGCGATCCGGGTGCCATAAGTCTAATTTTATAGAAAAAGACACCAAACATCAAAGAGATCTAGTAACGTTCTCAAGGTCAAACAACTAGTAAATAATGAGGTGGAATTCAACTTCATATTTGCCTGATTCCATTATCTGTGGTCTTTCCATGTGTAACTAGTATGGGAGAATATTAAGATGAGTCTTGCATTTTCCCCAGTTCATTTTTAACTTCATTATTAGTACTGTTAAAAAGCAGAATTCTTATACCTAGAAACAATGAAAATTCTTAATTCATTATTTCAAGTTTATTGCAAATTATTTATAAGTTATTAATTTATTTTATTTATTCTGTGCCTGGAGTGGGCAAATTCCTATAGAGAAGAATATATAGTAATGTATAATGATGACCAAGACACCATCTTTATTTTCAGTGAATGCTCCAGTATTAATAACTATTTGATCTGAAAGCATGTTAGATGTTAGATGATAGTTACAGAGAAGATGTTAGAAAATTATATACTTTTGTCAAAAGGATACTATGAAATCTGCAAGGAGGTTGGGCAATCGAGACACACTTCAAAGAAGATGTAACATATGAGCCAAACTTGGAAGAAATATGAGAGAAAATTTTGTAGACAGAGATTAGGGAAATGTCTTTTACTTGGAAAAAAAAAGTAAATAGTATATTGAAGGAATAGAAAACAGCACCATTGAGCTGAGGTGAAGACTTCCACTGTCAGACTGAGAAGTTTACAAAATTCATTAAGCAATAGGGATCCATTGAAGGTTTCTGAGCAGAGAAATGATACGTTCAAATTCACAAGTTTAAGATTAATGTGGGTGTCTAGAATAGATTCGACTTGAGTAAAGAGAAAGTATAGGGACTCACCTGCTAAGTATCCTGAAATATATCAAGTAAAAAATAATGAAGTGCCGAACCAGGGCACAATCATGAAAACAGAAAATAAATGGAGATTTGGCTCAAGAAAGCCAGAGGCTCAATCTTAATGACTTGCCAAGTATAAAAAAGGAGGGACCACAAAATTGGAAGAGCCGAAGTAAACCTCGGAGTGTTTACCTAGGGTCTTGCCCTCCTCAAATAACCTCCACAGCAGCAAGGGAGCCAGTTATCTCAGTGTGTCGTGCTCTTGCTTAAAATCTAGAAATTACCTGTGAATCACCTCTGGCACTAGAAAAATAATTAATGCCAAGGCTTCAGTGGCGGGATTAAACCAATCTCTTTTTTTTTTAATTTTATTTTATTATTATATTATGTTAGTCACCATACAGTACATCCCCGGATTCCGATGCAAAGTTCGATGCTTCATTAGTTGCATATAACACCCAGTGCACCATGCAATACGTGCCCTCCTTACTACCCATCACCAGTCTATCCCATTCCCCCACCCCCTCCCCTCTGAAGTCTTCAGTTTGCTTCTCATAGTCCATAGTCTCTCATGTTTCATTCCTCCTTCTGATTGCCCCCCTTCTTTATCCCTTTCTTCCCCTACTGTTCATCCTAGTTCTTATGTTCCATAGATGAGAGAAACCATATGATAATTGTCTTTCTCTGCTTGACTTATTTCACTTAGCATTATCTCCTCCAGTGCCGTCCATGTTGCAGCAAATGTTGAGAATTCGTTCTTTCTGCTAGCTGAGTAATACTCCATTGTATATATGGACTACAGCTTCGTAATCCAGTCATCTGTTGAAGGGCATCTCGGCTCCTTCCACGATTTAGCTATTGTGGACAATGCTGCTATGAACATTGGGGAGCATATGGCCCTTCTCTTCACTACGTCTGTATCTTTGGGGTAAACACCCAGCAGACCAATCTCTTGAGTGGGGGGTGGTAGAGGATTTGGGCGGGGGACTTTTGTTTATGAAAAGCCCTCCATGTGATTCTGTTGTTCAGCCAGGGCTGACCGCTGGTCTGCAGGATAACATCTATCCTACTTAGCAAGCACATGCAGACCCCTACGTGTCCCTCTGGCCTCACCCAGACTTACGGAAGAACTCAAAACTCCCTAAACACGCTAGGCTCTTTGTGGCCCGTGCTGCGTCTCATGCTGTGTCTTCACCTGGAATCCCCCCCCCCCCACCTAGTGAACACAGGGGCAAGAACCAGCTGACCGTCCCTCCTTTGGGAAGCCATTGCTTGTTTCATCAGAAGCAGACATAATTGCTACCTTGTTTATAGTTTCACTCCTTTCTTATAGACATCAACCTTGTTCTTAATTTTGTCCATGTGTCGGTCTCCCTCTCTGAAGGAAACTCCTTGCGCCTCGCACTGCCCCGATTTAGATTCATTATATGAATGTCTCCAACTATTGTGCTTGGGTTGGGGGACACACAGTGGTGTCACTGCCATCAGAAACACAGAAGGTAGGGGCGCCTGGGTGGCTCAGTCTGTTAAGCGTCTGACTCTTGCTGTAGGCTCAGGTCATGATCTCACGGTTGTGGGATCGAACCCTGTGTCGGGCTCTGGGCTCAGGGCAGAGTCTGTTTCACTCTCTTTCCCCCTCTCCTTCTGCCCCTCCCCACTCATGCATGCTCTCTCTCTCTCTGTCACTTTCAAATATAAATTTAAAAAGAAAAAGAAACACAAAAGGTAACAGATGACAAAGAAGCAAAGAATTAACTATTTTAACTGCAATTAGTCTTGTGCCTTGCTATTAATTTGTTTAACATGTAGAGGGTAGATTTTGAGGGGGATGATAACAAATTCCATTTGGACATGATTGTCTTAAAGCACCAGCCAGAAACATAAGAACTAGGAAGATCCGTAAGAGAAGTAAGGGATAAAGAAAGGGGGGGCACGCAGAGGGGGGAGTGAAGCATGAGAGACTATGGACTCTGGGAAACCAACTGAGGGCTTCAGAGGGGAAGTGGGTGGGGAATGGGATAGGCTGGTGATGGGTAGTAAGGAGGGCACGTATTGCATAGTGCACTGGGTGTTACACGCAACTAATGAATGAATCATCGAACTTTGCATCAAAAACCAGGGATGTACTGTATGGCGACTAACATAATATAATAAAAAAATATTAAAAAAATTTATTAACAAGAAAACTAGAAAAAAAAACTAAAGCACCAGCCAGAAATGCAGATAGAGGTGCCCCGAGGCGCTGTAAATGGGAAATGAGTTCAGCTGTGGAAGAAAACCCAATGAGAGACTATGTGAGGGGAAGAGGCAGTGGGATTGTTAGCATCCTTTAACATTGTTACTTCAGAGCATAGAACAAAGCTTCTACTGTATCTTTCATGAGAGTGTGGTCAATTACAAAAAGGCGATGTGGGGGAAGGGTGCTGGGGTCCAGTTCTCAGCTCCATGCCCTCCTCCCCCAATCTTACTTTAGAACATGCAGGCTTGCACACACAGCTTCGATACAGGCTTCCTGAAGTGCCAAGGAGCATTGTGGTCTTTGACCAGCTTTTGTCTGGGAGTGACGAAGTTAATCTTTTTTTCACATTAATGTTTCTGAGTTTCAATTTGTTCATCTGTGCAATGAGGTTAAGAATACATAGCCTACCTATCTTAAACAATTACCATGAACATAATATATGCAAAAAAGCTTTGTAACCTGTGTGGCACCGTAAAAATGAGAAGTGATTCTTTTTCTATCTATACCAAGATCTTTTTCTTGTGTCGATTCTATTAAATTTTCATATGCCATATGCACTGCCAAATATCACTAAATTCGGTTCTCTTTTTCATGATCAATATACCCATATTTCCAAATCACCTTGATACCTATTTACAAAAATAATTAAATTATTACAAATCGAATTTAATACTTTTTCCATAAAACCTTTCTATTCAGAGTATATGCATTTTTCTTTTGACTAAGCCCTGAGAAATCCATCCAAAATTCATGATGGCCCTGCCGTGATGGTAGGCAATAGGAAAGATCGAGAGTGGAGTAGACTTTCCTTCCTGGAAGAGAAGCCAGGTTTAAACCACCTTCACTGTGGTATGCTAGGCACCTGTGGAAGGTTTATGTGGACTTTAAAGGTCAGGGATTCTAAAATTCCAGCATGGGCTAGAAAGGAAGTGAACTGGGGCCATTGGCTATTGTCCCCTCCCTCACTCAGCAAAAGCTGCTGGCTGTACCTCAGGACCACCAGGCAAGGGCATGCCAGGAAGGAAAGAAGGAAGGAAGGCCCGGTGGGGGGTTCCCATGGAAGCAGAGGGGCATGTCATCTCGGGCTCATCAGATCCCCCTGGCATCATATCTATATATGACCTATATATGACTGTGGTCTATAGCACAGTCAGGCCAACCATGCCTTCTAGTAATAACACAGGGACTCTGAGATTTTGAGTTTGTTTCTAAATTAGGAAAGAGAGGATTCATTTTCCTATTACTCTGTATATTAGCTTTATTTATGTAATGTATTCACCCATAAAGGATACATTTCCTGCTGTTCTATAGCACTTATTCTCTCAAGAAGACGACAAGCATGAGAGGTTTTCAGATACCCTCATGGGAACTGGAAGAGGAACTAACATTCATAAATTGCCTCTTCCATGCCAGGCAGAGCGCTGGGTTGTGCAGGGAGGGTATGTAACTTAATGTTCACAACAGTCTTTTGAAGTAGCTGGGTAACATTGGTCCCCACTTTACAGAAGCTCAGAGAGACTAAGTCACTTGTTCAAGGATGTATATTTAGTAAGTGGAAGGATGGGAATTTGTACCCATATCTCCAAAGAAAATGTCTGTTAGATTAGAACAGAACGGGTACTTAAAAGTACACACTCTTGTGGGTCCAGTTAAATTACCGAAAGGTTTTAAAAACTAGAATTATCTCTAACTTTACAGCTGAGTTGGACATGGTTTATATATCTGTAACCCAATTTTGGGGTAGTTCACAGTAAAACAGCCCTTAAATCGGGTGCACATCTGGACAGATCCTGGGACTTTCGTATTTTGGTTTGATGGTTTGTTGGTTTGTGAGTTTTTGTATTTTTCAAATATTCAGTAGGTACGATTCTGCAGGAAACAGACCCTGAGGTGGACATTACCTGCTGCAGGACCACTGAGGTGTGCTCTTGAGACCTGTAAGAAAGGGGGGGGAAACAGGATTAGCAGAGAGACACTGAGAGGGATGCACTTCTGGTAGAGGCCTCGTACCATTCTGGGGTGAGCTCTGAAGCTGGGATAAACCCTCCCAGTAATCCATCCAGGCAAGAAGGCTTGGCCTTTGTACTCCCGAATGGAGCACTGGATATGAAAAGGGGGCATAACACTGGGCTATGCTTCTTCCTTCCAGAGAAAGTAATTCCTGGGCAAGGTCTGAACTGAGAGTCATCTGGCCCAGGGGAGACAACAAGAGTGCACTGGTCGTTAGGGGCTGAACTGCCCCATGGACTACAATCCCTTCTGTGTCTTCTTTTTTTTTTTTTAAGATTTATTTATTTATTTTAGAGAGAGAGAGAGCACCCATAAGTGGGAGGAGGTGCAGAGAGAAAGGAGAGAGAGAATCCTAAAGCAGACTACCTATTAAGCCCAGAGCCCAACCCGGGGCTTGACCACGGGCTCAATCTCAGGACCCTGAGATCATGACCTGAGCTGAAATCAAGAGTCAGACGCCCAACCAACTGAGCCACCCAGGTGCCCCTCCCCTCCTGTGTCTTTAGGGCCCATTGATTCTTATACGTTTACCTGATATAAGGCCAGCTCCTTTAGGATTCTGGATGTTCTCATTTCCTGGGATAATTTATAAAAGAAAGGTTAGTGATGTAAGCTACAGCCCCCATGGCTGTGCTGGTCTTGAAGCCACAGGGATACTAATCACTTTCCATTACAAATCACTCACACTTTTCTAGGGCTTACCCGTTAGAGTGCCCAGACGTGGCCAAGCTTGAGACAGGCAAGATGCCCCTCTTTTTCTGTGTGGTGGATTTCTTTTTCTGAATTGTTTCTATGCATAAGATATAGTCCTCGTCTGCATTTTATGTTAGAGGGTCTCCTAGTGGACTGACCATGTCAAGTATTTTTCCCACTCTTGGTACATAGAATAATAGAGTGTCATAACCAATGGATTAATGGATTTGGTAAATATTCCCCACATTAGTGGAAGGCCCCATAGATGCCAGGTGTAATCCCTGAAATTTTTTAAGACTTTATTTATTTGATGGGGGGGAGAGAGAGAGAGAGAACAAGCAGGGGGAGCAGCAGGCAGAGGGAAAGGGAGAAGCAGACTCCCCCATGAGCAGGGAGCCTGACATGAGGTTCGATCCCAGGACCCTGAGATTATGACCTGAACCAAAGGCAGGTGCTTAACCGACTAAGCCACCTAGTTGCCCCAATCCCTGAAATTTTTGAATGTTACCTTATATGGTAAAGTCTTTGCCGGTATGATTAAGTTAAGGGTCTTGAGATGGGACATTATCCAGGCCTTAAATGCCATCACACATGTCCTTAAAAGAAACAGACAGAGGGAAATTAGACACATACAGAGGAGAAAGCAATGTGAACTCAGAGCAGAAAGAAATTTTAAGATATTGGTCCTGAAGGCTCTAGTGAGGCAGCCACAAGCCATGGAATATCAGCAGCCACCAAAAACCACAATTGGCAAGGACTGCATCATCACCCAGGCCTCTGGAGCGAGTGCAAACTTGCCAACACCTTAATTTTGAACATCTGGCTCCTAAAACTGTGAAAGAATAAGTTCCAATTGTTTCAAGCCACCTAATCCCTGATGATTTGTTATACTAGCCATAGGAAACTAACATACCCACGGTACTACTCTCAAGACCCTGCTCTCCATTGACTCCATTCCTTTTTATGTGTTTGTATGAAACTTCTAGAGATGTGAGATGCTAGGCTGGAGGCTCTGTAGTCATGGGAGACCAGCTCTGGAATCAGACAGCCTGGGTTTAAATATTAACTCAACCGATTTCTACCTTTGTGACATATGGCTTAACCTTTTTAAACCTCAGTT
This sequence comes from Ailuropoda melanoleuca, assembly GCF_002007445.2. Classification (NCBI taxonomy): domain Eukaryota; kingdom Metazoa; phylum Chordata; class Mammalia; order Carnivora; family Ursidae; genus Ailuropoda; species Ailuropoda melanoleuca. Next base: position 36,716,612 of record NC_048226.1, read on the forward strand.
TCTTTACCTGCAAAACGGGAGGAATATCGCATCACATAGGCAGACGGTGAGGATTAAATTAGATGGCCATATATAGTATTTACAAAGCATCAGGTGCAATGTAATGCTCATTAATCATTCATTATTATGAGTCACATATATTTAATCCAATGATATATACCAAAAATAGATCATTTGATTAAAGTAGTTTGATTAAATATATGCTGATAGTATATATCGATCAATGCAAATAAACATGTTAGCTATATATTTACGAAGGATTTACTATGTCTCAGGCAACTTTTTGTGCCTCGATTTATCGATCTGAAAAATAAGGAAACTAGTAGTACTGACTCTAAAGGGCTGATGTGAGGACTGAGCGGGGGCAATTCACATTGCCAACAAAGGGCATTTAAGAAATGCACATTTCCATTAGTACGTCTATGTAGCATCTCACCTAATCCCCACCACAGCCCTCTAAAATTGGTGCCATTGCTACCCCATTGTACAGACGAGAGTTGGAATAAATTTTTCAAGTTCACACAGCTAGTATTGTCTGAACCAACATTCAAGCCCAAGTCTGTCTGAGACTAGAGTCTAAGAACTCCATCGCTTACACCTACCAACGGAAAGTAACTTTCACCACTTTTCAGACTTTATCGTTTCAGTAAGGATTATAAGTGTACTCTCTAGCAATCTCTCTACCATGGAGGAGCGTCTTATTGTTGAGAATAATAAAGGAGTGTGTTAGCAATTAACCTGTTAGAATTTTTCAGGCAGTAGGAAACATTAGCAGATAATTACTGAGCTCTCCTATCTCCCAAATTTCAGCTTCACTGAGAAAACTCAACTTAAAATGTCCGTGTTCCATATAACTACAAAGAATTCTATGCTTCCTACATGTCAATGATAAGTATGACAAGATTCCTGGAAATATAAGAATATTAGGCCCTCGAATACTTAGAAAGTGTCTTTCTGACATATCCAAGTGATTATGAGTCACTAAATAAAGCTGTTTTGTGTATAAAGACACCAACACTATTTCTTAAATTTTTAGTCTCATTCATTCATTTATTTATTCAACACTTATTGGGTGAGTGCCTAAGACATGCTGGACATCATCCTAGGCAATAAGGTTTCAGTGATGAAAAAGATTTAAAGTCTCTCAAATAAAACCTACTTTTTGGTGTTTGGAAATTAAACTAATCAACCATCCCACTAGAAAGTATCAAGTAGAAGTAAATGTTCTGCAGAGAAATAAAATAGGAAGGGACCACATGACAACAATCCATTCATTAGACCATTACTGATCATTTGTTAAGGAACCATTGTGAGGATATAAAATGAAAAAAATTACATGTTCTTTCGCCAAGGAGCTTGAAGGGTAGTTTTAACTCTACTGTGAGACAGTATGAAATGGTATGATATAGGAAAAGTACAGAAGAAGTTAGGATGGATCCAAACAAGTGGAAAAAAATTACTTCCAGAGAGGAGAACAAGTTAAGGAGCTTTATAGTAGCTAAAAGGTTGAATTTTTAAGGATGTGTGAGGTTCCACATATAGGAAGCGATAGGTAATGTCAGTGAGAAAAGGCATCCTCAAAATAGGGAGGCATGTGAGCAGAACAGGAAGGCGATGAACATCAAGTAGTCCAGCTAGCCTACAGAAGAAGGATTGTGTAGACATCTGGGGTAAAAGCCAAGAGGACCATGGATCTAATCAGATCACAGAGCCTTTGACAGCCAGAGTAAGGATCAGACTATATTCCAGAAATATTAGTTTTGATGCAGCGAGTGACATGTTCAGAGTTGTACCTTGAAGAATTTAAATGTCAGTGAGGAGTTTTTTAGGGGGGGCACAAAACACTAAATTTGCGGACACCATTTGGGAAGTTACTGCAATAGACCAGGTGTGAGGGGTGGGTGCTGATGATGGGAATAGAAAGAAGAGAGTGGCCAACAATTTATTTCTGCTGTGGAATAGATAAGATTTTGCGTGTGCATGTGTGCCAGCCAGGGAGGGTGAGAAGGAGGGTGAAACTGGGTAATAGAAACCAGGATAAGAAGAATGTGGTTGAGAATGGCCTTGTTGACAGAGATCTAAATGACAGTGGTAAGTGCAGTAACACGAGAATTTCCACTCTCTTTGCCCTTTGGTTTGCATTTCCTCATTTGATAGACTGCTGGTTTCACCCTCTTTCTGAGTCTAAATATATCAAAATTCAAATCAAATGAGAGGCTCGATACATTCAATATTTATTAAATGTCTATCCTAGACTAGGTACTAGATATGTTTCTTGATAGCAGAGTCATTTTTTCCTCTCTTCTCAGTTTCTATAATGCTTCATCTGTGCCTTTGGTAGGACATTCATTACTTTTTACCTTGAATTCCAGGTATTGAAGTACCTGCTAACCTCCTCTACTGGGCTGTGAGTGTCTTGGGGGAAGAATCCGCGTCTGTCTCATTTGTACTGCAGTGCATTGCATGCAACAGACAGAAAATAAACATTTGTAATTTGAGCTCATGCACTCACATAATATTTGAAATAGCCCAGTAAGAGTTTTGATAGTAACTGCTCAATTCCACTCAATCCCCACAGTTAGCTTCTGGTTGCCTAATAACCAATTACCAAGCAGCTTATTAGTTTAGTACAATATTAATACAGTTCATTTATTAAAGTGACTCAAATTACCAAGATGAATATTTTAATCCCCATTCATTTCAGGCGTTAACAATAGCATCCATGTAATTATATCATAATTCAATAACTTCTCAAAAATGTCTAGCAAATAGTTGATCCAGGCAATATAAACATTTTTTTCTATTAACCTAGTCATATAGATTTTTGAAAGATAATTTTGAGTTTTTGAAAGATAATTTTGATTTATCATATAACACATTGATACTAGCTTAAGCCGTTGCTAGTAAACATGTCATATTTCTAGTGAATAAATGCTGGAACACAGAGAGCACATTTTAGTAACATTCCAGACCTAGTGATAGCTCTTAATAAATATTAAAAATAAGAACAACAATGCTTCATAGTACTGAAGAGCCAGAACCAGAGAAACCATGGAAAGACTTGAGATCCTCCAAAAGGACCTGGAGATCCCAGGTTGGCATTGGCAAGTTTAGAAACCATGCTGATCAACCAGGAGAGGACAGAAGACAGAGAAAATCAGATATTCCAACATCCAGGCAAGTGGCAGGCAAAAGATCATCTGTCAGAATTGCAAGGGCAGCATAAAGCTGACAGAAGCATCAATTCGAGAATTCACTAAGAATAGGGATCTTGGAAAGAGGCTATTTCTGGAAACAGTCATTGTAGGCTTTCCATACAGAAATAAGCAAAAGCCAAGGGACACATCCAGAGTCTGCAGGTGGAGGTTAGAGGATGCATCTGGTAGGGGTAAGACCCAACAGGACAGAGATGACCAACTCTCAACAGCATAGGAAGCAGAATAGTCCCAAAGGTGGACATGGTCTAATCCCTGGAACCTGTGAATATGCTACCTTACTTGGCAAAAGGGACATTGCATATGTAATGAAGGTTAGGGACCTTGAAATAGGCAGATTATGCTGGTGGGTCCTAGTTAATGACATGAGCCTTTAAAAGCAGGGATCTGCGGTCAATGGGCAGCTCAGTTGGTTAAGCGTCTGCCTTAGGCTCACGTCATGATCTCAGGGTCCTGGGATCGAGCCCTGCAGTGGGCTCCCTGCTCAACGGCAAGTCTACTTCTCCTTCTGCCTCTCCCCCTAGCTTGTGCTCTCTCCCTCTCTCTCTCTGTCAAATAAATAAAAAATCTTAAAAGCAGGGAACTGTCTTCGGCTGGGGGTGAGATCAGGGAGATGAAGCAGATGGAGAGGTCTGAGAGCATCAAAGCATGAGAGGGACTTATTTATTTCACTGGGCATATTCTGTAGAACTCTGAAGTTTTGTGGTAGGATATTTTGATCTCTGGAACCCTGAAATTTAGTAAAGTAATATATAATGTGTGATTTGAGCTGAAACTTTTGACGGCTGGGTTTTTTTTATATGTTTGTCTCTTTTTAAAAATGCTTCTCCGTATGTTTATATTCAGTTATTCCAGGTAAATAATTATCCATTTAATTATCTAAATTTTCCTTGCTAATTTTATTCAATTATAACCAATTTTGTCTCATATTACAGTAATTGAGACTTTAAATGAATGTTAGAAATACAAGTAAATATTTTTAATAAATTAAATAACAGCATATATATTGGAGACATCTCCCAAACTTTTTTGAAACAGTAGCAACGAAATGCAAACTTAACAAATATGAAGTTAGAATTAGAATGACTTTAGCAAAGGAGAAAGGCTTTTTTGGTGACTATTTAGCCCCTTGATCCTGAAATGTGGCGTACCATACCTGAATCATCACACTCAGTAAGAACAACCAGTTAAGATACTCAATGCAGACCATTTCCCAATGACCCATACTTGCTCTGAATACCCACTTTAAAAGTAATAAAATGAAAAAAATAAGTAAATAAAATAAAAGTGAGATAATGCTGCTACTTTCAAAATTGCATATGTAATTGCAGGATCACTAAATGATACCTCAATTGGATCAGCTTTGTCTTAGGAAGAACTTTGAGATTATTTGAATGAGAGATTCCAGCACATAGAACTTCCACATTCCCCTTCCCTTCCTAAGGAAAAGGTCTCAGTGTCATGTAGTTGATATTCCTTCAGGGTTTACAGTCTCCTCTAGAGTATTTTAGGGTTAAGAGTTGATATTCAGGGGGCGCCTGGTTGGCTCAGTCGTTAAGCATCTGCCTTCAGCTCAGGGCGTGATCCCAGGGTCCTGGGATCAAGCCCCACATCAGGCTCCCTGCTGGGAGCCTGCTTCTTTCTCTCCCACTCCCCCTGTCTGTATTCCCTCTCTCACTGGCTGTCTCTCTCTCTGTCAAATAAATAAATAAAATCTTTAAAAAAATAAAAAGTTGATACTCAGTTATCTTTTATTGTCACAACCATAGGCTTTCTATTTTTAATTTCTTCCCTTTCCAATTGTAGTGTGTCATTAGATACAGTAAGAAAATTTTGGAATACAGTTAAGAAAAACACATCATATGGATTTTTTTTTTCTTTTCCACTAGAAGTGATAATGGGAGTGGAAATTGGGGAGATGGACTCTCAAAAAAAGTAATTTGAGAACATGTATCTTTACGTATTTGTTCTATAAATAAGTTTATAAATAAGTTTATAAGCCACCAAAGGGAAAGTTAAATATACTTCTGTATCATTGGAATATGACTTTAATTCACTTCCCAGATGGCATGCTTAAATTATAAATTAAGCTATATGGTTTAATAATTGCATGATCTCGAGAAGTTACTTAAACCTATCTTAGTCTTCATATGGGGATTATCAAACCACCTCAAGTTTTTTGTAAGGATTAAGTGAAATGAAATGATGTTGGTAAAGTGCTTAAGAAGAGTATCTGGAATGTAGTCAGCTCCCGGAAAATGTTAGGAATTTTTATTAAAAATGGCAATTAACATGGAGGGGGGAAAAAAAGAAAAGAAAGTTTAGGAATTCACATAAGAAAATGTTGATGTGTAGAGAGGAAGTTGAGAAGAAGGGAGAATTTCTGCCCCATTGGGAATGATGGTGGACCACTGAGCAGTTGTTGGATTCCTCAAGGATACTCTAAAGACATAGATAGTGGTGCTTACAGATATTCTCCCAGTTATTTTCTTCATGGCTGCAATTTTTTTCAAGCACTTTTATATGTAAGCAGCATCCATAGACAGTCTTCTTAGGCTCAACTAAACATTGAGACTCCATCATAGACCACACTTGGCACCAGCATTCAGAAGGATGCAGGCAGGAACCGTAGCTTGCCAGCAGGGCAACGTCAATATTCCTCTTCCTTGAGTCTTCTTGAAACATCAAACAGGTCCAGGAGCCACACTAACTTAAAGGCCTCATACATCAGGAGAGCCCACATCTTTTGTATCACCTCCATACATATAGCTTCTAGAGTCTCCATTAGGGACATGGTGCTTACTTGGGAAAGCCAAAAAGTATGGCTTTTCACCAGCATTTATAATAGATAATCCCAGTCCAGGTGTAATGTGTCAATCGTGGGTCACTTTTTACCACACTAAATATGGCTTCATAATGGAGTTGGCACATATCATCTTTACCAAGTTACCAGTAGAACAGAGCTAGAGACTTGCCAAAGGTCAAATTCTCACGCAACAGGAGAATAGGTATTATTAGCCCCATAAAGGGTAAATAACAATCATGAGCAACCAGTTTATTGAGAAATGATATATTGGGGTATAAAAATAAATCTCTGCTCTCTGTCAATAATTCACTCCACCAGGATGCTCCTTGTCAGCCTCTGTCAGAGCGGCACGGTGTGAAGTCCGAAGACCTTCCCCTCCAACCCTCCTCCTTTCCTCTCTGCCTTCCAAGGTGTCACATTGGCATTGTGGACTGAAATTCCCCTGTGGATTTCTCTCTATGCCTTCTCCTTCACAGGCATTTCCTCTCGTTAAATCTCTCAAAACTTCCAGTGTCTGTTTCACAAAGGACCCTGACTGACATGCCCAACTCTGTACAACCTACAGAAAAAGCATGTTATTAGAGAAAGGAAGAGAAAGATGGTATCGACCTCTTCTCCCACTTCACCGAACCATCTCCTCTGGGGAGGGTGGACAGAAGTCTATAACGTTATATAAGGCTCCAAACTTAAGGAAGTTTTTTTCTTTCTATCTTTCTTCTTTAAGACTAGGAGAATTAATGCAAAATGGATAATGCAAAATGGACAGTCTCTCAAAATACATAAGTCAACCCCATTAAAGTGTGAGTTCCATCACAAGATCACATTTGGATTATTTGGAATACACACATTAAACTATTCTCATTGGAGGAGTGTGTGTGTTTTCAATGATATAAAAGCAGCAGAAAAACAAAGGAATGACACGTAAGGGATTAAGAAGACATCTTCAGTCTTTGGTTTGATTAGTCTTCAAAACAAATCCCCAAGGCCCCTATTCCAGTGCCTTTGTTCTGTACCCTCCCCAGATTTGTGTCTGAGCTTGGGGAGGCTCTTGAAAGCCAAGGCTCTGGGTCAGGATGTGTCCCTTTAATCCTGGGGTCACCTTGTACTGTCTCCAGCTCTCTATGCCTATATATTCCTTCCAGACAACATTTGGCCAGGTCCACAGGGTTTTACCTAAAAATAGTCATGGTCCCTTGTATTCTCAAGCCCCTCTGACCCTTTCTGGAATAATTGCACAACCACATGGCTCTACCCAGGAAGGGTGCTAAAGAGTATCTCTTTCTACGAAGCCCTTGCTGACCATTAACTCCTCTGTCCTTCAACCAATTCTCATTCACCAGTCCAGATTATCTTTTTCAAACTGGTGGGGAAGCCCTGCTTTCTGTTTTGATCTTTCTCTTCAAAATTTTGTCTGTGCCCCTGACCCTCCAGCTTCCCCTGAAGGCATAGACTTCTATAACCGAAAAGCCGAAAGACAGAAGACCTTCTGACTGTTGTTCTGAATGTGCTCCTCCTGGGGCAACAAGCACAATAGCAACCATCTGCTTTAAAAGGAAGAGCAAAAGGGGGAAATACCAAGAGAGGGGAAGAACCATATTATTCTGCCACTTCAGCATCTGGCTACCCAGTAAATTAAAGTTTTAGCATCGAGAGGAACACTACAGGTTTCTAATTCTATCTCCTTTTGCATCTTCTCTATTATATGTTCCTGACATATGGTCAAACAGACTCCATAATTCCACTGATGGATAATTCAGTTCCTCAAAGAGAGTGCATTCCAGGACTGTCAGACTTCTTAGCAAGTCCATCCTTACATTGAGTTGGCATCTGTTTCCATTATGGGCTGGAGAGGATGTCCATCATCGTCCAAGGAACATTGGTCTTAGACCTAAACAGATAGAGATAGTTCAGATAGTCTCTCTAAGCTTCCGCTTCTTCGTCTGCAAAATAGAGTTGACAATAATCTGTCTTTCGGAATCCTAGGGAAGATGAAATGATATAAATATGTATAAATACCTGGTATAGCATTTGTTTTGTCACTGTAGGTGTTTGCTAAATATTATTCCTGTCCAGTAATGGTCCAGAATCACTCACTATTCACTCATAAAACACTGATTTAGCATTTTCCTTGTTGCAAAACCTAGACTAGATCCTGATAATAGAGCAGAGAATAAAACAAATACATACTTTGTCTAAAGGAGATAGAGTATATCCAAAGTAATTACAAATTACAAATGTTAGAAATGCTATGAAAGAGGGACGCCTGGGTGGCTCAGTCTGTTAAGCGTCCGTGTTTAGCTCAGGACAGGATCCCAAGTCGGCTCCCTGCTCAGGGGGGAGTCTGCTTCTCCCTCTCCCTTGGCCACTCCCTCTGCTTGTGCTCACTCCCTCTCTCAAATAAATAAATAAAATCTTAAAAAAAATAAGTGCTATGAAAGAAAACACCAGGGTACTAAGAGGGCACATACAAAGGAAACCTGAAGAGCAAGTTCACCTTCTGTTACACACCTGTCCGTACACACGTGCGTGCACGCACACATACATGCCCACAAAGCATAATGTAACACCTCCCCCTGCAAAGTCTTTTTATCTCAAGAATAAGTGTTCCAATGTTTTCACTCATTCTTCAGATAGCATAGTTACAGGATCGCTTACATTTTCTATCAAAATATGGAACATTGAAAGGTCCTTTCTTAAATTAACCTTGAGGCTAATAATAAAGTTTTTAAGTCTCTTTCAAATGTAAAATAGCAAAGGCAAACATACGCATTCCTTTTATAGTTTGCATATTCTAATACCAATTTTTTTTCACGTTTAAAGTTTTGTTTATTGAGGTAAATTTCACATACTATAAAATTAATCATTTTCAAGTGAACAGTTCAGTGGCATTTAGAACATTTGCAGTGCTGTGTAATCACCACATCTCTGTCTAGTTCCAGAACAGTTTTATCACTCCAACAGAAAACCCTGTACCCATTAAGCAGTCTCTCATTCCCTCCTCCCTCCAGCCCCTGGCAACCACCTGTGTGTGTGTTTAACCAGCTGAGTTTTTTTTTTTTTTTCCTCCTAAAAATAATTCTGCTCCACCAGAGTGATAGTACAATAGACCTTTAACAACGGGTTTGAACTGCATGAGTCTACTTCTATGAGGATTTTTTTTTTATAATAACAGTACAGGACTGTAAATGTATTTTATCTTCCTTCTGATTTTCTTAATAGCCTTTTCTTTTCTCTAGCTTACTTTATTGTAAGAATACAGCATATCATGTGCATATTACATATATACAAAATATGTGTTAATTGCTTATGTTATTGGTGAGGCTTCTGGTCAACAGTAGGCTGTTATGAGTTAAGTTTTGGGGAAGTCCAAAGTGGCATGCAGGGAGTAGATAGCCCCAATCCTTGCATCGTTCAAGGGTCAGCTGTATATGTTGAGCATATTTGCGTGAGTGAGGACTCTCGGTTGCAAGTGGCAGAAACTCAAACTAAGTTAAAAGGGGGAGATTTAATGATACACACAACTACTGTAGGGAAACATTTGGCTTTAAGTACATATGACTGTTGATAGGGATGTAAGTGGAGTCCAGGACACTCACCCATTCTCACCTCCACTCTCTTTTTTGACCTCCCTCTTGGTGAAAAATACTCCTTCCACTCTTGGTTCTATGTCCATTTGTTTCCTTTCTGTGGTTTTCCTTCGTTCTCAGGCTGACTCTTCCAGGTACAGGAGAGTCTAATACCAATTTTTATTTGCTATTATATTTGCTTCTATAATGTTGAGGGGAAAGTCAAGTTTTGTTTTGTTTTTTTTAAGATTTTATTTATTTATTTGACAGAGACAGCCAGCGAGAGAGGGAACACAAGCAGGGCGAGTGGGAGAGGAAGAAGCAGGCTCCCAGCAGAGGAGCCTGATGTGGGGCTTGATCCCAGAACGCTGGGATCACGCCCTGAGCCGAAGGCAGACGCCTAACCACTGTGCTACCCAGGCACCCCAAGGGGAAAGTCAAGTTTTAAGAGAAACTATGCTCTATTTCCTTTGGGGAACTTATTTCAAAGTTATAGGATCTCTAGATAGAGTTTCTAAATCTCCCCTCATCACTAGACCCACTGCTGCTGTAAAGTGACTAAACATGCTTGTGTATCAGCCCTTCTAAGTAGATCCCTGGAACACGTGTCTCTAGTCTCATGCATTTTTTGTCTACCTGGATACGTGCTTTCATAGAACACAGCACCCACAGACCACGTCCCTTCCCTGCCTCCTCCTGCACATTCCGGCATTGAAGTCGTCAGTTTGACTTCATCTCACATTGTTCATTTCCTTCTGATTTTAAGAACTTATGCTTGCATATTGCTGTACATTTTGCCTTTCCGGCAGGCATGGATTTGACCCCATTAGAAATTCTGAAACAATTAATCTAGACCTTTTGTCCCATTAATGTACATTCCACAATCACTGTCATCTTGATAAACCTGCTTTTAATCCCTCAGTGGATTATGTGTTATTCTTAAAAGATTCTCTTTCTTTATAGAATGGACCTCATTGGAACTCGCTATACCTTTTCATCAGAATGCATTGTAAAGAGTGTTCAGATATTTTTACTAATCCCACCCAGGTGCCCAGAATTCCTATGCCCCATCAGCATTCCCTCTTCTGTATCTTTGTCTCTTGGACCCTGAAATGACGTACATCTGAATATAAATATGAAATTTCATCATGGAGTCGGATGACCATCCCGGAGAAGAGATTTACGAGGTACCAGTTTGGGCCTGTGTGCTCTCTAAGGAGAATTAGGAAACCTTGAGCTTCTGTCTCCTCGGTTATTATCAAGAGAGGCTCATTGGCATCCGACTACTTGACTAGCATGGTGCAAAATAAGCAAGCAAACAAAAACAAAAAAGGAAAAACAGATAGCACAAGTCGATGAGAAGGATCAGAGCGCCAAAGGCTCTCTGGCCTTGCTGCGTTCACCGCCTAGCGTCCCTGTTAGCGCACCCCACCCTCCCTAAGTAGCTTCCTTCGGGTGAGCTGGCTGGGCTGTGCACCAATCCCAGGACTCACCCCGGCGGGGCTGGTGTGCCAAGTGGGCACTTCCGGACTACACACATTCCCCAGCAGCTACAACAACGGGGGCAGAGCGTAACAAGGCAGCCACTTGTCCCTGAAAGAAGGAAGGAATGTCACCCTCCCCCTGTGAATAGATGTGGCTGTTCTCACTGTCTCCCTTGAAAGCCTCATTCTCTGAAGTATGAGGTATTACGCCAAGACAGATGTACAATCTGGGAAGTTTTCCAAATTCATCACTGAAAAGCACAAGGTATTCAGCATTGGCGCCTCTATGGAAGTTTCTGTCTCCGTCTCAGTCTGCCTGGCTGGCTGGGCTAACAAGTAGACAGTTGTCCAGAAGCTGGGTAGATAGGAACCCTAGCATTATGACAGAGATACGCCCAGCCAGTGTCTCAGTCTGCAGAGCCTATAAGGCTTTCCTTGACAGGTGCACACATTTCACTCAAGCAAAATGTTCCACTGATGTGGCAGCAGCCTGAATTCGTCTGAATAAAGCTGTACTGTGGGAAAGTGCAAAGTCATGAGCCTCACTGCACAGGGTCTACGAAGGAGGATGGAGGGTGACACTACAGTTGTTAACTGCTTCACCAATTTCCACTGTGTTCCCTGATGCTTGGGATCCTAACTTGAAGCCAGGGACTGAATTATGAAGGTAACGATTTGTTCCCCTGCTCTAATGCACGAGGGTATCGGACGCACAACCCTTGCCACCTAGAATACAGGATCAAGTTGTCCAACTTTCAGAGGCCTGTAAAGCCATGTTAGCAATCCACAGTGTCAAGTACGTAGTTCAGTGTTTTTCTAAGTGCTTGAAGCTAAGTAGCAACCTGTGCTTCTTTATCATGCATTACCCATTATCTCCTCTGTGGAAGTGCTTTCAGCACTGAAGCAGGTGTTATGCGAGAGAGGCAGACTCAAATGAAACTTGGAGGATCTTAAGTGCCTCCGCTCTGGAATATAACCTGAGAAAGAGGGTGAGATGTGCTCATTCCATTGTCTCTGATTCTAAGTGCTGTTGCTTAGACAGCAAGCAGGGGGCAGGGGGAGAGGGCGGGAGTCGAGGCTCAGCCCGATGGTGGGGGCTCTCACAACATGCTGGCCCGAGTTAAAGGAAACAGAGGGCTCTTGCGTGTTTTCGCATACATTTCCAGTGGTCCCAAGATTTCCAAACTTTTTAAATTTAAACATAATTTTAAGATTTTGTTATTGATGGTGGTTTTTCAGTTTTTAATCCGAGGGAGAAGGAAAAAAATTTTTTGTATATTTGATGGTGTTAAATTCTGAAATTCTTAATAAGGCCCATCCGGCCCTGTATGTTCTGGGTTCTGTCTGCCTCTGTTGCCTCATCTCAGGTCACTTGCCTCTGTGAAAGGATAGAGGCTGCTCTGCTTTTGTGTTTTATATTGTTTTACTGGCAAGCTTCATCAAGGCACGGTTCATGGAGTTGACGAGATACAAGCTAGACCGCTCTGTCAGTTAGCTATTGCTGAATAACAAGTCATATTAAAACACAGGGGCTTACAATAATAAAAAATTGTTATTGCTCATGAGTCTTAAGGTCACTTAGGAGGTCTTCTGGTACAGTTAGAAATATGCGTGCACCTGGGAGCCTGGGTGGCTCAGTCGGCTACGCATCTGACTCTTGATTTCACAATCTCAGGATCAAGCCCTGCGTCAGGCTCCACACTCAGCACAGAGCCTGCTAGTCCCTCTCCCTCTGCTCCTTCCCCTCATTTGTGTGTCCACTCTCTCTCTCGAATAAATAAATAAAAATTTTTTAAAAAGAAAAGTAAAAAGAAATGCCCATGCATCTGTGATCAACCAAGGGTCGGGCGTTTGACCAACTGAGCTACCCAGGTGCCCCAACTCCACCTCTTGATAGAAGGATTTGCAAAGTCATGTCACAAGGGGCATGGAGACAGGGGCCGTTTTTGCAATCAAGTCACCACAAACCTCAAGGATAAGTTGGAGCCCAAGTGGCACAGGTAACAGGTAAGAATGCTTCCAAGTGTAAGGAGCAATAGGAGAGAAGCGCAAAGCTTATTACAGAGAGTCAGAGAGAACTGCTATTAGAACAAAGATTTTGTGTTTGCAAGCACAGAAGAACCCTGAGGCTTTGTGGGAAAGAAGACTAGAAATGAGGTTTGGGAGGGATTTCCATTCCACACCAAGAAGTAGAGCTTTGTTCTATGATCAATTGAAGGCACAAAGAATTACAGCAGAAGATTGCTTGTTTGCAGTTTAACGCTGATCACCATTCCCTTATTCTTAAAACTCTCTCCTCCTGTGAGTTTAATGAGAGCTACTCTTTCCTAGTTTACTGATTCATCTAATGTTTATTCCTCCATTTTATTTATTAGCTTTCTTTCCCTGTCATCCCCTAATTTGGGACCACCTAACATTCCATCTTTGGCCTTGTCTTCTCATTCAAAAATTGCCCCGCAGTAAGTTCATCCCTTCATTAATTTTCACTAATGCCATATTGAGGATTCTCAGATCTATACCCCTCCCAGACTCTCTCCTGAGCTCTGGACTCATTTATCTGACTACATCCTGGATATTCCATGCATTTCCAACTCAACTGGTTTCAAATGAATCTCACTGACTTCCCTTTTACGATTCTCATTCTCTTGTGTATTCTTTTATTAAGGACCACTATTATCCATTCAGGTGCATGAGCCAGAAGCTCAGGAAAGACCTGAACATCCTCTCTCCCCCTTTCTCTCTGTCTTTCTGCTCTCACATTTAGACTTATGTCCTGTCAGTTACATTTCCTACTATATTGTTAGTATTAAAAGACTCATCTTATTAGTGGTGACTGTGGTTCCTTGATTCTCCAAGTTATCCAAAAAGGACATAGATAATTCAGCTCACCTTGTTTTAGTGGGAAGATGATTTCATTGATGTCATCATGTATCTCAACCAAATGATATTTAAATTAAACATCTTATCTCCCTGAAGCATTTCATAATTGACTCCCTACAATGTAAGAAAAGGGCCATATGCACCCCAATGTTCATAACAGCATTGTCCACAATAGCTAAATCGTGGAAGGAGCTGAGATGCCCTTCAACAGATGACTGGATTAAGAAGATGTGGTCCATGTATACAATGGAATATACTGCCTTTCTTTACACACATACTATGCTATCCAAGGCTGAAAGAAATTTTCAAACTTGCTATATTTCGTATCATCCCTGTCCCTGCAAATATTGTTCTCCCTGCCTCTAATTACCTTTTCCCTAGTGTCTGCCTCATGTAAGTCCACCTATGCCTCAGTATATAGATTTCATATCACCTTCTCCTGTCTGAAGACCTTCCTAATCCCTCTCCACTTAGGCAGCCTAGACCTCTTCCTCTCATTTCCATAACACTTTGTACATACTCATAATGTTTCATTAATCAAACTGTATTCAAATTATTTAACTATATGTCTCTCTGCCAAACTTAATTATAATTTCCACAAGTGAAGGGACCAGGTCTTATTTACCTTCACACCACCAGCACTTAATACAGTAAATGGCATCTGGCAATAGTTCAGTGATACTTGATGAACAGATAATAAGAGGAAAGCTTTAGGAAAGTAAGTACAGACGGGAACGGCATGGAGAATGAATTAGAAAGGAAGCCAAATGCAAGGGGCCAGTTAGGAGGTTATTGAGATAATCCAGGCTGGTGATAACAAGAATGAGGTGAAATAGGAAATTGCCAATAGACATAGAGCAAAGAAGAATATTGGGCATCTCTGAAAATGGAATCCACAGTCCTCAGTGAAGCTTGAAAGGGCAGAAAGAATAATTGACAATAAATCCAAAATTGAGCCTGGAGCTAAGAAGGAATGATTTTAATAAGAAGCCTTGGGAAAGAAGGACGGAAGCTGGAGAATTCCATTTCAGATATGGTCGGCATGGACTTTATGCTGTGCACAATGTTGGCTCTTGCTGGCATGTGGCTTCTTTGTTTTCATCTTAGATTTGAAAGCAGAACTCAGGAGAATGAGGACTCAGAACTGCTGACTGCATGACCCTGTCCAAAAAACACAGAGTAATCATGGTCAATGCCGCAGTTTCTGCGACTGTTCTTCTCTGACATTGGAGACCACATGATATTCGAATTTTTAAAAATCAAGTGTTTTGTTTCCTAGCTCTTTAAAAGAACGGCTCCAAATGAAAGTAATACTAAATGTTATATATATAAACAATATATATATATAAATTTTTGATATATATGTTTGTATAATATATGTGTGTACAAATATACACAAACACACACATATAAAGGGTTTAAATTGAAAACCTGAGCTACTGGTTTTTAATTTTTATCTTATTTTATTTTTTAATTTTTTTGTTTTGACACTGTTATTTTTTATTATTTTATTTGAGTATAGTTGACAGACAGTGTTACATTAGTTTCAGGTGTACAACATGATTTTTAATTTTTAATACTCTTCTAGTGAATTTTCACTCCATCAAGTATCTAATATCCTGTGCTTTAACACCTAAAGTGTGTTTTTCAAGGGAATCTATGTAAGCTATTTTGAACTGTTCTGTTAAACTTCTTTTAAATTACTGTCAGAATTTTTTCCTTAAAGGCCATTCATTGTAATAGAGTAAGAATGGATCTAAATCTGGATTAAAAGCTTTTGGTGAATTCAGAGTGTCCCCTCCCAACTCAGAATTAATGACTTAATGCTCCCTGAAGATTTCATATCTATAGGCAACATGCACCATCTTGCTGAGTTAAAATCCTAGTTAGGGACTGGATTAATTCTCCATTTCTGATGAGAAGAGAATAATACCAACAATGATTCTAATTATATCTTGGATTTATAGAGCTCATTTCTTCCTAGGAGCTAAAGGAAGGGCTACACCTGTTAATTTATACATAGAGACAGAGTCATCTGACAAAGGTAATACTGTATGCCAGTGTGATTAGAATCCTATGTGATTAGAAATCTGGATTCTTGATTTGACATTTAGTACTCTTTGTTCTCAGTTCCATTTAGGAAGAAAGAAAGAATTAAAGGAAGGAAGGAAGAAAGGAAGGAAAGAAGGAAGGAAGGGCAGAAGGAAGGAATCAAGGGAGGAAGGGGGGAGGAGATTGTAATTTACAAAACAAAGAATTCTAATTTGACATAGGGAAGAATTTTCAAAAGAGACATCTGTGAAGCTTTAGAGTGTGGATTATATGGAGCTGTGAAATTTCTTTTACTAGAAGTGTTTTAACATAAAGCAGATTCATATATGTCTGAAGTCATTTGTAGGAATACTATCTGATTGAGGCAAGGTGGAAATAGATTATTTCTCAAGGTTTCTTCCAGTCGTATAATTCAATGATTTTTCTGTGATATGCTCTATTACTTTTTTCCTAGTAAAACTCAAAAATAAAATATATAATAAATGCAAAATAACATTTCTAAATTGCTTCGTTTTTTACTCTACTAGGAAATAAGTGGAAGAGACTTGGCCTGAATCCTTTCATGCTGGCCCCTCTACAGTCTATTTTCAAAACTGTATCCAGAGTGATCCTTTTAAAACATAGGTCTGATCATGGCAGCCCACCTCTCAGTACTCTGCATGGCTCCTTATTCTACTTAGAATAAGAGCCAAGTCCTTACAGAAGCCTACAGGTCCTGCATGATCTACAGAAACAACCCCCACCCCAAACCTCCCCATTGCCTCTCTATCCCATCCTCTGGCTTACTTCTTGCCCACTCTCCTCCAGCCACACTCACCTCCTTGTGGTCCTGCTGGAAAGATGCCTGCCTCAGGCCTTTGCCCATGCTGTTTCCTCTGCCTGGTGTTCTCTTCCATGAGTTGTTCTCATGGCTCTCTGCCTCCCCTTGAATTATTTCTCAGGTGTCCCTTTCTCAGTGAGATACCCTCATATCTCCTTGTTTAAAATTGCAAACTTCCTCAACCCCCAGTGAACTCCATATTTTGTCTTTTTGTCACTTTCCAACATACTTAGTACTTTGCTTGCATATTTTATTTTTTGTTGTTTGCCTTTCTCTTCCTCTCAACGTCTAGCATCTATCCCATGCTAGAATATATGGTCCTTAAGGGCAAGGATCTTGTCAATTTTGTTCACTGATATATCTCAAACGCCCAACATAATGTAATAAAATAATCATTAGTTAGATCTAAAATTACACATTAAATCAATATAAACTGGGAGATGGAAAGAAAGTAGAAAGGATGAATTAAAACTGTGAAAAAAAGGTTTCCATTTTTCACAAGTGGAGTCAATAGAATAGTATTGTTTTAGTGTGATCACGTCCATTAGAAGGAAAAAAGTTTAAGTACTTTTCTTAAACTTTGCTTCTAAATAACAGACCTTCAAATATTTAAAGAGAGTTTTCATGCTCCACTCAAGTGCTTAGTCGATTCTGAAGCAGGGTAATTACTCAACTGTTCCATAACTGACGTATGTTCAAGTTTGTCCATCATCTGAGTCCCTTCTTCCATTTCCCCTTGAAGAGAGACACCCCAAATTAAGTGCTCCTAGCACACAGGAAAAAGCAGGACCATTCTCTTGCTCTTAGATGTTTTGCTGTTATTAATTCAGCCTCAGATCATGTTTGCTTTTTTTGAGGCTATGTTAATGACTCATATGGAGTTCCTATTAAATTTAATCCCTAAGACTTTTAAGCTACATATTTCTCACTGTGTACAACCAAGTGTAGAATCTTATATTTTTCCAATTAAATAGCAATTTGGTAGATTTCAGCCTGTGGCTACATCATGTCAAGACAATTTTGACACGGTATATTTACTAACCATAAAGTTAACTTCAACTACTAGTTGGGGGTAGGATGCCCTCTATTTCTTTACTTGAGAAATGTAAGTAATTGGAAAAATACTGAAGAGAACAGAGGAAGAAGTGGAACCCTGCAGCAGTTCCCTGGAAACCTCCCTTGTGATTGACATCAATTTATTAATAAGCACCATTGGGGTATTATGATGTGAATAGTCTCTAAGCCACTTAACTGTTGCTCAAATTTTTCTCCACCTTAAGAAATAGAATATGGGTGAGACGCCTGGGTGGCTCAGTGGGTTAAGCATCTGCCTTCTGCTCAGGTCATGATCCTGGGGTCCTATGATCGAGTCCCACATCGGGCTCTTTGCTCAGCTGGGATCCTGCTTCTCCCTCTGCCTGCCGCTCCCCCTGTTTGTACTCTCTCTCTCTCTGTCTTTGACAAATAAACAAATAAAATCTTTTAAAAAAAAAGAAAAGAAATAGAATATGGGTGCTTTAGATTTTGCCAACTTAAGAACAAGTCCTAAACAACCATTTCTTTGCATGTGCCCTCTACTACCCCTATCAAAGAAAGAAATCCTATGTTATTGCCATTACACACATGCTGGATTCCTTGTGGCCTGCCTCATGATATTTACACATCATTTCTTTTTTTTTTTAATGATTTTTTATTATATTATGTTAGTCACCATACAGTACATCCCCGGATTCCAATGTAAAGTTCGATGCTTCATTAGTTGCGTATAACACCCAGTGTACCATGCAATACGTGCCCTCCTTACTACCCATCACCAGTCTATCCCATTCCCGCACCCCCCTCCCCTCTGAAGTCTTCAGTTTGTTTCTCATAGTCCATAGTCTCTCATGTTTCATTCCCCCTTCTGATTGCCCCCCCTTTCTTTATCCCTTTCTTCCCCTACCGATCATCCTAGTTCTTATGATCCATAGATGAGATAAACCATATGATAATTGTCTTTCTCTGCTTGACTTATTTCACTTAGCATTATCTCCTCCAGTGCCGTCCATGTTGCAGCAAATGTTGAGAATTCATTCTTTCTGATAGCTGAGTAATATTCCATTGTATACATGGACCACAGCTTCTTAATCCAGTCATCTGTTGAAGGGCATCTCGACTCATTCCACGATTTAGCTATTGTGGAAAATGCTGCTATGAACGTTGGGGTGCATATGGCCCTTCTCTTCACTACGTCTGTATCTTTGGGGTAAACACCCAGTAGTGTAATGGCTGAGTCATAGGGTAGCTCAATTTTTAACTTTTTAAGGGACCTCCACACTGTTTTCCAGAGTGGCTGTACCAACTTGCATTCCCACCAACAATGTAGGAGGGATCCCCTTTCTCCACATCCTCTCCAACAATTGTTGTTTCTTGCCTTGTCTATCTTTGCCATTCTAACTGGCGTAAGGTGGTATCTCAGTGTGGTTTTGATTTGAATTTCCCTGATGGCTAATGATTTTGAACATTTTTTCATGTGTCTGTTAGCCATTTGTATGTCTTCATTGGAAAAGTGTCTGTTCATATCTTCTGCCCATTTTATGATTTGTTTATTTGTTTCTCGTGTATTGAGTTTGAGAAGTTCTTTGTAGATCTTGGATACCAGTCCTTTATCTGTGGTGTCCTTTGCAAATATATTCTCCCATTCCGTGGGCTGTCTCTTAGTTTTTTTGACTGTTTCCTTGGCTGTGCAGAAGCTCTTTATCCTGATAAAGTCCCATAAGTTCATTTTATCTTTTATTTCTCTTGCCTTTGGNAGACACATCGACCAATGGAACAGAATAGAGAACCCAGAAATGGACCCTCGGCTCTTTGGGCAACTAATCTTTGATAAAGCAGGAAAAAACATCCGGTGGAAAAAAGACAGTCTCTTCAATAAATGGTGCTGGGAAAATTGGACAGCTACATGCAAAAGAATGAAACTTGACCACTCTCTCACACCATACACAAAGATAAACTCCAAATGGATGAAAGACCTCGATGTGAGACAGGAATCCATCAAAATTCTGGAGGAGAACATAGGCAACAACCTCTACGACATTGGCCCAGAGCAACCTTTTTCATGACATATCTCCAAAGGCAAGAGATACACATCATTTCTTAATAATGTATCCTAAAATGTTTTTCAAGATACACATCAGTAATTTACATGATTTCACTTCCTGCTTTTTGAAAATTAGAAAATTAATTTGATATAACCCTACAAAAGCTGTTCAAGAAAGGTCAAACAAGTTCAAGAAAATTAGTATGATATGCTGCATTATTATAAAGCGCTTTGCCAGATTTCTCTATAATTATACTTTTCATCCCAAATCAATTACATTGAGAATCTATACTAAACCATGAATGATGATCAATTAAAAATATCTTTAATTGTCAGTGCCCTTCAAAATGGAATTAATGCTAATGAAATAAACTGCTTTTGATACTATAGAAATTCTGATTAAATGATCGCTGCTGTAACTAATTGGGAAGCCCTGCATATCAAATGCTTCTAAGTATCTGCTTCTCTTCCATTTACTTTCCTACCTTTGTGAGAACTTATTTCAACTTAAGATCTTCAAAAGCCTTAACCGCCTTCTTCCATTGCTTATTCACCCTGTCCCATCCATCATTTGGTATTGTTAAAGGAAGATCTTTACATTTGGCTGTTACCATCATTCCTTAATTGTGATTATTTAGCGAGGAACTGTGGTTTTGTGGTAGAATACCACGAAAAGTTAAATTCATAGTATTTTATGCTACTCGAAGCTATCCACTATGCAGAGTGGAAAAACATGTAGCCTATGAGTTATGACTTAGAATCTTGATATTTTTGGAACCATATATTTTTTTAACTTGGTTATTTAATTGAAATCCGGAATGCTAAGTAGTTTAGGCTACTTCTCTGCCCCGCTAACACAGTCAACTTGAGGGAGTGCTTGTTGTGGGAAAGGGGGGAAGAACTCTCTGGGCAGTTTTTTTTGGTTTGAATTTGCTTGATAATTCAGAGAAACTGCACAGAGTAAAAGAAGGAGCACTAGACAAAGAACCCGAAGACCAAGCTGATCCCAGGTCTGCAGCTTAAATATGGGTGCTTTGGGGCAGGTTGTTACAACGCGGCATCGCAGTTTCCTCAGCTAAAAAATGGAGAAATGGTATTTTCCAGAACTGCCTCAGGATAATTTCGTTCAAATGTGGAAGTGTTTTATGAACTACAAAATACTGTGCAGACTCCCGGAAATATAATCTCTTTTGCCATTCATCCCCTAATTCAATCAGAATGGTCACCTTGATAGACATGTATTATTTAAACCTTGAATCATCTCTTGATCATCACCTTTGGCAAAGAAAATGGAGATACAAAAATAACAGGTGTATATTAAAAAGCCGCAATCCACGGGCACCTGGGTGGCTCAGGTGGTTAAGGGTCCAAACTCTTGATTTCGGCTTAGGTCATGATCTCAAGGTCGTGGGATCAAGCCTTGAGTTGGGCTCCATGCTGGGTGTGGAGTCTGCTTGGGACTCTCTCTTCTTCTCAAAAAAAAAAAAAAGAAGAAGAGAAAAAGCTCCAATACATGATCTGAAGTACATGTTGTGTTTACTCAGTTTTTTTTTAAACTTTATCTTAGCACCTTTTTTAACAACAATTAACTCTTTTGCTGTTTTCTGTGGTGTTGATCGAGTATGCAACAGACATAGTTTGAAGCTGCTCGACTTTCTCCATTACAGGCAAAATAAAATAAATCATCATCAGACCATACTTTCCAAACTGAAAAATATTATATTTTTACACAATTGTCTTCCATCTGTTTACTTTATGGACCCTAACTGCTCCACGGTGCTCTTGGCCAGAAACAAATTGGTTCTAAATATTATGTTTGCATTTTGATCCTTTATCTTAGCCGTAAAATTATACATAGCTAGTCTTTTCTCTTATAAACCCATGTGTGGTTGCTAAAAAGTAAATTATTTTGTTGAAGGTCAGCATTAAATCCAGCCAGATTTACCTTTTATTAATCCCTGTGTGTTGCTTAGGTTGTAAGCTTTTTATCATTGTACTATAACCACTTTTTGGCCCCAGAATCTTTTCTCTCATTTTGATTCATAATCCTGCTCTGATGCAATAGATGTTAGGATTTGGCCATCTGGGCAAAGCGTGAGACCAATGGCGTCTTAGTTTGGTGCAGTGTCTGATGTTCACCTCTTTACTACACATAACTGACCATTTGCCAGAAACGCACAGCCTGTATCCAACAGTTTACTGCAGCCACAGATCCTTTAGTCATGCCTTCTAACTCTCAATTAGAAAAATCTCAAATTTAGTCATTACATGTTTTATGGGTTGTGGAAACACAGGGGGTCCCTCAAATGGACGGACAGCTGAAAAATTTGGCGGCCAGTTAAATGTGAATCAAGCGAGACTCCCCCCAGATCAGATCGGTGATTTACTATCACTCCAATGCTCAGTCTATGTCGAAATAAAAGTCCAGTCTTATTTTCAGCATTGAGCGAATGAGGGACGCCATGCTTGTGGAGGCATATGCAGCAGGGTGCTAAGTGGAAAACTCATGTGAAGGGTATAATCATCTCAGCTAGTCAGATTAGCTTTCTTCAAAATGAGTCTCTGGTACCCTGTAGCCATCATTTGGAGACGGGCCAGCGTGAGAAGCGGACTGTACTTCCTAGGCTTCTCTGCTAATTGAGATGCTGCATAGCTTTCCAAATCCAAATGCCGCCTCTTCCTGGAAGCCTCTCCCTGTATGTCCATTTGGACTTGATGTTTCTGTTGCAGTTCCAAAGCACTAGCTTGCAGAGCTGAGTGCAGCGGTCTCCACTTGCCCCCACGGCATGGGAGGCACAGAGCTGCGTCCAGCCACTGCCTCATCTTTTGCTTCAAATTCCACTAATGAGCCCAGTGGGCTGCCAGCCACCACGTGTGCTTACGTGACTTACAGAGCTGTTTCTGTTCTTTGAAGATCCAATTCCTTACGTGCTTGTCTTCATGCCTAGATTAGAAACATCTTTAGGTCAGTGGCCATAATTTGTTCTTCTGGATAATCCACCCAAGTCTTTGCACATGAAGGCCTGTAACCCAGAAGCGTAGAACTTGAGTGAATATAGACTATCCAATAAAACTATGCAATTTTCAGTTCTGCCATGGATGCGTATGCTTGTTTTCGAATTTGAATATATCAGCTGTCTATTATATTTGCCATAAAAATACAATTTCTAAACCAATATTATTGGCATCATTCCACTCAGAAATTGTTCAGCTTAAGACAGGAGAGCATACAATTAAATGCTTAACAAAAGGGTGGGTGTCAAATGCATTGGGAAAATATTTTGAATTGGAAATTGTGGACATTTTAGAAGCAAATGTTTGATTATTATGACCTCGAAAGTTAGATTCTTCAGCAGATAGTATGTATATAAAGACAAAATCCCTGTGGAAAATTAATTTCCTGATCAAACTAATAATTATTTTATTTGTAATACCAAAGATGAACACCAATGACTGAGCTAAACATGGTTTTTGAAGCTTTCTAGATGGTTTACGTTTTGCAGTTTAGAGGTCAGGGACCAGCACTTTATTTTAATGACTCTTGTCCATTGTCAACCATGTTGTGTCCTTATTTACAGATCCATTTTGAAAATGCTAGATGGTTTGATTTTCTATTTGTCTTGTAAATAGTTCTGTCATTGTAGAACCCACTTAACAATATTTAAAGTTTTGTGTCCGGAATTTTGTTCTGGGAAATTTGGGCTGATTGTTTCATTTTTTATTTCTGAGTCAAATTTAACAGCTATTAAGACACCACAACATATCAATGTAAACTTCAATGAAGCCACATAATAACACAAGAATTAAAAATAAAACCACGGGGAATTATGCTGCACTGAATCAAATTGTCAGCATTGATTGCCTCCATTTGCAGCAATATTTCATTCCTTTCATTCTGTAACATCATGAGAATGAGTACCATTAGGATAATCTATTCCAAAGGAGCTCATTATTTTGGGAGCTTGGGGGACAGGGGTATTGTTCCATGACAGAGCTACTAAATTTAATTGCTTCTACCTTGCAAGCAGTATGTACATTCATTACTTTAATTTATTAAAAACATATTACCTAAAACCACAGTTAACTAAGTCTTACAGTTGCTTAATTTCCTAATATCCACCATTTTGGTCATCTTGTGCACAAGGTATACTCTGAAGCAAATTCCCACTTTCCTTTTAACAATATCATTCTCTAATTTGGATTTTAAGATCAACAGACCATTTCAGCAAGACAATCACTAAGTACAGGTTTTCACATCTACTCTTACAAATTCACAAAGTGAATTTTGTTACATCTTGTTTTATCTTATTTTATTGTTTTTATTATGACTATAAAAATGGTATTCAGAGAAGAAACATGTGGTAAAGTACAGATACTTTTAATTTCCTGAACTTTCTAAACTTTCCAGTTTCTGAAGAACTTTGATTTTATTTTCAAACATTTCTAAATGAGCTTTTCGTTTACACCATAAGTGCCCAAAAGATCATTTCCCCCTAAATGCTCCCTTTTCTACAAAATCTTAATTTTACTTTGTAGTTTCGATATTTCCTCTCTGCTTCCTGTGGATATAAATGATAGTCTTTTCTGGAGAAAGAGAGCTGTCTCTGCCATTAGGGTGTTTGTTTCTTCCAACTAGTTCATTTTTTTCCCTTGTTTGCTATAGTCTATAGTCTCTGTCCCCCGTCTTAGGGGCTTTATTCAAATGTCTAATGATCCTTATTTTTAAAAGTTGGGAGAGGGATTGCTTCAAATCTTTCAGCACACACAGTGACTCTTTTTGGCTATCTCCTTCATATTAGCCTGATAGATTTCATTTGACTTTCCAGGTGATCAGATATCCCAGAGGAGAGTCTTCCAGACCACCTGGAAGTACAGCCTAACTTCATCCTTGTACGCCTATCCACTTTTCTTGAGAGAGTAGACTTAAAAGTTCTCATCACAAGAAATAAAATTTGTAACTTGTATGTATGGTGATGGATGTTAATTAGGCTTATTGTGGTGATCATTTCACAATATATACAAAACCGACACATTATTCTGTACGTCTGAAACTAATAATGTTATATGTCAATTATACTTCAATTTAAGAATAATAAAATAAAATTGATTAAAAAAAAAACTCTTACTGATATTTTAATGAGGATTGAAGAGGAAACTACAGTATATATATTTGTTCAAACCACCATCTTGACCAAGGATTCTCATTCATTTCTGTATAGCGTTAGCAGCTAGAGCATAACTTGCAAAAGTAAGGATGAATTAAGTAATTGTTGAGTGCATAGATGATGAATGGAAGGAATCTAAGAAGTTAGAGGGATTATCCTTGCTACTCTTGTTTTAATTCTTTGTTTAGGAAAAGTCTTATTTTGAATTCAAAGTGAAAGGATCTGAAAGTTCTAAAGAACAGATTGTAGGGCTCATTTGTTGCTGAGAACAATGATTTGGTCAAACGGAATGAGAGACTGTAAAAATAATCCATTTTTTCACTGACAACAGCTGGCTCAATTCAGAGCAATGAAATACCTTTTTTATAGAAGTTAATAGCCCAGAAGGTACATCACAGTTTTACATGAATAATGAATGTTCTAAAAAGTTGTATAAATATGACGTTATGGAGAAATTCCTCCCCCCATTTATTTTTAACATGCTTATTAAACATATGATACTGTCCAGGGATTTTTCTTACAGTGTTTTCTTATTTTTTAATCAAATTATCAGAGTTTCAGCATTTAGTCTTTTGTATTTCAAGGCACTGAGAGAGCTAAATCATGGTCTGGCTTGTGGGATTCTGAAAGCCCTCTAGGGCATCACCAGACCTAGTAATAGTTGAGTTCTGGGAAAGGAGAAGCTCTTGACAAACAAGGCATCTCACCCTGAATACTTACAGAACCTCTCTTTCTGGAAACGTATGACCTATATTTTACGGAAATATTCTCAAATCATTTGTTGATAATTTTCTCCCCTCCATGTTCCGTGTCCTGAATTTCTCAGGGGAGTTTGTATCCCTCAGACATTGGGTATTCTGGGCTAGTCTGCCAACTTTCTTGATTTTCTCTATTTTCCATCTCTTTGTCCTTTCACTCTACTTTTCAGGGATATTTCTTAAAATGTTGTCTTCCAGTCCTTCCATCGAATTTTCACAATGCTGTTATGTTTCCTGTGTCAAATGCTCTTTTTTAATTTGAATGCTCTGCATTAACAGCATCCTAATTTTGGTTTGTACATGTTCCTAATAGTTTGGGGGGTTTTTTAAGTATTTTTTTCTCCCTACCTAATCTGTTTCCTCAAAGTTATTTTACTTTCTCAGGTTGTTTTTCCCCCGTTTGTTAATTTGAGTCTTCATCTTTGAAAGTCTTTCCTCAAGTTTTACTCATCCTTGGCTTTCTGTGCATGATCGAAGGAGGGTTTAGAGCCTAACTGGCCACACTGAGCCCATTATGAAGCTCCTCAATTCTGAGCCACACTGTAAATTGACCTATGTGGACCATTTGTTGGGGAATTCCAGGTACAGATGTCTTTGTCTTTTCTGCTTTGGAACAGATAAATTCTTCAGGGAAGAATCTTTCAGTTTGTATCTAGAGGTGAAGGATCTGGGAGCCAGAATCTTAGGGGCAGGGGCCAGGGGTCTTTGCATTCATTTTTTATGCCTCTGGTCCTTAATCTCCATGTTGTCAGCACAGCATGGCAAATATGCCCTCAACTGTGTGTCAAGGTTGCTTGCTCACGGTCCTTGATCCTCTGCGTTCCCTCTCTAGGAAATACATCTCCAGACTTTGGGGGAGGGTGGGGCACATAGCAGTGAGGAGCAGAAGACATCAGAGGTCTAACTAGTTCTCAGACAGATTGCACCCAGCCTGCCTGACTTCAGAACCATCCCCCATTGCCTCCTCTCCTGAAATAACAGATGCTTTTCATGGTTCTGCGAGTCTAACTTGAGTCTCTACTTATCTTTCCTACTGCTGTCAGTTCCTGCTCATCCATTGACTTCCACCTTTCAGAACTGTGTGCCCTTGCTTCCTCTCATGTTTTCCCATCCTGGTGGATTGTGTCTTTAAAATATATCTCCTTACTTTTGATTTTTTTAAACGATTTTATTTCATTTATTGAGGTGGAAGAGGGGGGAGGGAGAGAGAGAATATCCACAAGCAGACTCCCTGCTGAGCATGGAGCCCGTCATGGGGCCCAGTCCCAGGACCCTGAGACATGATCTGAGCAAAAGTCAGCCCCTTAACCGACGGAGCCACCCAGGCGCCCCTTTACAATTGTTTTTGTAAGTGTGTTTTCAGCACCCTATCTTAAAAAGAGACCATGATAGTATCATTTTTATTTTTGACTTTTTCATAGCATATACCAATGTTGTGCACATAGTAGACACTAAACTGGTATTTGAATACTTTGAACACATCCAAAACATAGTGCTACAGCACTTTCACATACTAGAGATTAATATATTTGAAATTAATAAAACTAAGTATATCTGTTCCCCTACAATAATGCGACATATAGATAGCCCACAAGTTTTTTAAAAATCTGTATTGGAAAGAGTTAACAACATTGTGAATGGGCACTTTATCTACTCCTGTGTTCTTATCTATTCAACACATATTTATTGAGAAAGCACAATGTTACTAATAATCACTGAAATTAATGTTGGCATTTTGTTACACAGCACGTCTATTATAAGTTGGATATCATTCAATTACTACAAATGTCCCCCAAATGAATTTTATAGGTTAAGATTTGTTAGCTCCCAAATCAAGAACAGATTGAAGTGAACAGTTCTATGATTTGTATGTGTCACTAAATATGACTTTGATATATAGAATCCCTCATTCTATTACTAAATTTAATAATGCAAATGGGGTTTTAGTTTATTGCCTCTGTATAAGGCTTCATCAGTTTCTGAGAGGGCTAGAAACTTAATTGTAATGTATTTGGAATCTTAGAATCAGGTTGCTATTATTAATATGTCTTGCAACCAGAATTAAACCACTAGATTTTGATAGATTGGGGTTTCAGTTTTGCCAGATAGTATAATATTTCCTTAGAGGTATAGTATTAGATATTTAATTTTTGTACTTAGATATTTGATCTATACAACTTTATGGATCAGCAAGCAATATAATTTTCCAGACATGTCTCCATTTTTCATTTTAGAAAGAGACCAATTGCTTATATAATAGCATGGCATTTCTTATGTAAAAGCTTGCACATGCCGTAATTGGTTTTCATTTATAAAATAAAAAGTATGAAGTTTATATATTCAGGCTGGTTTATTGAAGGAGTAAATCTTTACACAAAAGATGACAGTATTATTTTTTAATGTATGTAATTTTTTTTAGGAAAAATAATGTTTTGATTGATTTAACTCATAAAATAGTTTTTTCATTATAAGATGTTAGCATTGTTTTCTCTTCTACACCATATGTACATATGTACCTGTAAATTTATTTTGATTAAAATAAAAAATTAATTGGAGAGAAAAATACCAAAAATCTGTTGAACATCTTCCATATGTCAGATATTCTGCTAAACACCTTATACGAGCTTTTCATTGTATCTCATAACAGCCCTATAAATTTATTGTTATTCATGTTTTCTGGATTAGAAAAATATCAAGGCTTTATAATAAAATGTAATAAAGTGATAATACTATTTAAAATCACTAATATTCGCTACATGTTAGTGAATACAAACTCCACTTGGGGCACTGTTTAAAGTGCTTTGTGTATATTATAGCATGTGAGCCTCACCACACAGATGAAGTGGTGCTATTATCATTCCCCCTTTTTTTTTTTAAAGATTTATTTCTTTGAGAGAGAAAACCAGAGTGGGGTGAGTGGCAGAGGGAGAAACAGACTCACCACTGAGCAGGAAGCCTGAGGTCTGGCTGGATCCCAGGACCCCGGAATCATGACCTGAGCCCAAGGCAGACGCTTAACTGACTGAGCCACTCAGGTGTCCCTATCATTCCCTTTTTACAAAGGAAAAAGGGAAAGGATGCTTTCCCTTGGAAGAAAAAGAATAACCCACCCGAAATCCCAAGGCCCAAATTCAGACACAAGTAGCCGCGTCCATTATTGGTGTTAAGGTAGGACTCTTGGATCACTTGGGCAAGTGTATGCCTGAAGTAACAGACACTCGGACTCAAGCACTACAGACTCCCGGGAAGGGCATCCAGCATCCTGCACGCCAGAGCCCACAGGCAGAACAGGCTTCAGGGCTGGCGGATGAGCTAATGTCATCAAGGACCCAGGTTATTACCGCGTCTCTCTTTTGCCACGTCAGTCCACCTTCCAAAATCTGGTCTGCCCCTTAATCAATTAAAGCCAGCTGTTGAAACAATCTGAAAATAAACCCAAGTATATTCAAGTGTATCTGAGAATGACAGCATTGCCATGTTGGTTGAGGACGGGAAGAAGTCCAGGCTTCATAACCCGGTGCCTGTTCGCTCATCTTCAAAGTCGGCAGTGTGACAGCACTTACCCCGGGGTTGTTGCAAGGATTAAGTCGGTTACAATATTTAAAGTGCTGAGGACCGTGGCTGGCACATTGTAAGTGTTACCTATGTGTTAGCTGTTATTGTCCTTACTGGTTTTTCTTGTTATGCTGTTATGACAATGTTCAGAAAGGGAAATGATGGTGTGCTCTTAGATACAAAGAAAATTCTTAGTCCTTGTAACTGATTTTCTCTCATATCCGCCAGCGGAAGTTGGGTTTCAAGCCTTTTCCTGAAAGAGTCACCAGATAGGATAACGGGTTCACCCTTAGCCCAACAGCTAGGGCACTTCAGAGTGGAGGGGAGAGTCCACTCCCCCTGAGGCACGGGGCCCTGCGGTAACAGGTGCAAAGAAAGGGGTCTCAGCAACCGTTCTCATCTCCTGTGAGTATGATATGGAAGCTGTTAGCCTTGGTGCACGAAACAACTTGACGTAAGGCATAAGGGAGTAGGCAAGTAGCAGATCAGCTCCTCAGTGTGCCTCGCTCCTCTGTCGTGTAACTGCTGTTTGGTGGAAACACTGGCTCCTAATTCAGCAATCAGGACTAGGTCAACAAGGGTTGACTGACCTTGTACGTCCTCTCTCTCCCTTCCTGAGACCCTCCGGAAGCTGCAGGGGGCCCGCCGACAACCTTCCCAGTAAGAGACCCCTCCCACAGTCCTCTTTTGGTCAAAGTTAGAGGGGAGGCTGTGCTTCCCTGCCAGGCTCTTGAAACAAAAGAGAATAATAATACAGTAGCCTCCTGACTTCAGAGAATGGTTTTCAGAAGCAAATGCGATAGGATGTGAAAATGCTCCGTAAGTCTGTAAGACGCAGCAGTAAAGGATGGGGCTAATTTACCCCTACAGGACTTCTGATCCATCTGCTAGGGCCATAGATTAGTCCTTTTCTGATAATGGATTAATGACAGATGTACAACATTAGAAGCTGTGTGGCTCATTAACCCATGACACTAGAATCTTCGTTATAAAAGTGAGCAACTCTATAGAACGCGTATTAGTGAGAACATTAACAAAATGATCAGGATTTAATGTTTCCTAATGGGCCATTATATCCTTTTCGTTCTTGAAGCAGATTAAAAAATACATGAATCTGTGGCATAGAGATTAATATCATTCTAAAGAGCTAGCATCCGGGCGCTAATAGATACATGGGGAGCTGCTCCCTTTGGCCTGGAGACTGGAATTCTCTGGGAATCACAAAAAACAAAAAACAGAAAAACAAACTTAGAAAATAGGAACTATTAGGAATCATCTCTAGAATCCCGACCAAATTTACCTAGAAATTAACCTGCCGCTGATGCCGTATCTGATACCCAAAGTTAGTAAGGAGGCTAGAGCTACATTTAAATGATCAGAGCTTCAATGCTACTTTAAAATCTGCCATAGCAAAAGAACATTTCAGGAGGTAGTGCTGAACTTTACTACAAATGGAGGTTTGACTTCAGCTAAAAATAGTTCCACACTCAGAATATGAAATGTGAAGAGACCACACTTCAGTTATCCTATGACCATTGCCAAGTAGTCATACTTATCTATACAAAGAATATTCATTTTCTAGCAAAAGTATTTTATTGTATTTTCAACATACTTCACTGAGTAATTTTCCTGGAAGCATTAGAATATTCCCTATAACACATTAGCTTCTCAAATTTGAAAAGTGATTTTTTGGCATGCCTACACTTTACTCTTGGCTTCATGAATTAGTGATTTCTGCCTAATATGATTGACATCAGAATACGAGTCTTTAAAAAAAGGTTGTGTGTTTTATTGTATGTTATGTGCTTAATTATAATTAAAGTTACATCTTTATGATACCAAATGATAATCGTTATCCAGCAAATTTGATCAAGTGCTAACTTTGAATTCTAAATTAGTCAATTTTTCAGGTGTCCAATATTTATATACACAGATTAAAATTCTTATTAAGTATTTAGTTTTGTTACTTTCTTATAAATATGTGTTTCTGTATGTATACAGAAAATAGGCTTTGTTAATAGAATTTCAGACCTTTTAATTTTACTAGACAAATGATAAATTACCCCCAAATTGTGATGGTGACTCAGGTGGCAAAATTTAAAGGTATAACAATGATGTTTACAGCTTTTTCAGAGCTTGACTTTTTCTCAATTATTGCTTAGGAAACTTAACATCTAATTGTGGATTTTCTTGGTTAGTATGGCATACTACTTGTAAAACAATTTGAGCAAAAAAGACTCTGGTAAATAGATCATTTCCTGTTACATCTTTGTGGAGCTGTAAACTGTCCATATTTTACAACTAAATAATTCCCTAGTACTTTAATCCTGGGACCACACCTAAAGGACCCCAGGTTCATTGACTGAACTCTGAAAACATACAGTCAAACCAATTATTTGTTGGTAAGTTTTTAAAAGACATTTTAATGCATCTTGTTTAATTCATGTAGCATTTTTCCTTAATGCATTAAACCAATTTATCTGTGCAAACATAGTGTTGTTTACGGGAATATTGTTCCTTTTAACAATGTGGTTGAAAAAACTCAATTGTGGCAAAACCATTTTTCAAAGAAGCTTAGCAAAACACAGGTGGGTGTAGTCAGCTCTCAATTCCAGTGCCGATCCTTCTCATTAGCTGTCATCGAAGGCGAATTTTTCAAATCTATTCTTTATCATTTTCTTTCTTTGCTGTTTTTGTTTGTATAGTCCTTCTTCACCTTAAGATAAATATTTGTGTTTGTTTTCTCTAAGGCTTTTATAGTTTCTATTTTATGGTTAACTCCTTAAAACATAAGAAACTGACCACTTGATTTTAAAGTGTGCATCTTATTTATTTTATTTGAGAACCAATAATTCATCAATGAACATTTATTATATACCCACTGTATGTTTAGCCCTGTGTTAGATACTGTGTATATAAAAATGAATCCAGGTCAGCTCTTGAGAAACAAAATTAGCAGGCAAGACAACCACAAAAAGATAAATATACTACAGTGTGGAACGGACCAAAGAGCGAGATGGAGACACATAGATATGCCAATAGTGACCATTTTTCCATTGACCCAGCAATCTGCTTCTTGGTACAGCTAGGATGCTGAGTTCATAGGGCACTCTCATTACAAAGCCAGACTCACTTTAGCAGAAAAGAGTAAGTGTACTCTTGGCTATGGACTGGCTATGTCCAAGGCTGGACAAAAACAAGACAAATATCATTGGGTAGGTCCTGGTGCTGCCACTCCCATCTCAGAAGACCAGAAAGACCACAACGTTATGATTGCTTTTCAGGTTAAATGTTAGGCATGGAATGGAAGGTCCTCAGAATTTCTGCAATGCTATGTTTAACCTGTGTGTGATATGGAAACAGATTACAGAAGGCTTGTTTGGAATCTCTTTCCCTCCTCTCTCCTATTTAACTTGAACTCCCTAGAGTCTTCTCCATGTCTTTCTGTTTTTCCTACTTGTGAGACAAGAGGTGTGTGTGGAAGGATGGGGAGCTGGGAGCACGGGTGAGGAAGAAAGGCAGGGAGCATCTGCCATCACATCATTAAAAATCTAGGAACCATCAGAAGCAACTAGCCTAAAAAACAAATGTTCTATAATTCTGTTCACCAGCAACTCTGTGTGGATTAGGGGCCTGGTAAGATTTTCTTGGG
This sequence comes from Ailuropoda melanoleuca, assembly GCF_002007445.2. Classification (NCBI taxonomy): domain Eukaryota; kingdom Metazoa; phylum Chordata; class Mammalia; order Carnivora; family Ursidae; genus Ailuropoda; species Ailuropoda melanoleuca. The sequence goes on from NC_048226.1 coordinate 36,749,644, forward strand.
AACGAACTTTTGAGATTTTAGTCCACAACAAGAATCCTTGGAAAGTTCTGGGATGAGCTAGTCTTAGGAATCATTGTCCTACCGTCAGCTGAGATCGTTTGTTTGTTTGTTGTTTACTCAGAGCATCTGACTTTGTTCTCAATCTTAGCAAAATGTTCACAAACAATCCATTTACCTTACACTCTGCCTGATGGGTAAGTTTTGACCATCACCAGCGCTAACGCTGTGGGTTGTTGGCTCTCTCTTTAATCCCCTGTATTCATTTCTATTAAATGCAAGAACTGACCCAGCAAAGACTTATTACAATTCACACACAAACACTGAACCAAAGCCTTCATGTTATGTGTAGTTATGACCAAATTAAGTATTTATCAAACTAAGAAGCTGTAATTTATATATCCCCAAAGTACAACCTTCTTTAATCAATACTGAGAATCATTATATAAATGGCCCAGAATGTTTTCAATAACAATTCTTTGTATTTTAGGATGAGCTGATGGCCCTAACACATTTATACATTCGCATTAAGTGATAGGAACATCTTTATTTCCAAATTTTAATAAATAAATATGCATTGTGTAATGTATTCTATTATAAGCTATCTGAATTTGAGAGTAGTATTCACGGTCATGAGTCAAATAAATAACCAAAGAATACTATGAATCATTAAATAGCTACACAAATTCTCAGTGGAATTATTTATTATCTTGTAATTTAAGTTCTTTCATTAATTTTATCTAATGTATTGCTCTGACTTGTTGATTCCTGAAGATCCCCATAAAATTCTCTTTTCTCCTGGGGCGCCTGGGTGGCACAGCGGTTAAGTGTCTGCCTTCAGCTCAGGGCGTGATTCCAGCGTTATGGGATCGAGCCCCACGTCAGGCTCTTCTGCTATGAGCCTGCTTCTTCCTCTCCCACTCCCCCTGCTTGTGTTCCCTCTCTCACTGGCTGTCTCTATCTCTGTGGAATAAATAAATAAAATCTTAAAAAAAAAAATTCTCTTTTCTCCAGGGCCCAACCAGTTGATCTTTCTCTGACAACGGCAGCATTTCTTTCCTCTCCCCTTTTCATTCTAGTCCTTTTTCCACACACTATTCCCCAAAGCCAAGATGGCCCACGCCATCAAGTTATGTGGCTTCCTACAGCAAATTGGTCCCATCTGGTGGATGGCTGGAAGAGAAGCTACTGTTTAGATGCTGATAAAGTGGAGAAGAGGAAAGAAGTTGTTCTCCCCATGTTACTATGCCCACTAGGAAAGGTGGCTGCTGGGGGGACTGGGTGGCTCAGTTGGTTAAGCATCCGGCTCTTGATTTCAGCTCAGGTCATGACCTCAGGGTCATGAGATCAAGCCCCACATCAGGCTCCATACTGGGGGGGGGGTCTTCTTCAGGATTCTTTCTCTCCTTCTGCCCCTTGCACCCCTTTTTCTCAAATAAATAAATAAGTCTTAAAAAAAAAAAAGGAAAGGAAAGATGGCTGCTATCTTTTCAGCAACCTTTTATTTAATTGCACTTCCTCTGAGTTATGTGATGTTGGCCCATCCTTTCCTAAAATGCCTCTGGTATGTATTGTGTATCTGACCTTTCCCTTCTTCGTGGATTTTTACCCAGGGCCGCGTAATAGCTCATACTGGTTTCTGATATACCGTGACGTCACAGACAGAGGATTATTGGGAAGATTTCTGTCCTTTCAGCATTTATGTCACACATGTTCACCAATTCCAAGCCCTTTCTTCATGGGCTGGGGTAACAGATACCTTATCAGAGTCACATCTAGAAGCCGGACATTTAAATGTTTAACGTTCCCCAAACAGAGGCAGATGTAGCAGCTAGCGTAATTCTTTGCTGAAGATTGCCTCAAGTTTAAAATATAAGGGAACTACCTGGGCTTTTAAGTTGAAATTGAAATTTTATGTAACTTGCCTAAAGGATTACAGGCTAGCCAGCACATGGCCTGAAATTAGAGAATGTTAAACACATCCATGAAAATTCAACTCCTGAAAGATAGAGAGAGAATGCAGGTGTCCTTTCTATTTCAATTCTCCTCTGATTAAAGGTTTAGGGGGAAAAAAAAAAGTCAGCCAATAGCCTGCTACCCAGATAGAGATTTTGTTTTCTTTTTCTTACCGGCGAGACTGATTAGAATGCCAGGCAAACTGTGCCTTTCCAGCCTCACTGACTAGGTTCGTGGGGCTAATGCTGCTTCTTCCTCCAGCAAACACAGCCCTTCGAGACAGTGCCCTTCACTGAGGAAACAGACTTTTAAAGGAATGATAGATGTGACAGTAGAAAGATCTGTTTGATCGGTTTCTGAAAAGTCTCCGAACTTTGAAAGGGCTAGACTTCCTCAAAAACCGTATATCTAATTCCCAGACTCTGAGAAAAAGAGTTGGACCCTTGGTGGATGATTGGGGTTTTTTTCCAGCCACAGAGATGGTGCAGGCATATTCAGATTACTGATTGCACCAGCCTCCACTCCTCCAAACCTTGGCCTTCCCGTGTGCACAAAGCTTCTGACGCACAATCCTTATCCTCAAATAACAAAGAAGATGCCATCAGACCTTACCACTGGTTGACAAGATACTCAAGGCATCGTTCTTACAGGAAAAATACAGCAGACTGGGTGAGTCACGTAATGGCTGCATAAATGGCTCTGAATGAAAATACTTCCAAATAACTTCATTGTGCAATATAAATAATATAGACGAGAGATTTTAGATCATAAAGCACTAATTAAGAAAGTATGAAATGTTTTGCCGTCTGATAGGTAGAGAACAATGATTGTAAACAGTCTTTCTGTTGAAGAGCTGAGCGAGGGAAAATGTATGCATTCTCAGAGAAAATCTTGTGACCTAATAAGACTTTTAAATTTATAATGATCCATAAGTATAGTGAAATTCTTGTGTTCATAGGAAAAAACCTACACTGTTTGACAGCTCTTTGTATTTAGACAGAAGGGAAGGAGGGCAAGCATAGCCAGACACTCGCGGCCTCATACTGTTCCTCCTGTAGTCGTTGCAGAGGGAGGCACCGCAACCACCCAGCACCCCTGCAGACTCGAGCTGGCAAGTCCCCCCCATGGAAGTAGTCCCAGCTCCTGGTAGAAGGATTGTTTGCTGGGCGCAGGCAGAATTGTGAAGGACACGAGGCCTTCTACTTTGTATACTAGAACGTACTCAGAGAAAATGTAGCTGGGTATGCTCCCGGACAAGTTGGATGTTTTGATTTAAAAGTAGCTGCTATCTGTACAGAAAAACAAAAATATCTATATCTCCCATGATTAACAAATTGAAAGAATGAAATATTCTCTGGAAAAATTCAGATGCAACTTTAACTAAGGAGAGCTAAGAGTGATCTTTACTTCATTTAGGGCAATTAAAATTATTGGGCTTAATCACTGCTGGTAGGAATTCACTTTCTAATATGAATTAATTAATGTTTTAGAAGCACTCTGGGCTCTTTAGAACCTCAGGACAGACACTTCCATGACTCAGCCATGGGGTAAAAAAAAAAGAAAAGGATCTTAAACGGCATTATTCCCAAAAGAATTAAATAGTAATAAAATGAAACAATGTCCATTATTAAGGTAACTCCTTTATGGCCACTGGACTTTATGCACTTGTGGAATATCTGGCTGGTGATAACTTAATCCTGTTTAGATGAAGGGCATAGAACTGTTGTTGGCATGAGGCATGTCCAAATTTGGTATGATGACACGTAGTCATATCAAAGGATCTAGGGAGACGTGGAGGGAAACAATATTTTGAAATGAAAATAGCTACAAGTGGGCAGAGGTGGGCTTTTATTCTCCATTCAGCCCCTCCCCACAGTACGGTACATAACACTTCCACACACATATACACACCAGGATTTGTACGGAACTCTAAAGACCCTAACGCGGAGTCAAGCAATAAGAATGAGTTAACAAACATCCCTCTGCTACAGTGAATATCCACCCAGAGTTGTATTCAAGTCCCTGTCTCCGAAACTTCCATATCCCAAGAGCCTGCTTCTTACAAGGCATCCAAGACGGTTACTGTGTAACTTGAGATTGATGGTGATAGATAAGAACCTGCCAGAGAGGTTTTTACCACATCCAAGTTTGCAATTAATCAGACCTCTTTTCAGCCTTCACAATTATTTCAGCAAAGGAAGCAATTAAGAAAAATATTCTTCTTTTGCAGAGGGTTTTAAACCACACCAGCAGCCACATTCATGGGTCAGAAATACTGATATTGTTCTATCTATCCAAATACCTTTCAAAAAGGGAACAACTAAAAGGACTACATGACTTTTCCTTCTATTTTTCAGAAAGAATTCATCACATTAAAACAAATACCTATTTTTTTCTCAAATGGAGAATTTTTCCTACCACAATTGAAAAATAAGTAAGGGTATTCTTTTCAGGTGGCAAACTTTGTGGAAGAAAGAAAAGAAAGAAAGAAAGAAAGAAAGAAAGAAAGAAAGAAAGAAAGAAAGAAAGAAAGAAAGAAAGAAAGAGAAAGAAAGAAAGAAAGAAGAAAGAAAGAAAAGAAAGAAAAAGAAAGAGAGAGAAAGAAAGAAAGAAAGAAAAGAAAGAAAGAAAGAAAAAAAGAAAGAAGGAAGGAAGGAAGGGAAAGAAAGAAAGAAAGAAAGAAAGAAAGAAAGAAAGAAAGAGGAAAAAAAGAAAAGATTGAAAAGAAAATTTTCTGTTGCACAAATGAAATAAAATGTGTGCATACATGCATATGCATGCATGAATTATGAATACACCACACTATAAATATAACGCATTAGTGCCAGCATGAAGCACAAAGGTAGCACATTTTTATGGTCTCAAAATCCTGATTAGCATAAAAGGCATAACATTGTAATCAAATAATTATTGATTAACACAAAGACAAAGAAGCCAGATGTGTTGAATGAGCTTAGTAATTAACTAAGTAAACTACAGGTGTTTAAAATTCATAGATTAGAAATGCAAGGTATACTTATTTTTAAAAAATCATCTGTTAGCAAATCTTAGTGTAGTCAGGTGCAGCAATTACATACCACAAATGTCAATATCTGTGAATGTACATTATACCTTCACAAATAATTAATATTTGAAATGTTTTCAGTGCTTAAGTCCTTTGAAGCTTTTGAGGGCTGTTTTTACAGGGACATCCCTGGTTCTGCCCAACGGACTTGATGCACATCGAAAGTAGACAAACCAATATACAAGAATATATGATATGGCTAATAGACAACTAAAAATTAAATACAAATGGGGAGCTTGACATTTAAAAGAAAAACAAAAGTTCTCTTGCAAATTGCAGGTTGTTAACTTCTCACCATATTTCCCCCACTCTTATTCAAGGTGGCAAGACTAATGATTTCTTCAGTCATTATTAGGGAACTGCAAGTTTTTGTTTAATTCCTTCTAATAGCATCAAATGGCACACATAAACTAATTAAAGGAGGGAAATTAAGTCTTTGGCCATGGTCCTTTTTTTTTTTAAGATTTTATTTATTTATTTGAGAAAGAACAGAGAGCACATGCGGGGAGAGGGGAGGGGGGAGGAGGGACAGAGGGAGAAGCAGGCTCCCGCTGAGCAAGGAGCCTAATATGGGACTGATCCCAGGATCCTGCGCCATGACCTGAGCAGAAGGCAGATGCTTCTGGTTCTTTTCCTCCTACTTTTTGCACAATTTCTCAATTATTTTAATCACACATGAGAAAGATTGCTGATCCTCTGCACACTTACCTTTCTTAAGAAACGCCTTGGAGGGGTGCCTGGGTGGCTCACTCAATTGGGCATTTGACTCTTGATTCGGCTCAGGTCATGATCTCAGGGTCTTGAGATCAAGCCCTGTGTTCTGTTCCATGCTCAGCAGGGAGTCTGCTTGAGATTCTTTCCCTCTGCTTCTCCCCCCACTTGTGCACACATACTCTCTCTCTCTCATAAATAAATAAGTCTTTTAAAAAGAAAGAAATGCATTTGATAAGACTCACGTTAGTTCCAAAATGAATGAAACTGGGAAGTATACATTTGAAAAACCCTGCAACTCCAACTTTCTTGTATAGAAAATAAAGGTTGTGCACATATTGCATGGTGCACCGGGTGTTAATAACGAATCATGGAACATTGCATCAAAAACTGGGGAGGTACTGTATGGTGACTAATATAACAAAATAAAATTTATTTTAAAAAAGTGATTTTAAAAACCATAAAAAAAAGAAAAGAAAGGTTGTGAAGCTTTAGAACAAATTGCATGGTTTTCCAGCACCATGTAATTTCCAGCTTTAGAGACAAACCCCCACCCCTGCCACCCTACCCGTGCTCACTATTCCAATCTCCATCACCACGGCTCAGTCCTGCCTTTCTTAGGACCTCATAAAAATGGAATCATATGGTATATGCCCTATCGAGCCTGATCTCCTTCACTCAACATCACGTCCATGAGATTTCACTATGTCCTTATGCAGATCAACAGTTCATTCTTTTTGGTTGTTGTGCAGGTTCCAGCGTACGAACATACCACATTTATTTATCTATCCATTTGGGGCGCTTTCAGACTCTGGCTGTAAAAAGATGCTGAGGTCCTTGTACAGGTCTTTGGTGGGTGTGTGCATTCATCTCTCCTGGCTACATACTCGGGAGTGGGAACACTGGGTCATAAGGCATACACATGTCTAGCTTCAGTAGGAGTACAAAACCCTGTCCAAAGAGACTGCACAAATTCACACTCCCACAAGCAACATAAGAGGCACTTTGATGGATGTGCAGTTGCTTTCTGGTTTTTCAACCAGAATTTTAACCACAATTTTTTCTTTTCTCAATTCTCAACTGAAATTGTGGCTCAAAAACCTAGCAGTGGGGTGCCTGGTGGCTCAGTTGTTAAGCATGTGCGTTCAGCTCAGGGCATGATCCCAGGGTCCTGGGATCGAGCCCTGCATTGGGCTCCCTGCTACTCTGGGAGCCTGCTTCTTCCTCTCCCACTCCTCCTGCTTGTGTTCCCTCTCTCATTGGCTGTCTCTCTCTGTCAAATAAATAAATAAAATCTTTAAAAAAAAAACCTAGACTTAGGTTTGTTCATTCTTTTCATTAAAAAATATATATATATTAATATACATATATATAGAGAGAGAGAGCTGTTATTATAAGCTTGGCATGGGAAAACAGTGCTTATTATAGTTGGTTTATAATCTCACAGGTGAGTCAGAAAGTTGATCATAAAAAAAAGAATGAGTCTTCACTATCCAAAGAAAGATATAAAAGTAGATGGCAGAACTGGACACTTGAGAGCACATAGAAGAGTTCTATTGCCCAGACTTTCCAGGGGTCAGGGATGATTTTCCAGAGGAAGTGAGATCTCTGCTGAAGCCTAAAAATGAATGGGAGTTGGCCAGGTACCCAGGTTGGGGCAGAGTTGATTGCAGGGGCAGGAAAGCAGATGGAAGGTGAGAGTGAAAAACGATCTTCTATGGTAAGGGAACAGGGTGTGTGAAGACCAGCAGGTCAGACAGAACGGTGCAGTTGGGGAATGTGGAGCAGATCAGGATAGCAAGGTCAACAAGGAATCTGCAGGAGTGATTCGAGGCGGGGAGGTAAACAACTCTCGAGCTGTCCCAGGGAGTTAACCTTTTCCCTTCGGGCAGTGGGAAACCTTTGAGGTGTTTTAAGCAACTATGACATCAACATGTTTGGGTTTAAACAATATTATTCTGGCTGTAATAAAGAAAATAAATTTGAGGAAAAATAGAGATGCCAGGAGTTGTACTTAGAGGTCATTGCCGTTGTCCCAGAGAAACAGTCGTTGGCCAGTCTAGGAGAGTGGCACCTGGAATGGAGAGGAAATGGAAGGATATTTTTAAAATTTTTATCTTCAAAACTTTTAGGTATATAATATCTGATAAAGAGTAATCAAATAGTCAACAAAGACTCATGTTATCACCAATGAAATAAAGACAAAACTTTTCCAACACAGCTAAACCCTTCTTGTTTACTCTTCCCTGATCCCTTTTTTCACTCTGTGTTCTCCATTTATTTCTTATATTTGCCTATTTATTTAAAGTATTACTATATATAAGTGCATTCCTAAAAAATACATAGCATTATTGTGCAAATTTTTAAACTTTATATAATTGAGGTCATACAATATTTTCTCCACAAGTTGATTCTTTTTGTCAACATTATGTTCAAGAGAACCTTCATTTTTATCTACATAAGCTTAATTTATTTCTACTTTACATAGCATGCGATTGCATGAATACCAATTTATTAATTTCTGACAGACTAGGTTGTTTTTTTTTGCTGCTACGAACAACACTGCTAAGAACACTCATATATCATGCAGGTGGACATGTGAGCTAGATAAAGGCAGACGGATAAAATTGCAGAATCAAGAGGCACTCCCATCTGAAACTTTCGATGTTGCCACGCTATTCTTTTAAAGACTGGTGATAATCCTGCATATGAGTGGCCACCAAGCCACACCTGGACAATAACAAGTCATATTAAGCTTGATCAGACTTGTTGATTTTATTATAGATTTTTAAAGAATCAAATTTGTACTTTGTTGCTCCTTTCTGTTGGATCTTTGATTTGTTTCTAATTAGCTTCTACTGTTAGATATTTCTGTGTCCTTATTCTACTCTTTTTAAATACCACTTATCTTCAAACATGAAATGTACTCTATTTTTTGTTATATTTATGGTCTGTCTTCCCATACAAGAATGTGAGCTCCAATGGAGCAAGATTTTTTTGTCTGCTTTGTTCATGGATTAATCCAGATCCCAGAAGAACATAGGAACATAACAAATGTTTGTTAATTAAATCTATATCTAGTCATCTTTTCTTCTAACGTTTTTAGTTTTAACTTGTTTTTCTTTGAAAATTTTAAACTGGATGCTTAGCTCATTTATTTTCAACCTCTCTTCTTCACTATAAACATTTAATGCTATAATTTTTTCCCCAAATATAATTTTATGTACATTTCATAAGTTCTGAAATGTGATATTTTTATTGTTATTATTATTCTGTAAGTATTACTTAAGACTAAAAAGAAATCTATATTATGTTCTTTGGCACTATGTGGATTAATTATTTACTTAATTTTTTAAATAACCAATTGCTAATTCTTACAAGAATCACTTTTGTTAAAATTGGCAAAAAAAAAAATTTTTTTTTAAGATTTTATTTATTTGACAGAGACAGCCATCGAGAGAGGGAACATAAGCAGGGGGAGTGGGAGAGGGAGAAGCAGGCTTCCAGCGGAGGAGCCTGATGTGGGGCTCGATCCCAGAACGCCGGGATCACACCCTGAGCAGAAGGCAGATGCTTAATGACTGTGCCACCCAGGCGCCCCGACAAAAAAAAACTCTAATTCTTTATTTCTTCTATATTTATTGTCTGACACTCATAAGTAATGTACAGCTGTATTTCACCAGCTTGGTTAACTTGATACAGAATTCCTACTGGAAAAAGGCAAAATAAATGCTTAATTCTTTCTCTTTAATTACTCATTTTTCAAGTGCGGTTATTTTTTTATAATTCACAGACATTTTTTAGAGCAGTTAACAGCAAAATTGAGCAGAAAGCACAGAGGTCTTGTTAAAGTAGCTGCTTTAAATATTAACAATGAGTTTTTCTGCCTTTCCTTTTTGATCATTATTGAGTCACAGATTTTCACTGATTCAACGTGTTTGGTCGGGCTCAGTCATGATTCTAATGCTCAAATCATTACAACTTCAGACAGACAGACCCTTCATATTGGTACCTACATCCTTTTAACATGACATCAATTTTTGAAAATTGTCTTGCTTTCTAGCACAAAATATATTTCACACTCTCTTTGTTCCTTCCTTGTACGAACACTGGATTTAGCATTTCTCCAGGGAATAAGCTTGGGCCTCATTACTGGGGAGTGTGAACCAGAGGTGTTTGTTGCTACTGGAGTGATGTTGTTTTCTAGGTCATTTCAATGCACAGAGATCACACTCACACGTACACACACACATACTACATACCACTTTTTTCCTCACCTCAGCTTCCCTCCATCTGTAGGATCCTTCAGTCAGTACCTGGAGTTCTGAAACCATTTTGCCATCATGTGATCTCTGCAAGACTCATCTAACAGGTCTGAGCCCAAATACCCACTTTTGGAGAAGCTTTCTCTGGCCACCTTGTATTAAGTAACCCCATCCCACATCCTAGCCACTCTCCAGCATGTCATCTCTTTTATATTAGTTTTTACAATAGTATACTTATTTTTGCCTACTTATTTGTTTACTTTATTACCTGTCTTCTCCACTAGAATATATGTTCCATGAGGGCAAGGATAAGATCTCTTACGTTCAATCTTACACCCTCATGCATAACTCATCTTAGCAACTCCATAAACTGCTGAATGGATAGATGAGACTTCATTGCTTCCTGTAGCAGTTCAATCCAGAGAATTAAGCCCCCAAATGAAAACAAAAGGCTTGATTACTTTTAGCCCTGCCTTTGGCCTGTGACCAATGGTACAGAATTGAAAAATCCCAGTAATACCTAGTTGTAGGGATGGGAAACAGGAAGTCAAAGTGATCAATGGCTGCTTACTCTGCAGACTGCTCTTTTCTTTTAGTTGTTTTTTTTTATTTGAGTATAGTTGATACACAATATTACATTAGTTTATAGTGACTGGACAAATTTATACATTACGCTGTGCTTACCACAAGTATAGCTACCAGTTGTCACCAGATAGCACTATTACAATATCATTGACTGTATTCCTTATGCTGTGCCTTTTATTCCTGTGACTTAATTCATTTCATAACTGGAAGCCCATACCTCCCATCCTACCCTCCCATTTTGCCCATCCCCCACCCCACCCTCTGGCAACCATCACTTTGTTCTCTGTATTTATAGGTGCAGACTGCTCTTTATATTCAGAACCATGGCATGATCTACGTGGTAATGACTTGTTCATGGCTTGTACTAAGGATGCTTTAAGAAAGCAACAGCAAATGACAAATGCTTCCCGATGGAAGCTTGAATATCTTTTAAACCTATCTGTAAGGAAAATAACATATAATTGTTGATATATTTGAACTGGTTCCAAATCTTTGTCTGATGTGCTCTAAGCACACACGTCACTACCAAGCACTGTGTTCATTCTATGGATCTGCAGTAGCCTCTGAAATGTTTAGTAACTTGGTGGAAAAAAAAATCTGGAATGTGAGAGAGTTGTTTTAACTTGTCTAGATGAACAAGTATTTCAAAAGAAGTTTCAACTGACATGAATTCTGTTATATAAATATAAACCCAATGCTAACTTTAAAATTGAGCAAAATCTATTTTGTTAAATGCATGCTTACTTCCAGATGGGCTGGCTTATGATAAGAGAGAATAAAAACAAAGAAAGTAGATAACCGTATAAATGTGGATTCAATGACTCCTTGAGCCACAACTAAGGAAACAGAGGGGAAAAAAAAGATTATTAGCAGTTGAGAATCCATTTCTAGAAGTAGAGAGGATTAGCTAAAGTTGAAGTAGACACATAGCAAAAAAAAAAAAAAAAAAAAAAAAAAGNAAAAGCAGATGATTACAAATACATAGAGGAATAAGACAGAGACTAGCTCCTTGATTAGTAAGAAATTAAATAGTGGTATTTTATGAAAGAAGTGACTATTGAGCCGATTCAGTACTGTGGGGTCACTTGCTGTGAATGGGATGCAGGCAGGCATGTCCACCCACACAGTTAATGAACAATATTTCCTTTTTTTTTTAAATTTTTTTATTTATTCGTTTGACAGAGATAGAGACAGCCAGTGAGAGAGGGAACACAAGCAGGGGGAGTGGGAGAGGAAGAAGCAGGCTCATAGCAGAGGAGCCTGATGTGGGGCTCGATCCCATAACACAGGGATCACGCCCTGAGCCGAAGGCAGACGCTTAACCGCTGTGCCACCCAGGCGCCCCTAATGAACAATATTTCAAAGAATTCTGGAAATTCCTTTTTTTTGTTTAATTCAAGTATTTGAAGAAAATGAGAACAAGTTTGGAATTCACACTAGAGAGATGAAAGAACTTTTAAACATTTAGTATTTGCTTAAATAGATATTAGGGGAAAGCAGGTATTCTGGAATGATTTTCCTCAAAGTCATAACTTTGTGCGTGTGAGCAGACAGAGCTAACATGTAGTTCTCCATGCATTGATCATGTGCTCCTTGCTCACCCTTGAAGCCACCATCCTATGTTCTCACTACCTTGACTCGCAAAGTTCATGAAAAAATACACCAAATTCTCTCTTCTCAGTCCCATCCATTCCTTGTAATCCGGTTTTTCACGCCCAATATTCTCCTGGTATTGCACTTTATAAGCTCCCTCCACCCAAACAGTCATCAAATTCAGTGGTCCTTTTATACCAGGCTTTGAGTCTATGGCCTTACCACTTTCCCTGATTCTCTCTTCTGTTAGCCTTGACATGCTCTCTCTCTCCAGGCTGTCCTTATGCCTCCCAAGCCCTTCTGCTTTGATTTCATGTTTTTCTTCTCCCTCCTTGCTTTCTTCTTCTTCTTTGTTCCCCAAAAACAGTCCTTTGTAATCACTTACACTTGCATAAATACAAATAACGTTGTTTATATCTTTTAAATTCTAAAGAAAATGACGATACCAGTCGCCAATTTTCTTAACCATGGTGTGCCTCAATTAGCATGTAATAGTCTAACTCCAAGAACTGAAAGAGAAATGACATTTGAGCTACTTGAAATTATTTTAAAGATCCCTCTGTTGAGCCCCGGTTTAGCATTAACCCATGTATTTCAAAACTACGGGCTTTGAAGTGGTAACAAAAGCTTCAACAACCTAAGTGATCTTCTATACTTATTTATTTTTCTTTATAAAGAACATTGTTATAGATTTCTGTGCTGCATTTCCTCTGATGTGCCTCATATAGGAAATTGAGTTATCATGTGTTAAGGGTTTTTTTTGAACTGTTTGAAATCTAGCTACTGAAGGGGATTGAAATCAGACATAAACTTGCAATACAATTTTATACCGAATCTAAGTTAGAAGTTTGAACTTTAAGTATAATTTGATACTACTGATGTTCTCATTCAAATTTTAATACAGCCATTGCAAAAAAAGTACAGTTTATAAATATTTATAGTGCCAACAAATTAAGTGAGAACTACACAGAGGGATTTTATGAGTGTAACAAACATGTATCATGAGTTCATAAATTCACTTTTGTTTTATTTGTGTAATATAAATTTTAGTCCAAGTCATATTGAAAGGAATTTAGAGTCCAGCAATAGAAAAGGCCGCTGGGTAAAAATGCTTAAAGAGTAGAAATTGCTATGACTCTTGAGATCATGCAAGTTCATCCTGAACCTAATGAATTCTATTAAAACAGGAAATAATAGTTTTCCGGTTGGTGATCAGAACTAACTGTAAGAGATTAAATCTGATGGTCAGGAAAGGGAGCAGTCAGTGTGCAGTTTGCCTGCAGGTAAATTGCCTTCTGTTAAACTGAATTCACTAGCTAAAGCAATTATTTTTCTATAATATTCTCCCTTCAGAGGGCACTGCAAATGATACATGTAGCAAACCAAGAACCAAAAAAAAAAAAAAAAAAAAAAAAAAAAATTTTTTTTNTATCAATAAAGTGCTGTAACTGTGAAGGTAACTGAATGATACGTGTAACAAACCAACAACCCAAAAAAGGAAAAAAAAGATGTAAAATAGTTTAATAGCGATATAATCGGAGGCATACTTCCAATAGTAGTCTGGTTACCGACTAGGGTCCTTGGGCTCTCCAAGCAATGGAAATTGACCAGAGGCCACGCAGGAGTCCCAGGAAAAGCTCTTTACTGCGGCTTATGCCCCAGCACCAGGGAGACAGCACAAAGCAAAAGGGTCCTTCAGACTGGCTTTCAGAACAAATGCCCGGAAACTTTTTAAAGGAGCTGAGACCGGAAAGGACTGACGTTCAAGCACGTAGAGATGAGAATTTCTTGGCGCCTGCACACTTGCAGGTCATGCTGCTTCATGTGTCATGTGTCTAGTTAGCATGTTAAATCTCCGCTCCTGGGCTTGATTTTTAAGAGGGAAGGGAAAGCAGGTGAAATGTTAGCACTGGGGTCCACCTTGGCACAGACTGGTTTGATCTTCACCAGTCTTCACAGTGGAGTCCCTCCTTTGGTGAGCATCCTACTTCCTCATTCCTGCAAGATGTGCTCCTCAAGGAGTATATAGAGTTTCCTCTCTCAAGGAATGCTGGATTTTGCGGTCAGGGTTGAGGGGACCTGAGCTCAGTCCCTGCTCTGTCGCAATGTGAATTCCTTGAGTTGAGGAAAACCTAAAACTGCAGAGTAACTTTGCCCCCTCTCATGAACTGGACATATTTCTTGCCTCACGATTCCTGTTCATATACAGCAGAGAATGACAGCGGAGGGTGTGCTCACTGTCCTTGCTCAGGGAACCCTCACACTGGTTGTTTTCAGCCCCACCACACAGAAGTTCAAGGGCTTTCCATTTCACACCAGCTGCTCCTGTGTTTTTGTAGTTCCAGAATCAATGTCCGGCCCTTAGAATTGCCCTATGGCGTTGAGGTAGGAACTGTCCTCATTCCACTGAGGTAGGGATGAGCGTCGTTTGTGTTGTGCGATTATTGGACAGCCCCTGGGCTTCTGGGCAAAGACCATCATGTCCCCTTGGCACTAGGGGCCAGAGTGGCTGGGAAATAAACAAAAGCTGACCCCCTCCTGTCCCTGTGGCTTCCTGGAAGGTGCAGTGTCCTGGTCCTCGGGTCCTCTCTGCATCATTGCACTTCCTCCTTCTGGCTCCCCTTGTGCAGCTACAATTTTTAGGTTTTTCGGGAGTGGAGAGCCTGGCTCCTCATCTATTCTTTTGAATCTATTGTTATGGCAAAAACAGTAGGATCTTCTTTGATGTACCAGGCTGACATTCCCCCAAAATACTAAAAGGCATCTTTTAAGGATTAAACACCTGGGCTGTTGTCTCTGCTAAGAGCTCAGAAAGCTTGGTTTGATATGGAAATGTCAAAGATCTTTGTTCTTTCCTCTCTGGCTATCAGTGGTATTTTCTGGAAACAATTGAGGAGGAAGGACCCAGCTCCCTTTAGGGTATGAGGTATAGTAAGGGTTTGGGAGGGAGAACATAGTAGGTAAAGGGATAGTACAACTTCATAGCTCAAAGTACAGACTGTAGGGGATCAAGTTTTGGGTCTTTCATTGAATAAGCAATTTATTTAATTTATTCATTATATCGGGCAATCTCTTTTACCTCTCTGTGACTTACTTTCCTTACCTGTGTTAGTTTCTTATGGCTGCTCTATAGCAAGATACCACAAACTTGAGGTCTTAAACAACAGAGACTTATTCGCACAGTTCTGGAGGCTGGAAGTCTGAAATCAGTTTCATTAGTCAGAAATCAAGGTGTTGACAGGGCCATGCTCCCTCTGGAGCTCTAAAGGATAATCCTTCCTTGTCTCTTTCACCTTTTAGTGGTTGCCAGCTTTCCTAGGTTTGTGGCCACATCACTCCACCTTCTGCCTGCATGGTCGCATTGCCTTCTCCTCTTCTTCCTTGTGTCTGTTCTCCCTAGGACTTGCTCTCATAAAGATACATGTGATTGGATTTAAGGCCCATTCAGATAATCCAAAGGAGGTAAAATTTACAGGTTCCAGGGAGTAGGACGTGAACGTCTTTCACTAAGACTATTATTCAGCCTACTATAAATCAGGTTAGTAATAGTACCTACATGAACATTAAAAGAGATATAAATACGAAAAATGCGTAGAACAATGTCTAAGATGCAAAAAAGCACTCATTAAATGTTAGCCCATCATGGTGATGCTGCTGCTGCTGAACAAAAAAATGCAGACAAAAAGTTTCAAAATGAACAAAATAATTTTTAAAACGAACATACGTATTGGGTTTCGTCTCTGGATTTTTGATGTGTGCTAGCCTTAAGATGTTACTCTTCAAAGGATTTTATCTCTGTAGTAAACAATTATAATTCAATAGTTTGGGCATATGGTATACACAGCCTTTGTGGTTCTGTCTTTTGTTATTTTTCACTTGAAATTTAACTCATTTCAACAATTTTGTTCATCCTGAATTCTTCCTTCTTTTTTTTACCTTTTTCTTTTTTTATTTAAATCCAATTAGCTGATATATAGTACCTCATTAGTTTCAGATGTAGTGCTCAATAATTCTTCAGTTTCATATAACACCCAGTGCTCACATGCCCTCCTTCATTCCCATCACCCAGTTATCCTGAATCCTTCCTAAAGTTGAAAATCAAAGATGTGATATAATAGGATTGTCTCCTTTTGCTCTTGTCTCCTGCCCACCTAGGATACAGATCTGATGACATTCAACATTTCTGTACACCGGTCATGGTGGCGGGAACATGGGCCTGGCTGTGTCCGAAGAGTGCTGCCTCCGTCAGCCCATGGCATGATGGACGACTACACATACGTCTCCGTCACGGGCTGCATTGTTGACTTCCAGTACCTAGAGGTCATCCACAGTGCTGTCCAGATACTCCTTTCTGTAAGTAGCACATTTGAATTATTGTCTGATCTAGACTCTTCTTTATTGGCATTTTGTAAGTAAACCTCTGTCCACACCCATCTGATAGATAAAGCCTGAAACAAGCACATGGAGACCATCCTTTAAACAATGGGAATAGCAGCGAGAATGCTAACATCAGCTGTACTTAATGGGGCTGCATCTTTTCCTCTTGGTATCCAGACAGTTTGTTTTAGAACAAGTTCGTTGCTATAGTTTCTAACTTGAGACACAATACAGCCATTCAATGAAATAGCATCACATCCCCTAGAAGTAGCCTTGTACCTTCTCTACTGGGCCCTTCCACTTGCTCTTCTGCTGCTACTTGTACTTCTAAAGCATTCTTTAACTAAGGTGCATTAGTTCCAGAGAAAGAAGGACGCAAACACACTCAATGGTTAGCTCAATCTACTAAGCCTCATATTTCAAATGATAAATCCTTAAGAAAACAAATCTCTCCAAAGAGTTTTCCACATTGTAGTGCCTAAAACTGGGTGTCAAGATATAATTCCATATAAAGGAGCAGAGAGAAGGAATGGCTTGAATGGACCACCTAAGGTTTATGTGCCGGGAATCTGTTAATTTTTTCTCTACCAGATTGTCCCACCTACAATTTGATTACAGTGTGGAGTGGCATTAACTTAAGATATATACCATTATCAAGAGTGGTGTTCCTTTGAGATCCAGCAAGGACTTGGCATGTTGTTTGAGTCAGTATATGATAAAGCCATTTTCAATCACACTTTTTATATAAACCAACCATCCATCTCAGTCCTTCTGTCCAACTGGTTAGAGGTAGAGTCAGAAAAAAAGATACAGGCTCAATGGTGAATAAATAGACAACAGAAATATAAGAGGTGTATGTCAGTGAAGAATGTACCTTGGAATTATTTCTAGAAAGAAGGTTGAAAAATCCTTACTATCACTTACTATATCTGTTCTTTACTGCTGCATAGCAGACCACTGCAAAATGGAATTATTTTGAGCAATATAAATGTATTGCTTAGAGTTCTGTGGGTCAGGAGTTTGGGCAGGATTCAGCTGAGTAGTTCTTCTGCTCCACCTCGTATGGTCGAGGGTCACTCATTTGACCCTTTCAACCAGGAGCTCCGCTGGGACTAGAATATCTGAGAAGGCCTCACTCAAATGTCTGGTGCTGGCTGTTAGACCACAGTCTCCTCCTCCTCCAGCTTGTCTTTTTGCAGAAGCTTGACAGGCTTTCTTACAAGGCAGCTAGTTTCCGAGAGAAGCCCAACATGTAAGCTTTCATCCGGCCTGTGCTTGAATAACGCTTTCTATAGCAAGTCATATGACCAAGCCCAAGCCGAATGTAGGGTGGTGGCTATAAAAAGTGACAATACCAGGAGCCATGGCTCATTTGGGGCCACCAACGTAGTGGTCTTACCTCACTTGTATAATGTATGAATTATTGTTTTTAACCTGCATATTCAAGTTTTAAAGAAGTGTTTTAGAGCACATTTGAAAAATAATGTTCTAGAAAGACTAAAGATTAGAATAAAAAGTCAAAGATTGTTTAGGGTTCTAGTTCGATGAAAAGCAAATTCTGCACTGGATAAAAAAATAGAAAGAGGTTGGGCCTCAATACTTAGGAATTTTCTTTCTGGGATGTAATGGGGAATCTGGTTATTCTTGGTTTCTTTATATTGCCAATTGTCAACAGATGCTTCTTAGTCTTTTCCTATTTTCTGGTCATTCTTTAATCTCCTAGCAGTTACATATGAAACCATGGCAAATATGTATGTTTAAGTCATTGTTTTAAAAAAAATATAGAGGCAAGCTTTCTCTTAAAAATTTTCAGTCTATTTTAAGGTACACAAGTACTATATTATTGTATACTAGATTCTAAAGGTTTTATTCTTTTTTTTTTTAAAGATTTATTTATTTATTTGACAGAGATAGAGACAGCCAGCGAGAGAGGGAACACAAGCAGGGGGAGTGGGAGAGGAAGAAGCAGGCTCGTAGCAGAGGAGCCTGATGTGGGGCTCGATCCCAGAACGCCGGGATCACGCCTTGAGCCGAAGGCAGACGCTTAACCGCTGTGCCACCCAGGCGCCCCGATTTATTCTTTTTTTTTTTAATTTTGAAGCTTTTTTTCTAGAATCTTTCATATCTGGACAGGCCTCCCTCCTTTTAAAAAATTATTCATAGTAAATTGCTAAACCATTTTGTGGAATGATAGCATAATGTTCAAATTATTTATAATGTAGCAGAATAGTATGGAATCAAAAAGTCATTTCTCCATATCAAATGAATGGCAAGATTACAGCATTTATTTGATAAGGGGCTGAATTGGCACCTAAAAACATACACTAAGGAGAAATACTAAACAGAATATATGTTGCCACTTAAAGTACTTGTCAGTTATAAATTAATTCCTTGACATAGCTGTTCAGTAAACATTCAAAACTGTCCACCTGCATATATAGTCCTGACTATACTATTCAGCCTTACATCAATAAAAGGATTAGTTGCCAATCTCTGACTTTTCTCGGGTAATACACCTGTGAGATAAGATTTCCAATATTTTATCTTTTTATATTAAAATAGAATATAGTCTGAAATTATTTCAGAGCTGTGAAATTATTTATTATTGTGTGGTTATTTCTATATTTTCCACTTATTTCATATAAATATGTTTATAATTATTAGAATTGCAATTTTTAGTGTGATGACTTGGGAACACTTGCTGTAGCAGTTGCCTAGCACGTGCTGAGATGTCCGTCCTATTCCTGAAAACAAGGGGTGATGGTTGCAATATTTAACAGTTTGTGCTGTATGGGCAACAACTTGGCAAACAGATAAAGAGCTTTGAGATGGGGCAATGCCCTGGAGGCCCTGCTGTAGCAGGGGGACCCCTGTCATTGATAGAGGAACAGAGAGATCTAGAAGGACAATGGAGACGGGCAGGATTATGGAGGGACATTCCGGGGTTCAAAGGCAGCAGCTCTCTGGCAAAGTGAGAGGAAAGTATTTGAATGATTTACCCATGGATACAGCTCTGCTCTGCTGATGAATCCTGCCTGTATCATCCCACCTGAGAGCAGAGCTTGGAACTGGAAAAAATGAAGTCCCAGTCATAAACATCTATAGGGACTATATACAAGCTTGACAGAAAGAAACCAACAACAACAGCAACCCCAAAAAAGTAGAATTCGGAAAGATGGCAATGGCCTGGGATCCCCAGTGGGACCACGTGCCTGGCTCAACTGTCCCCAGCATGGGAGCTTCCCTGGGTCAGCACCGCTGTCTTTCCACAGCAGCTTCCAGGGTGAGCAGGAGGGGGACAGTGGAAGGCAGAGAGGGGGTTCCTGTGGCCCTGATCTCACCGAAGCCAATTTGCAGGGGCAAATTGTCAGATCACCAGCTTAAACTCCAGGGTAGAATCCAAAGAAAAACTGTGGACAGTATGAGGGGAGGAACAAAATCACATCCATGGAGATGACAAGTCAAGGGTGGTAGCCAGGATCAAGCTGTGGGATGATGTTAGTCCCTCCTCTCTGTGAGCACTGCCCCTGCCCTAGGTTCATATGCTCATCATTTCTACCGGAAGGATGGCCAGTAGCTTCCTAGATAGTCTTCCCGGCCCCAGTTCTGCCACACCCACCATCAAACGTGGACTTTCTCCCGGGGGGGGGGGGGGGGGGGNAAAGTGCCAATGTGATCACTCACTCACCAGCCAAAGATTCCCATTACCTTCAAGATGAAATCTGAATTCATATCTTGTCACATGACAACCTCAGGACCTGCCCTTGTCTGATTTCCACCCTCACCTCCCAACACTCCCCAGAAGGAGCCCACCTGCCATCTTCACAGAGCATGACAGTTTTGCAAGCACGGCGGGTCTCCCAACCTGCAACGCGGTGCTTGGAATGGCTCTCCACCCCACCGGCCTGCGTCTCACACCACCCTCAGCTCACCAGCCACCTGGCCACAGTCCACTAGTAGATACCTTTCCCTCAAAAGTTTCAGGACATGTCAAGCTAATTTTTTAAATAGATAACACATTCACTTAGTCCAAAAACATAAAAAATGTGTACAGAGAAAATACTCCCTCTTAGGCTTGTGCACGCCTTTGCCTGGTTTCCCCATCTCTGCTCCCCAATGGGCAACCCCTTTGTCTTGTTTGTTTTTAATGCTATGCACATGATTCTGAAGTGTCTATATGAAATTCAAGAAAATGTCTATCTTCTAAGTCCACCACAAAAGACAGCATGTGACGTGCACTCTTATGAGGCCTTCCTTCTTTCTACTTATTATATTTTTTGGAGCTATTTCCCTATTTACACATCAGTGGTTCTTTGTTTATTTAATGCCCCTTATTGATGGACATTTGAACTATTAACCTCATCTAAATGCAATGACGTTGGATGTCTAGAACATGGATATAATGTAGCTAACATACTATATAATACATGGTATAACGTAATATCAATTATGTATCATAGTTATATGTTATATATCGATCATGCACAGTCTTACACTAAATAACTGTGTGTACATGTCACTAAGAACATTTCCTAGACCTGCCCGGTTCGCTCACCCCCAACCTCTACTAGGCAGTCTTCCGTGAGAGCAATTTCATAATCACTGAGTGTCTGGTCTGTCTACCAGAACGAAAGCCCCTTGAAGGCTAGATTTGTGCCTTTTTCACTTGTTCGTTTCTGTAAGTCACAGTGCTAGCAGAGTGATGGCACATGAATATTTGGTGAATGACTAAATGGCCAACAAACAAGAGATTCCAAAGTCTGAAGTGGGTAAACACAAAAGGAAGAATCCACTGGCCAAAAATGGCAGGAACAAATGCACTGACAAAAACCAGGAGCCAGAGTGAACTTCATCCGGGAATGAAGGGAATGTACGCAGAACGTTCTGCACAGTGCGTGACACAGAGGCACTCAGTAAGTGTTAGCTTTGTATTCCTATTACTGATGGTCCTCTACGCTTGCTCCATGCCTGTCCCTCTCCTGTCTGGGTTGGTCCTTCTTCAAAGGCCAAAGTCTCCATCCTGCTGAGCTGTATCTATTGAACTCTTAGGTCTTTAATCCCACACCTGACATCCATTTCCTGCATGAAAAATGGCATTCCTATGATCTTCATAAGATACTCAATCATGAATTTTTATTCTGAGGATGGAACATTTATTTAATATATATTTATTTTCTTTATTCTGGTTTCCTAGAGTTCTTTTCTACCCATGCCTCTCGAGAGCATTTGGCCAACTGAATGAATTTCATATTTTCATGAAAATTTTCAGAATTATCATGGTGAGACGATGACTGAAGTAGCAAGTGAAAGGCCAGTGGCAAGTTCCTAAACACTGTGGCTTTGACTCCTTATTTACCCCATATCCTAATGCCTATGGCTGTACCTAACTCAGAGTGCTACCCATTCAGACTTGTTGAGTAAACTGTGTACATTTTCTGGATTTTAGTTTTACAAAACATCAAGTGCATAACTTTTAAACATTGAATCTAATTCACTCAGGCTATGTCTTAATTTTGTTTCATACCATTTGGTAAAGAAAACCTATCCAAACAACACGTTTCCAAGTTATTTCTGATGCAGATGTTATTTGTTTGGATTGGGGAGAGTGCCCAGGTGCAGGGAAAAGGAAAGTCAGTCCGCTCCAAGGCCATAACTCTCCTGTGAATGTGCTCTTCCACACCAGGTCTTATTTGGAAGGGCCTTCACTAGCTTAGTTACTTTGCTCCCATTAAGGAGAACATCAAAACGGTTTCTGGTGAAAATGTAAAATTATGTCCAGTTAAATTCCAAGCACGATACTGTACATATTTTCAAATTGGATTTCCATTCTGGAAATTTAACTCCACAGATTTCAAGAAGAAACATATATATGAAATTAAATACTACAAACCAAAATAAGCTTTCCTTTTGCCACTAGAGAATATAGATAAAATGTTTCTGATTGAAAGAAACTCCATCACCAGTTAATCTCATTCTACAGTGTTACATTTTACTCATTTAATTACCAAACACCTGAATATGAAATCCTACAAAACTAAAATGGAGCAGGTAATTAAAAGTCAGATTTGTTTGTTTTTTTATTTATTTTTTATTTGTTTTTTTATTATAATCATATTTTTATTATATTATGTTAGTCACCATACAGTACATCCCTGGTTTTTGATGTAAAGTTCCATGATTCATTAGTTGCATATAACACCCAGTGCACCATGCTATATGTGCCCTCCTTACTACCCATCACCAGTCTATCCCAATCCCCCACCACCCTCCCCTCTGAATCCCTCAGTTTGTTTCTCAGAGTCCATAGTCTCTCATGCCTCATTCCCCCTTCTGATTACCCCCCCTTTCTTTATCCCTTGCTTCCCCTACCCATCTTCCTAGTTCTTATGTTCCACAGATGAGAGAAACCATATGATAATTGTCTTTTTTTGCTTGACTTATTTCACTTAGCATTATCTCCTCCGGTGCCGTCCATGTTGCAGCAAATGTTGAGAAATCGTTCTTTTTGGTGCATATGGCCCTTCTCTTTACTACGTCTGTATCTTTGGGGTAAATACCCAGTATTGCAATGGCTGGATCATAGGGTAGCTCAATTTTTAACTTTTTAAGGGACCTCCACACTGTTTTCCAGACTGGCTGTACCAACTTGCATCCCCACCAACATGTAGGAGGGATCCCCTCCAGTATTGCAATGGCTGGATCATAGGGTAGCTCAATTTTTAACTTTTTAAGGGACCTCCACACTGTTTTCCAGACTGGCTGTACCAACTTGCATCCCCACCAACATGTAGGAGGGATCCCCTTTCTCCACATCCTCTCCAACAATTGTTGTCTCTTGCCTTGTCCATTTTTGCCATTCACACTGGCATAAGGTGGTATCTTAGTGTGGTTTTGATTTGAATTTCTCTAATGGCTAATGATTTTGAACATTTTTTCATGTGTCTGTTAGCCATTTGTATGTCTTCATTGGAAGAGTGTCTGTTCATATCTTCTGCCCATTTTATGATTTTTTTATTTGTTTCTTATGTATTGAGTTTAAGAAGTTCTTTGTAGATCTTGGATACCAATCTTTTATCTGTAGTGTCCTTTGCAAATATATTCTCCCATTCCGTGGGCTGCCTCTTAGTTTTTTTGACTGTTTCCTCGGCTGTGCAGAAGCTTTTTATCTTGATGAAGTCCCACAAGTTCATTTTATCTTTTGTTTCTCTGGCCTTTGGAGATGTGTCATGAAAAAGGTCACTGTGGCCAATGTCATAGAGGTTGCTGCCTATGCTCTCCTCTAGGATTTTGATGGATTCCTATCTCACATCGAGGTCTTTCATCCATTTGGAGTTTATCTTTGTGTATGGTGCAAGAGAGTGGTCAAGTTTCATTCTTTTGCATGTAGCTGTCCAATTTTCCCAGCACCATTTATTGAAGAGACTGTCTTTTTTCCACTAGATGTTTTTTCCTGCTTTATCAAAGATTAGTTGCCCAAAGAGCCGAGGGTCCATTTCTGGGACCAAGTGGGATTCATCCCTGGGATGCAAGAGTGGTTCAACATTCACAAATCTATTAGTGTGATAGATTATATCAACAAGAAAAAAGCCAAAAATCATATGATCCTCTCAATAGATGCAGAAAAAGCATTTGACAAAATACAGCATCCTTTCCTGATTAAAATCCCTCAGAGTGTAGGGATAGAGGGTACATTCCTCAATCTCATAAAAACCATCTATGAAAAGCCTACAGCAAATATCATTCTCAATGGGGAAAAGCTGGAAGCCTTTCCCTTAAGATCAGGAACATGACAAGGATGCCCACTCTCACCACTATTATTCAACATAGTACTAGAAGTCCTTGCAACAGCAATAAGGCAACAAAAAGGGATCAAAGGTATCCAGATGGACAAAGAAGAAGTCAAACTGTCTCTCTTCACAGATAACATGATACTCTGTATGGAAAACTCAAAAGAAACCACCCCCAAACTACTAGAAGTTATAGAGCAATTCAGTAATGTGGCGGGATACAAAATCAATGCTCAGAAATCAGTTGCATTTCAGGGGTGCCTGGGTGGCACAGTGGTTAAGCGTCTGCCTTAGGCTCAGGGCGTGATCCCAGCGTTCTGGGATCGAGCCCCACATCAGGCTCTTCTGCTATGAGCCTGCTTCTTCCTCTCCCACTCCCCCTGCTTGTGTTCCCTCTCTCGCTGGCTGTCGCTATCTCTGTTGAATAAATGAATAAAATCTTAAAAAAAAAAAGAAATCAGTTGCATTTCTATACACGAACAATGAGACTGAAGAAAGAGAAATTAGGGAATCCATCCCATTTACAATAGCACCAAAAATCATATGTTATCTTGGAATTAACTTTAACCAGAGACATAAAGGATCTATATTCTAGAAACTACAAATCACTCTTGAAAGACATTGAAGAAGACACAAAAAGATAAAAGTCATATTTATATCACATATGATAAGCAAAGGATCATTATCAATAACATGATGAAGTCATTTAAATAATAATAAAAATAATTAAATTTGATCATTAAGTCAGTGAAAAATATGAACAAATGTAAGGACATAAGAGAAAATCCAAACTGTAAATGAAGGTGTAAAATAGGGTTCTTTTTAATAGTAACTAGATATGTGCAAATTAAACTTACACTAATTTAACAACTTTAAAAACAATAACACATAACATTAAAGTAAATTTTTACTAACTTATTGGTAAAGGCATTCTTTATTGCAAGGCCCATTAAAATGTCTGTACCTTTTGGCCTCGTAAGCTCACTCAGTGGAATTTCTCCCAAGAACATAATTCAGCAGAAACAAAGAGCTGCCTGCATGATGTTCTGCTCACTGTTATTTATGATAGCAAACCGAGGTATGTCTAAACGTATCCTGTTCAAGACAGTATCACAATTTACAGTACATCAACGTGATCATTCGATAAATAGCAATAACTATGGTAATTTTATATAATGTTTTATATTAAAACATGGAAAGGAATTTATAATTTAAATAAGCTTTCAAGGAAAAGAGGTAAGATGCAAAAAACAGACATGGAATCATGTGTTTTCTCCCAAAATGTTTTTAGGTATTGTGTCACGTTTTTAACATACTGTTTAATCGTCACATGATTTGTATAGAAGACTGGAAAAGATGTCATGGTTATTTTTCTTAGATCATTAAACATTTCTAAATCTCATAATATTTACCTGATCATTGGGAGGCACTCTTAAATCTAGAGTTATTATAAGTTATTCAGTGTTAGTGGACTGCTCAGTTCTGAGGTCAATAGTAATGAATATGCAACTTAAGGTTCTTTTTCAACTTTTAGCATTAGTTATTTGCTGACAAATAGATCCATATACTCATGTTAACTATTTAACAACAGATAGATGATAGATAGATAGATGATAGATGATAGATAGATAGATAGATAGATAGATAGATAGATAGATGATAGATAGATGATAGATAGATAGATGATAGATAGATAGATAGATAGATAGATAGATAGATAGATGATAGATAGATGATAGAGACATACATACAAACAGACATACATGCATAGAGATAGAGAAAGATTTTTTAAGGACCTTATTTTTTAAAACTCATAAACAAATTTTAATCTCTAAACCTGGAAGAGATCTTTAAAACTCACCTTACCTATCTCTCCTTGGAGATAATTATACACACATATTGTCTTTTTTAAAAATTTTTATTTATTTATTTGACAGAGAACAAGCAGGGGGAGCAGCAGGCAGAGGGAGAGGGAGAAGACGACTCCCTGCTGAGCAAGCAGCCCTCTGCAGGGCTCAATCTCACAACCCTGGGATCATGACCTGGGTCGAAGCAGTTACTTACCCAGCTGATCCACCCAGGCGCCCCACACATATTGTCTTGAATCCTCCCTGTCAACATATTCTCCTTCATATCTGATAGGTGACAAGTCTCATTCTTTAACTTTGGAAGTTGTCCCCGTGGTTGAAGCTGGGGCCCAGAATACTCTGAGAATGGCTTTTCCATCATCCCCATTCTGCTTGCATTTCCATCTACCCAGTCATGTCAGCGTTCATCACTGTTTTCTGCCCTTCATATCAGACACATTCAGCTTAAAGATAAATGAAAACACACTAGGGTGAAAAGCAGCATGAGACCACAAGGTATCCTGCAGAATCTTCATCGTCAAAAGGCTGTATGGATCTGTTCCATCTGCTTAGAGTAAATGGCCCTGTGACAGCAGCAGATAATACTTTTCCTAATTCAGTAACATATGCTCCCACAGTGTAAGAATGCAAGTCAAAAGATAAACTTTGAAATAAGTTCCAACTGCTATCAATTATATGCCTCCAAAAATGTAAATAGAGTGAAAAGAGGGGTTTTTGTTGTTGTTGTTTTATTTCTGTGTTAACATTTACATTTATTTAATAAGCTCCCAATATGTTTGGAGCTCCCCTGAGTACTTTGCAAATATGAACTCATTTAATCTTTAAAACAACCCAAGAAGAAAGTATTATTTTATTCATTTTTCAAGTGTGGAAGCTGAGACATACAGAGAAATTCAGTAATTTTCCCAAGGTCGCACAGCTTGTAGTGAGTGAAGCTGACCTCAAACCCAGACAGACGGAATCCACAGTCCATGGTCTTAACTACTTTGTCGTGCTTCCTTATGACATTGGAAAAAGAGCCTCTAATTTCCCTACAGCCTTTTGCTGAGGTCAGTGGTACACTCTCTTTCGGAGTTGTAAGGCCGTGAAATCTTCTCTTGTGTTGATGGGTTTACTGACAGCTCCAGTATTTTAAAGTAAAAAAAGACCAATTAATAATTATCCAATAGTTACAAGATTTATAAAGTGAGTAGTTCAAAATGTTTTCTTCATTCTTGAAAATGTCTTTTTTTAAGATTTTATTTATTTATTTTAGAGAGAGAGCTTGAGGGGAGGAGCAGAGAGGGGAGAGAGAGGGTGAGAATCTCAAGTGGACTCAGGGAGTGCGGAGCCTGACCTGAGGCTCTATTTTAGCTCCCTGAGATCTTGACCCGAGCCAAAACCAAGAGTAGGATGCTTAACCAACTGAACCACCCAAGTGCCTCGAAAATGTCTCTTAAGCACCTTTTTATTGTTAAAAAAAAAAAAAAAAGAAAAGAAAAGGAAGATTTCAACACTTATAAAATGCTAAGTATTTCAGACTCCTTTCTTTGTTGCTCACTTCCTGGGGCTTTCTACGTGCTACCAAGAGGAAAGAAATCATAGTCAATTTCTACTGCCCTAAACTCTGCCCAGAATCACTCTTTCTCAGCAAATCCATTTTTCTATGAAATAGATGGTTTCTGTCTGTGCCAAAATGTCAGCAATTTCCAAGTGCCACCTAGAAGTGTTAGTATTTATATTAGTTACTCCTTGTACACCATCTTTGGTCTCTATATTCAGTTCCATCCTCAGAAAACTGAGTCAGCAGTTCATTCAGAGTTCCGTAAAGGAATCATTTATTGGACCACCAAAATACTGGGAAGAGTTTATGGTTGTGGGGGAAGAACTGCCATGTCAACAATACTAAAAATGTTTTGGCAGAGACATTCGTGTTCAGGAATCAGGAATATACCTGGTCAGTAGAATCGCTTGGGTTTGAAAGTGCTTGTCTGGTGAACTGTAATTTTAAGTAATGTCTTCCTTGTTATTCACGTCTTTGCAGTGTATTCTCTCTGTCTTTGAAATGTGCATATATATATATTTTTTAAGATTTTATTTATTTATTTGTCAGAGAGAGAGAGACAGAGACAAAGAGAGAGCACAAGCAGGGGGAGCGGCTGGCTCACCATTAAGCAAGGAGCCCCATGTGGGACTCAATCCCTGTACCCTGGGATCATGACCTGAGCCGAAGACAGACACTTAACTGACTGAGCCACCCAGGCATTCCATGAAATGTGCATACATTTTTTTAAGGCTTTACTGAAATATAATTCACATATCATACAATCTACCCATTGAAAACATATAGTTTGGTAGTTTTCAGTATGTTCACAGATATGGCAGCCATCACTGTGGTCAATTTCAGAACATATTCATCACCTTCGAAAGAAAGCTTGACTCTTTAGCTTTTACCACCTATCCTTTCTTTCTCCCCAATCATAAGCAATAACTACTACACTTTCTTTCTGGATTTGGCTATTCTGATCATTCCGTATAAATGAAATCGTGTACTACGTGGTTTTGTGGGTCTGGCTCCTTTCACTCTGAACGTTTTCAAAGTTCACTCGTGTAGCATGTAGAAGAACTATATTCCTTTCTATGGCTGCATAATACTCTATCATATATTTACTTTCAGTGTTTTTGTCTGTTATGACACATGTACAATATTAAGCACAATTTTCAGAAATACAACCTAAATATATAAACCCCTCACCTGCTCACTGATGGAATTTGGTGCAATCTACCATATATTTTCTCCACGTATATATCCATGTTTTGGAAACATTCACATTACAGATAGCAATTCTCGGTTCTTATAGATGTTTGGTCTTACATAAATCTAATACGAATATCTGTCACTTGTACACAGCATCTGGGGTTTTAACAACCTAAAACATGTACGCATTTAAAGTTTATATTCTTCTTATACCATAGCATTCTCCTTAATAGTATGTGTATGATTGGATTTTATGCTGTATGTTAATCAGTTATCACAGACGTTTATGTCTCAAACCACAAATTCCATACCATTTCCAAACAACAGAATTAAGTCTCACAAGGCCCAGATACTCATGATTATCCCAGACATGTTTGCAGGTTTTCATAAATTATTACTGCCCTACTGGTTTCAGATAATCTGCTAATCATTGATTATTAAATGTAAAACTGAGTTATGACATTTGGTAGACTTAAATACAATTTCATCAGAGAAATGCAAAGCTTAATTAGAAATCATATCTAGCACAAAAACCATTATATAGAAAATCTGAGATGTGTTTAATAATTAATCAAAGCAAACATTGTGACTTGGGCTTATGGAGATATTAGAAGCAAGAAAACTAATTTTATTGATGCTTTACTTAGGGTGATTTAATGTCATTCAGCTGTTGGCAGATATTTCATCTTTAGCCCTAGGTAGGATTAATTATTAGGTAAAAAGAAAAAGTACCTTCATAATAATAAAAATTAATTCAAAAACATTTACGCCACCCTTTTAGAAGACCAAATTTTGAACAAATTCCATAAAGAACATCTTTTGTCATTTTTCGTGTTACTTCGAAATGAAAACAAGCAGTATATCATTCATTCAGAAAATTCAGTAAGCCCCCTCTTCTATACAAAGCACTGTGCTAGGAGCCTTAGGGAGGAAAGGATGGAGATAAACCAAACAAAGTGGAATTTACGTGGTCCTCCCCGTGGTATCATTCAGCCTACTAGGGAAGATTGGCAGGCAAGCAAATATCAGCTTTCAGATGCCCAAAGGGATAGTGAGCTGGGACTTTGAACTTGTAGGACAGGTTTTGTGACTGATTTTATGTTATTTGATAATAAATGTTGTGCCAAAGTTTATACTGAGACTTGCTTGCTTTCTGGTAGCAAGATTGTGGGAGAGAAAAAAACTCTGGCCCTTGACTTCCTCTAAGTATCTACCCAAAAAGGACTTAATAATTATAAATGATCAAATTGGTTTAGTCAATACTTTTCAGAGTAGCCAGAGAAAGTGTCTCTTAGGAAGCGGCATTTGAGCTGAGATACGAATGAAGTCAATTAGAGTGGGGCTAGGAATATTCCAGAAAGCAGAACGGTACACATGGCCAGAGCCTAGAAAGCAAGTGAGTGAGTGGTGAGAGATGAAATGAGAGAAGTAGATAGGAGTTAGAGAAGACATGGTATAGAATTCAAGTTGCATTATAAGACACTGGCAAGATACTATTGTGTTTCAACCAGGAGAGTGATATGATCTATGTTTAGGAAAGCAACCCTGGAGCTGTTTGAAGAATGGATTGAAGAATAAGAATGGAAGAAGATAAGACAATTTCTTGGCTATTCCAATAGACCACCTGAGAGAGGATGGTGACTTGAACTTGAGTAGTGGCCGTGGAAGTAGAAATGCCCAGATAGGAGTTCTTGCAGGATGAGAGCAAGTGGCATGTGAGGAAAAGAAAGAAATAGGGACGGAGCTTACAGTTTGGATTTGAACAATAGGGTAGATACAGGGAATATAGGGAATCTTGCTCCACTGGTAGCTTTTATCTTTGCTTGACATGTAAAACAATAGCAATCAAACACAGATTATTTGTTAAAATAGTTTTAATAATTACAGGAATATTTCCAGCTATATGATGAAACTTAAAAACAGTCAGCCTAAAAGAAGCACCATTTAGAAGTAGAAGGTATGCCTTCTCAGATTGAAAAATCCTGCCATTCTAATGGTTTAAAATTATCATTTTATAATGCTTTTTTAAGCAATTAGTGCAGTACCTGCCATTTACGTTTGACTACATGTAAAACTGAGAGCAAACAAAGCTATGAGGAAGCTATGGGGAAGGTGGTGCTCTTTATTTAAATGATCAATGTAAATAGCTCTTTCATTTAAAATTGATTTATATAAAATTCAAGCAAATATTTGCATTGCATAATTATTACTTAGTAGCAAAGATAATCAGGAAGCCCTGTAGACAATGAAACATGAACAATTAAAATCTTTAGGATACACAAAGCTTTCAATAATAAGCTAAACTAATCCAAATAAATAGAAAACTGTGTCATATGCTTAGCTATAAAGGGTTTTAAAGTCAGTGTTAATATTAAAAAGATCACAGGTATCATGACTGGGTATACATTCTGTGCCTTGGCATCTTCTTGTAAAGTGTTACCTTGCATTATCTTCTCAAGAATAATGAAAAGGCAGGTTTTATGATTTCTTGTTACAGATGGAGAAACTGTGACATAAAATAAATATCTTGTCCAAGGTCCTGTGGTCAGTGACCAGGAAGGGGACATCAAACTTGGTTCTTATGTATCCCAAAACTACTATGCTTAATGAGGATACTTCTTTAATACATAAAACAAAAGGTAATATAGATCTAAATACATCTTTTCATGTATGCTTTGGAAAGATATTAAAGTTCTAAAGTATCAACTTGCAAATCTTGTTCAGTTGTTTCACTATCTTGTGTAAGTCCAAATCTTCAAATTGCGAGATGTTTGTGTCCTACATGTACTGGACAGAGGAAACAAATTCGATTCCAATTATTATTAATATCCAGTTATTCTTGTTAATGGAGTAAATCATCAGAACAAAACCAAAACTAACAGGTAATTCTTTCAGGTGAGGCTTTGGAAGACTTTCTATGCCTACTTGTGAATATGAAACTGTGCTGGGTTCTGGGACTGCATGAAAAACAAAGAGGAAAATCAGTGGAGATTCAATTTATAAGGAGATTTCAGTTTCTTAACCTAGAACACCTTCTCAACCTGTCAATACTTCCTTCAGCCTCTGTAACATTCAGATTGATGGAAAGACCGTGCTTAGGCACAATTCACCTGCTTCTAATCCAGAAGTGTGTTCTCATTTGACTCTTTCTTTCCTGGAGTAGACATGGTATATTCAATTTTGATTATCTTTCTTGACCATTGAGTCAATTTATATTTGTATAGGAGCTACACTGTAAGAAAGGACTTAATAAAAATCCAATGACTTTTATATGACAAAAAGTTAAATTATCAGTATGTAACTATGTATATTTAATGGCCATTAAGTGAAATTTTTTCATCTCTTATAGTAAAGTCGGTATTTTATATTTCATTTCAGCCCAGGATTTACTTCTGTAAGGTTAGTGCTTACATTCAACTAATAATATGTCTTATTTTTATAATACACTTGGAAATACTGTTAAAATTTCACTAGTGCTATGGTCTGAATGTTTGTGTCCCCCCAAATTTTTATGTTTAAATTTCTAACCTGCAAAGATGATGGTATCAGGAGGTGGGGCCTTTCGGAGGTGCGTAAGCCCTATGAATGGAGCCCTCATAAATGGCATTAGTGCATTATAAAAGAGGCTCCAGAAGAAAGATCCTTAGCCCCTTCCACTGTGTGAGGACATAGTGAGGGGTTGGCAATGAACCAGGAAGAGAGCCCTCACCCAGCCACACTGGCACCTTGATCTTGGACTTTCCAGCCTCTAGAACCGTAAGAAATCGAACTTTTGTTATTGGCTACCCCATCAGTGGTATTTTATTACAGCAGCTTGAATGGACTAAGACAACTGAGTCAGGCCAAAATATTTATTTCTAAACTGTTCAGTACTACTTTGCAAGTGACTTGAATCTTCAGTATTTGTTTTATTGCCATAGTAATTATCAGCAACAAACATTAATTGATGATTTCCTTTTGGCCTACCACTAAGCTGGGTAGATTCTCTATCTCAGTATAACAGGTGTAAGACACGTTGACTCAGTCTTACACTGATGATTGTTGGTGATTAGAAAGAATAGCATCAAGGGCAAGAGTGAACAAATAACTATGTGATAACTTATGTATAGGCTTTGTTCTACACACTTTATAAATATTAAGTCATTTGATCTTCTTAGCAATTCTATTATTATCCCCATTTTTCAAATAAGGAAAGTAAGGGAAGAAAATGCTATACACCTTGCCCAAGGTCACCCAGGTAACATGGTAGAACTGAGATTTGAAACCAGGTACTCTGGCTCCAAAAGATACATGGTTGACAGCTTCTGGGTTTTGATCTTCTAACAGAGATTGCCTTCAGAAATGGCTTCCAATTAGATGTAACAGACATTTCAAATCCTCTTTGAAATTCGGATGTGGGAGATGCTTTAGTTCCCTGAACTGAAACAAGGCCTTCCCTGAACTGAACTGAAACAAGGCCTTCTAACTATGCAGATAGTTGAGTTAGGAGGTGATCCCAAGGAAGCACAGGTAGAAAGGAAGGTGAAGAGCTAGTGAAGAGTGGGATGTTGAACAAGTTATTACTATGAGCTCAGGGCTCAGGGTCTCGGAGAGTCTCCTCTTCAGTTCTGTGTGTGTCCCCATCCTCCCAAGATGAGTGCCTCCCTAGGGACGTTAAACCCCTGACATTCTGGGATGCCCAGCCCAGGGTGTGAGCAAGCTGTTTTGGGACCAGAGAAATCTCTCAAACCAAGCATCATGGAGTCAGTGTGCAGAACTGTCCCACTGAAGTTTCAGTGTAACTCACGGGTGGGCCAAGGAAGGGAGTAGAGGATAACAGCACACACTACAGTAGGAAGAGCAGACATCGATTGTCTTTGTCTGCCAGCTTCCAGATCCTTAACTTTCGGTGACAGCACCTCACTTGCTCTGTAGTTAGCCACACATCCACTCTTTCCCTCTGCACAGTGAAGGTGGGCGATGGTGAGGGCAGGGCTGACTCCACTGCCCTCCGGCTCCAGGGTACAACAGGAATCCCAAGAATCTTCAATCAGCATATTCCTTCCCCTGGACCCAGTGACTGGGTCACAGATAGTCACGCAAGCTTATTTCTGAGACTCAGCTGTACAATTCTCAACTTTTAGGAAATATAAATTTTTTCCTTCTGTGGTTGCTGAATTGGGAGAACTGGGATTTGCAGATGCAATAGCCATTGTGTAGACAGGGCCTATCTGGGAGAAAAACAGATCTGTAAAAAAGGAAAGATATACAGACACAGAGGAACACGGGCAGACATACTAATTCTGAATTGAGTCCTAACCCAAACCAGCCCTACCCACGGACTTTTCAATTACATGTTGATAAATTATCTTTTTTGCTTAAGTTATTTTCAGTATAGTTTCTCCTGCCTGTACCACTTTTCCATAACATTTTTGAATGCCTCAAAATGTATCTTAACTTCTGAGTGTTTACTGCCTCATTACTTAAAACCTCAGAATTTTTCATTGAAAGGGATCTTTGAAGCCATATAAGCCAGTCTTCCTCATGGTCTACAGCTGTCCTATGCAATGATGTAGGCAATCGTCATGAGGCAAATGAAATGTGGCAGGTGCAAACTGAGATGTGTTGTAAGTGTAATTAATATACACACTGGATTTTGAAGACTTTGTACATAAAAAAATATAAAATATCCCATTGATAATTTTTCTATATTGATTACACATTGAAAATAAAAGTATTTTGGATATATTGGGTTAAATAGAATATATAATTAAAATTAATTTAACTTGTTTTTTTTTTATGTGGCTACTAGACAATTTAAAATCATATATGCAGCTCACATTACATTTCTATTGGACAGTGCTGGTCTGTGGTGTTCCTGACAAAAGGTGATTCAGCCTTTTCTTGAATGTGCAGCTCATTATCCCTCTAGGCTGTCCCATCCATTATTGGGCTGTTCTAAGTGTTAAAAATGATTGCCTGTGGATCCAAGATCCATCACCTTGAAACTTCCATCTATTGGCACTAGTTCTGACTCCTGAATATGACAGATTATCTACTCCTCATTCACATCCAGCTCTTCTGGTTTGTTACTGGAAGATTACCATCCAGTGTATCTTTCACCATCTTATCTCATAGGACATCACAGACACTTTGGTGCTTTGCTGACAGGATCCTATATTTGCATTAGCAACTGTTGCAGATTTATTAGCTATGATCTTTTTATATCTAATACATAACCTGGCTCCATGCCCTTCTTGTAAAACTACAGGCAAGGGATAGATTTCTGTTTTGGACCTAGAAAACTCTCTCCACCCCCATAAGGTGTGACCTGGAGAGAAGTTAAGGTTATCCAGCAGGGATGTTTTCTCCTGCCATGAGTTCAATCTTGGGAAATGGACATGGACTTTGGGCCAAAAAGAGGACAGTTGTCAAAAGGGAACGGCAGTTCCGAGTCCATTTTTGGCAAACAACAGAGTGTATTCCGATGTTACCTGCTCCAACTCAGGCTTCATGAAGACAGACTGGTTATAACAGTAGGGGAAATGGCTTCTTTGTCATTAGTATCCTTAAAGAAGTACCCAAAAATGTAATGTCCTTTTTAAATTCAAAAATAAAATAAGTAGAATGCTGCAAATTACTACATAAGTATGTCATGAAGATGTCAAGTTTCAAGTTCTTGATGCTTGCTTTTATGATCAAATAGAATTCACATCTTTTAAGATAGAGTCATAGTTTAAAACACTGTTATCGTCTGTGATTCTAACATATTCATTGCAAGTTGTGGGCATCCATGATAACGTGTCTTTTTAGTCGGAATTCCTTACATTTCAGGATATTGACATTCTTGAAAACAAAAACACATATGTCTGTCCCAAACTGACTCTTTTTTCATTTCATATTATTTCAACTTAGATTTCATCACTGACCCCAAAAATCCACATTTTAGTTTAGTGATCAGATGGAATTTTTTTCTTGTCTAGGGAAAGATTTTTATTGCAAATAAGTTTCCTAAGGGTGAAGTTAAATAAGACAAGCTCATGCCAGGCACTAATTAAAGCATCC
The DNA here is from genome assembly GCF_002007445.2 of Ailuropoda melanoleuca. Lineage (NCBI taxonomy): Eukaryota > Metazoa > Chordata > Mammalia > Carnivora > Ursidae > Ailuropoda > Ailuropoda melanoleuca. Next base: position 36,785,628 of record NC_048226.1, read on the forward strand.
AGGTTTTGTAGACACAATAATAGGCCCTGATTATCCAGATAAGCAACTTAAGAAGTAATAAATTGTGGGGTAATGAATCTAATTCAAAATACCAATTGGTGCTAAAGCATTTCAGGGCCCTTTCAACATCCATATTTGTTCTGTTTAAGTTCATTTCAACATCCAGATAAAAATTCTGTCTACATAATGTACAAAACATTCAGTTAATTCAATTCATTCAATTCGGTTAATACAGTATGAAAAAACATGTTCACCAACAAATTAACAAGCTAATTTTTCCTAAAAGAGTTGGTCAAAACAGTCTCAGCCTAAGAAGGTATTAGAGAGGTAATCTTAAGAAGCCAGAGATTTGATCTTCTCTCATTTTTTCCTTCAATAAGTCATAGTACTGCTTCCTCCCACTTAAAAGATAATCACCTTTAGCATTCTATAGTTTCTCTTTTCCCCCAATGCAATGAGCCTTCTCTATGCCATCAAACCAAAATTTCTAAAATCTCATCACCAATAGCCTAGTGTATTGAAAGAGTTAAGGTGGTTCTTCTATACGTTTAGAGATTCAGTCACCCCCTGAGAATCCTCCTATTTTGTACCTTTCTAGTTTCCTACCATAGAATATGTGATCTCTGAGGTCCCCAGTGACTTTTATCTATGATAGATGCATTGCAAGATGACCCTCAATAACTTTCTCCTTTTGGCATTTATGCCCTAGCATGATTGCCTCTCCTTGAGTGTGGACAGTGCCCGGGACTTGTTTCTAACCAAAGGAATATGGCGAGATGATGAGATGTCCATCCCATGATACATTACATTTATGGTGATGAGATGTCACCCCCTTGATTATTTTGTTATATAAAACTGGGAGGCAGTACATCTGCAGGATTGAATCAAGCAGGCACAAAGCTCTCCAAGCATAACTGGCTGACTGGGTGATTGCACACATATGAAAGAAAGACCTAACAGGTATGGAAGTAAATAAAAGCCAGGGAAGATTTGAAAATTGCCTAAATTTTGAGCGTATCTGTAACCCACACATAGATGCATCAGCAGAGGGTAGAAGATTTACTAGTATTAGGTGTTGAAGCAAACCTCTCAGCAGTTATTGATCAACTACTAGGCTCTTGTAGACATAGTAGTGACCTCTAGGATCCCAGGATAAAAAATATAATAGGACTTTTTTCTTTAACTAAGCAGAGAAAACCTTAGCAGTTACATACCAAGTCATATACAAACAAGATTAAATCCAGACACATTATCTTAAAATAAAACAAAATAAACTAACAGCCCACAGGAGATGAAAAGCAAAATCCAGAGTTGCTATGATGTAGTATCTAGAACGTCCAGTTTTCAACAACAACAAAAAAGTGAGACATGCAGAGCAACAGGAAAGTGTGACCCATACCTCATGGGGAAAAAAGAGTCAATAGAAATTGTCTGTAGTGGGCTCAGATATTATATTAGCAGACAAATTTTTCAAAGCACTACTTATAAAAATGTTGAAAATTAAAGGAAATCATATTTAAATTATTGAATGAAAATATGAAGGCAATGAATCAACAATAGGAAGTCTCAATAAGGAAATAGAAATTATGAAAAAAACAAATGGATATTTAATANCAAAGCACTACTTATAAAAATGTTGAAAATTAAAGGAAATCATATTTAAATTATTGAATGAAAATATGATGGCAATGAATCAACAATAGGAAGTCTCAATAAGGAAATAGAAATTATGAAAAAAACAAATGGATATTTAATAATGGAAAGTTACAGTAGCTGAAATGAAAAATTCACTAAATGGGTTCAATCACAAATTTGCAAGTAGGAGAAAGAATCATTAAACTTGAAGAAAGAGAAATAGAAATTATCCAATGTGATGAACAGAGGGGGGAAAATTAAAGAAAAGAATGGTTCTGTGAGATCTGGAGACAACAAAACAACATAAATGTAATTGGGATCCTAGAAGCATAGATGACAGAAATAGTAGCAAAAAATTATTTTGAAGAAACACAGCTTTCCAAATTTCATGAAAAAATAAATCCACAGATCCAAGAAGCTGAATGAATCCTGAAGTAGGACAAACAATTAGCATAAGGGAATCCACACCTAGAGCATCATAGCCAAACTGTTGAAAATCAAAGACAAAGTCTGGAAAGCAGTAAAAGAAAAAGAACTCATCACATACAAAGAAATCACGATAAAAATCAACAGCTGACTTCTCATCAGAAGCAATGAAGGCCAGAAGACAATGAAATGATGCATTTAAAGTGCTAAAAGTAAAAAATGGCCAACCAAAAATTCTCTTTTCAACAAAATGAAAGTGAAAAGCAAAAATAAAATATACTCCAGATAAACAAAGACTGACAAAATTTGTTGCTAATTGGCTTGTCTTACAAGAAAGACTAAAGAAAATTTTTCCAGGCTGAAAGAAAAAAACACCAGAGTGTAAACTGAATTAAAATGAAGAAATGAAGAGCACCAGAAGTGGTAAATATATAAGCAAGTATAAAAAATGGCTGTAACATATTTCCTCTCTTTTCCCCCCACAATATATTTAAAAGATAAAAGATTCTATAAAACAATATAGCACTGTATTGTTAGGTTTCTAATATATATGCATGTAACATATAACAATAGCAGAAAACAGGAAAAGGAAATAAAACTATATTGGAGTGAAGTTTCCATAGTTTACCAGAATTAAGCCAATATTATCCTGAAGATTAATTAGACTATGATAAAAATGCATATTGTAATGCTTTATTAAGAACAAAATCACTTTTAGGGGCATCTGGGTGGCTCAGTCGTTAAGCATCTGCCTTCGGCTCAGGTCATGATCCCAGTGTTCTGGGATCAAGCCCCGCATTGGGCTCCCTGTTCAGCAGAAAGCCTGCTTCTTCCTCTCCCACTCCCCCAGCTTGTGTTCCCTCTCTTGCTGCCTCTCTCTCTCTCTGTCAAAAAAAATAAAATAAAATCTTTAAGAAATAAATAAATAAATAAAAACAAAATCACTTTTAAAATATAGTAAAAAGTCAATAGAGAAATTTAGATGATACAGTAAGAACAGTAAACAAATATTTGTTTAATACAAAAGAAGGTCTTAAGGAGGAAAAAGAAACAAAAAAGACACAGAACATATGGAAAATAAATGGAAAAATTACAGATGTAAATCCAAGCATGTAGATAATTGTAATAAATGTGAATGTCAGTGAAAAGACAGACACTGTCAGAATAGATTTTCTTTTTTTAAAGAGCAACATCCAGCTGTACCCTGTCTACAAAGGACAGAGTTTAGATTAGACACAAATTAGTTGAAAGTAATGATAGAAAAAGATATTTCATCCAAATAGGAATAGTAATAGAACTATAATTAATATCAGAAAAAAATAGACTTTAGGAAAAGAGATATAATTACAAATGAGGGGATTCATAATAATAAAAGGATCATACAACAAGACAATATATACACACCTAACAACAGAACCCAAAAGACATATATAAAATCCCAAAGAATTGAAAGGATACATCAAAAATTTACAAATATAGTTGGATATTTCAGTACCTTACTCACAAATAATTATTAAATAAATGGAGAATCAGCAAGGATCTGGAAGACCTGCACAACACTAGCAACCAATTTGACTATTTATAGACCACTCTGCCTAACAACAGGCTACACATTCTTTCTAAGAGCACACGGAACATTCTTCAAGACAGCCCATATGCTAGGCCATAAAACAAGTCTCAATAAATTTAAAAGAATTGAAATTATTCAAAGTATGTTCTCTGACCATAAGAAAATTGAACTGAATGGAAACAAAGGCCACATAATAAAATTTATGGAACACAGCCAGCAGTTATTAGAGGGAAATTTATACCTATAACTGAGCACATCAGAAATGATGAATATTTTCAAATAAATAATCTTAGTGATCAACTTAGTCTAGAAAAGGAAGAACAAACTACCCCAAAGCAAACAAAAATAATGCAATAACAAAGATCAAAGCATAAATAATAAAATAAAAAATAGAAAAATATTAGAGCAAATCAAAATAACCAAAGGTTGGCACTTTCAAAAGACCTACAAAACTGATGAACCTTTAGCTAGATTGACCAGGAAAAAAATGAAAGAAGGCATCAGTGACCAAAATGAGAAATAAAAGAAGGGACTTCCCTATTGACCCTACAGAAAGTAAAAGGATTATAAGAGAGTACCATGAATAGCTTTATGGAAACAATTTAGATAACTTACATAAAATGTGCAAATTACTAAAACTGACTCAAGAAGAGTTAATAAAACCTGAATAGGCCAACCATGAGGAAATAGACAAAATGAATTAGTAATTAAAAATTGCCCAGGGACATCTGAGTGGCTCAGTCAGTTAAGCATCCAACTCTTGATTTCAGCTCAGGTCAGGATCTCAGGGTTGTAGGATTGAGCCCTGTATGGGGCTCCACACTGGGCATGGAGCCTGCTTAAGATTCTCTCCCTCCTTCTCCCTCTGCCAATCCACCCCTTCTCTCCCATCCTCTAAAAAAAAAAAAAAAAAACCTAGAAAGAAAGAAAGAAGGAAAAGAAAATTTTGCCCAAAAAAGAAAAATTGAAACCCAGATAGCTTCATTGGTAAATTCTGTCAGATATTTTAAAAATATGTAATAGCAATCTTTCACAAACTTTTTCAGAAAATAGAACAGGAAAGAACTCTTCTCAACTCCTTATATTAGTCTACTTTTAAGACACCAAAACCACGCAAAAACATCACAAGAAAACTACAAACCAGTATGTTATGTAAACACATAAATCTTTCATCAGAGACTGGCATGCTGAATCTAGCAAAATATAAAAGGTACTATTTCTAAAAGAAAACCACAATGAGATAGATAATCACTTTGCACCTACTACTATGGTTATAACAAAAAAGATAGGCAATAACAAACATTGGTGAAGATGTGGAGACATTGGAACCCTAATACACTGCTGGTAGGGTTGCAAAATGTACAGCTGCTTTGGAAAATAGTCTCTTAGTTCCTCATAAGATTAAATATAAAGTTTCCGTATAAACCAACAATTTCCCTCCTAGGAATATACCCAAGAAAAATGAAAACAGTCATCCACACAAAAGCTTGTACACAACTGTTCATAGCAGTCTTATTTATAATAATCAAAAAAAGTAGAAGCAACCATAATATCCATCCAAGAAATGAAGCTACAACATGGACTAACCTCAAAAACATCACACTAAGTGAAAGAAGCCAGTCACAAAAGACTACCTTATTGTATGATTCTATTTACAAGAAATGTCCATAATAGGCAAATCTGTGGAGACATAAAGTAGATTAGTGGTCGCCTGAGGCTGGTGGAGGGGGACGTGGGGGAGGAATGGGAGGTGCCTACTAATGGGTATGAGTTTCTTTTTGGAATGATGTGAATGTTCTAAAATTAGATCATGCTGATAGTTGCACAGCTATGTGAATATAATAAAATTCACTGAATTGTACACTTTAAATGGGTGAATTGTATGCTACGTGAATCCTATTTCAATAAAGGCATTTTTTTAAACAAAAATATACACTCTTGGGGGGGGTTATCCCAGAAACGCAAAATTAGTTAATATCTAAAACTCCAGTCTTTTCTTGCTTTTTTCCCTGCTGTAATTAATAATGCAGTGAATAGGGGCATCTGGGTGGCTCAGTTGGTTCAGTTTCTGCCCTCGGCTCAGGTCATGATCCCAGGGTCCCGGGATTGAGTCCTACGTCGGGCTCCCTGCTCAGTGGGGAGTCTGCTTCTCCCTCTCCCTCTGCCCTTCCACTGGCTTGTTCTTTCTCTCTCTCTCTCTCTCACTCGCTCTCCCTCAAATAAATAAATAAAATCTGTATAAAAAATAATGCAGTGAATAGCGATATTATCATCTTTTTAGAGAACCTTTAAGAGACAATATATCACTCCTCTCTTTTTGAATTTAAAATCAAGCAGGAAAAAACAAAAAGAAAAAACAAAATAAAGATAAAATCAAGCAGGAAAAAGGTTTAGGAAACAGACAATGGAAATCAGGATATGAGCTTTATTCCTCAAAAATCCTATTGAAGAGCGTGGCTTTTTAAGATAGGCAACCAAATGGGCTTCCTAATCCCTGCTTCCCAAGTTAGGCACCCTCAGGGCTGGACAACCAGGGACCAGTATTGCAGTAAGTAGGCAAGAGGAGACAATGTAGTCTTCCTGCAGGCAGGCTGTCTCTCTCAACCCCGCCTCCAAACTGCTCCCGCATAAAGACAAAATGACTGAATTCAAATGCTCCCAAACTCACTAGAGAAACTTCGGTCTCTCCAAATGTATACACACGGAAAAGAGATAGATGCTATAAAATCAAGTACTTTTGCGGAGCTGCTTACGTTAGACATGAAAATCATAATTAAAACCTCCTGTTATTATAAATGTTTTTGGAATGAATAAATGAATAACAGTCACATTTAACAGTATAGTACTGAATTGTTTTTATCCCACCTGGAATAACTGTTTTAAGTACCCTCCAGTTTTGTATCGTGGGGGAGCGGCCGCTAGGATATGATTAGAATTTTGCGGTAAAACCCTGGTTCATCCCGATACTCCCAGGAGATTGCCACCTGCTTCCCAGGACAGGTGGTGTCAGATGCAATCACAGAGAAGGGCTGAATCCTGCTTTACTCCTCAAGTACTCATATAGAAGAATGCATGTTGAATTACTTATTTAAAGATACATAGTTTTGCAGAGGGGAGGGGGTGGGGGAATGGGATAGACTGGTGATGGGTAGCAAGGAGGGCACGTATTGTATGGTGCACTGGGTGTTATACGCAACTAATGAATCATAGAACTTTACATCGGAAACCGGAGATGTACTGTATGGTGACTAACATAATATAATAAAAAAAATTTAAAAAAATAAATATATAATTCTAAGAAGAAAAAAAATAAAAAAAAATAAAATCCCACACCCAGAAATCATAAAAAATAAATAAAGAAATAGATAAATAAATAAATAAATAAAAATAAAGATACATAGTTTTGGCTTCTGGATCCTGTGAGAATCAGTTCAATCCTCATCACATCAGTTTTTCATCTGTGGTAGAGAGACACCTACTTGGATTGAAAATCTAGTACTACCATATTCTGGGCAACACAGAAGTTCTACTCCTCCATCTATAAAGTAAAGACAGTAATGGTCTCTTTTTTACTGGGTTATTGCAAGGCTTGGAGATTATACATGTGAGGAGCTAAGCTCAGTGTTTGGTGCATAATATGCATTCAATAAATTTTAGCTGGTAATGATGTCACAAGCACCAGCATGCTCATAAAAATAAATTAGCTCAAGATTCATAAGATGTATGGAACTCCTATGAGAAAAGTGTCATATAAATGGTAGGCATTACATATAATATCATTGTACATAGATCATCGAAGGCATTGCCTTGTACTGGAAACAAAGACATAATTAGCTGTAGATGATTTTAAGTGAGATTTTCTGTTAGTAAAAAAATCATTTTTATATCAGGACATTAGCAGAATACTGTTTATTCCAGTACTTATGGGGATAGCTGACATATCTAACCTTGTTAACAGAATGCTTGGAAAAGTTACAAAAAAAAAACACCTACAGAGGGTCTATCATTGGTGATCCAGGGAGCAGTAACAGAAGGGCACAAAAAAGAGAATTGGTCCTGTAATTGCATTCTGTCCAACAGCTAGATAAGCGGCCAACAGTTTTGCATTAGAAAGCATTTGGTTATCCCATTTACAATGGGCTGGTAATCCTATAAATATTTATTGCTGAACTAAAGAAAGCAGCATAAGCTTTTACCCTTTGAAAAAGGTCTGTTAACCTGCACAGTGCCAATGAAGTATGAAACCCTGATGATTTGGTTACTTCTTAATATGCTAGAGGCTAGACTGAGCTTGGCACAGGGGAACGCTGTGGGTGCAGTTGTTGGACGCACGCTCCTGGGGGGCAATTGTGAGCATATGCTTCCGCGGGGGAGTGATCAAACCCACAGCTGCTCCCTACTCTGACCCGAAGCAGGACAATACAGAACTCATGGATTAACAGATTTAATCTTGAATGGTTGGGAATAAGGATCAATTCTTTCTGAATAGACTAAACACAAGAACAAAAGAAGAAAGAAGGGGGGGGCAGAAAACACACTTTCCTTGAGATGATTCTGTATCTCTGTGTGTTACGTAATGTTATTCTTCCACTGTGGCTGGGAAGAAATAAACCGATTCTTTCTTCAAAAGGTATGACATCACTTAAGTAATAAATCTATCCATGTCCGGTTCTGTATGCTGTATGTGTCAAATAACCAAAAATAAAAATATATCACTTTTCGTTTTGCAGATCTTTTCATACCCTGTCTACTCCCTAAAAGATTTAGGCAGCAAATAATAAAAGCCTCAAAATAAAAAGACCAAAACAGCTATTGATGTAAAAAAGAAAATAATAAAAAATAAGAGAGGAAAGTAGAGAAAGAGATCAAAATCTGCTGGCTGAGAAAATCTACAATAAGTAAGTGGGATGCTTAATTGTGAACTTTCTTTGTAATGAAAACAAAAAGGAAACCTCAATGAATAAATACTACCATCCCCTTATTTAAAAAAAAAGTTATAAATCTATAATAACTAAGCATGATACTTAATTATGAACTTTGCAGCCAGAACAACGAAGAAAACAATGAATAAATACTACCATCTTCTTTTTTGAAAAAGTTCTGGTGCCTTCTCAAAACTGCCCATCAATACACCGCTTGTTTCTCTGGCTGTGTTGGTGTAATGATGAGCACCAGAAGGGGCATCTGGGTGGCTCAGATGGTTGAACTTAAGCGTCTGACTTTGGTTCAGATCATGATCTCAGGGTCCGTGGATTGAGCCCCGCCTCGAGCCCCGCATTGGGCTCCACGCTCAGCAGGGAGTCTGCTTCTGCCTCTGGCCTTCCCCTGCTCGTGCTCTCTCTCTCAAGTAAATAAATAAAATCTTAAAATAATAATAATAATAATGATTACCAGTAGGCAGTGAGTGAGGGGTTCATTGTCTCCAGGCTGTGTGTGTGTGTGTGAGCGTGTGTGGTACATGGACATTTCTATTAACAGTTGAAGGGGAAGCTCAAGTGCTACTTATGAATTTGAAGATCCAGATTTTTAATGCAGGAATTATAAAAGGGAAGTAGTATTTTTCCTTCTTAAACATCTGCTATGTGTCTGATACGTTTCTGGAGATACACAGAGAATAAGACAGGCATGGTCCTGCTCTCATTGTGCTTACAAGCTATTAAGAAAGAAAACGTTTGAACAAGTAATTGCAAGTCTGATAATGTTACCCAAAATGACAGGTGCATACTCCTCTTGTCACCAATAGCAAGGAGATTCTACCTGTCCCTGGTTACCCGAGCAATTATCTCTGCCTAAGTGTGTGCTGGTTAAGAGTGCAGGTTCTAGAGTCAGAGGGCCTGGGTTTGAATCCTACACAATGATCAGCTTATATTACCAATAATTGCTCTACAATCCCAGCCAAATTACTTAGCCTCTGTATGCTCCTGGTTCCTCATCTTTACAGTGGGGATAATAGTAGTACCTACTATTATGGAATTATAATTATATAATTATGTTATTGTGAGGATTACATGGGACATCTTTTCCTGGAATCATATGGTTCCAAGACCATGCTAGCAAAAGCTGAAAGGTCTCTTGAGCCCCAGCCTTTGGAGTTCCTCCAACCTCACTTCTGCAGCATTCTCTTGGTTAAAATGAGTCACAAAGCCCGTTTAGATTCAAGGGATGGGGAAATAGATTCCACCTCTTAATGAGATGAGCTGCAAAGCATGGTAGCCATTTTTACAATCTTCCACATGGCAGTGGGGATGGAAAGACCACATAGAGTGTAGGATGAATAGATCTTAATGTTTGTTTGGATGTAGGGAAGAAAAAAGAAAGGAATCAATCATGATAGCAGATTTTCTGTCCTGAGTAACTAGGTGGGTAATTTTGCAAATCACTTGGTACTGAACTGAGAATCAGTCCACAATTTAAACTAACATGTAAAATTGTGTCATTATGTAGGGTTTTTCAAACATACTAACTAACAACTTAGGTTGTTTTGAGAATCAAAATCCTCCATGTTACTTAAATATTGTTGAATTTCCTTTGAATCTATACCTCAAAGGCTAGAAAAAAAAAATCTTCAGCATGTAGACTGACATATTATGTGTACCGGGTCCCTTAGAATGAGCTCTACATATACCCTGATTTATTTGTTATGTTGTTGTTTATGAGCAAAACATGAGTGTCTAACTTTCTAGGAAATAGATAAAGCCTTATCCAAAGGAATAATTCTTCGTACTGTCCATATATCCCCAGTTCCCTAGCAATTGCAGTGGAAATTATGACATCTTCCGTTAATGGAGTACTCCCAACAGTGTAAATGGCCATTCCTCATGTGTGAGAATTAGCTCATTCTAAGTAGGTGTTTTACCTTTCACTCATACAATGATAGTCATGAGAAAACTGTTATCCGTATTCAGAACACAGATTCCAGAAAAATTAACAGCATTATCTTACTAAAAGGCTTTGAAAGTAAATATCATTGAGTATATTGACCTATGTAAATGAAAATTTGGTGGCTTTACTGTGAATACTCCTAAATATCTCTCCCTCTTTTTTCTTTCTCTGTCTCTGCAACCACTGCCTTAATTTTGACTCTGAATGATTCTTTAACTGGTCTTCCCGCATATAATTTCTCCCTCTTTGGGCTATTCTCCATATGTTTCTAAATACAAGTCTGATTATTAACTTCTCTTTTTTTTTTTTTTATTTTTTTTAATAATTAATTTTATTTTATTATATTATGTTAATCACCATACAGTACATCCCCNATTTTCAATGGATTTCAGAAGAAATTAACAGGTTAATTTAAATTATTTTCAAACTCCTGATGGAAGAAGGATACACTTACAAGGAAATTGAGTTGTTATTCCAAAAGTCAGACTATTTATTTTCTTGCTTATAATTGACATAGCATGTTTAACAATTATCTGAGTAGAAATATTGGATGTAAGTGTATCTAGTACCTAAAATATTGGCACTTAGTTCTTTTTTCCAAGCTTATCTCATTCTACATGTAAATGGTAGAGTATTATGTATGTGAAGTTAGACATGATGAGTGCCTTTTGATTTTTGAATTTTTGAGTTGTTTAGAATCATTTTCCAAAATTCTGGGGTCGTAGATTAAAAATTAAAAGCACACATTTACCAAATATTGGATTGTGTCAGAGATGGGAGGAAAAAAAAAAAGTGGTCCTTGCTCTAAAGGACCATGGACTTTGAGGTAGCCTTTTAGACAGACTTTCAGCAGTAAGAGGAGTGCAGTGTGGTACTTGCTAATGCAGAGTTAAAGTACCAGATATGAAGGAAGAGTGGAAAGAAGAAGGGATCTATTGAATCTGGTGAAATCAAGGAGTTCACAGATGTACTAGTATTTAAAATGTCTAAAAAATGCATAGATGTCTGCACTCCTATGTTTACTGCAGCATTATTTACAATAGCCAAGATATGGAAGTAACCCAAGTGTCCATCGAAAGACGAACAGATAAAGAAGATGTGGTATATATAAATGATGGAGTATTACTGAGCCATAAAAAAGAATGAAATCTTGCCATTTGCAACAACATGAGTAAAGCTAAAGGGCATAATGCTAATGAAATACGTTAGTCAGAGAAAGACAAATACCATATGATTTAATTCTTATGTGGAATTTAAGGAATAAAACAAACGAGCAAAGCAAAAAAGAGACAAAC
>NC_048226.1:36799217-36866086 GCF_002007445.2 Ailuropoda melanoleuca
AGGTGGCTACCGCTTCCCGGCGCCCTGACACGGCGGCTCCCTCCCCCTTCTGTTTAGCTTCCGATATCTGTGCGCGGTTTCACGGCTCCCCGCTTCGTACCTCGATACTCAGCGCTGGAGATGTTCATTTGTAGAGATCCAGATGTATCTTCCTGCGTCTCAGGCTGATTCCGTGGATATTCCTGCTGGTCTGGTACCTATCCAGCTCAACTCAGGGGACCGGCTGAAAAAGGGGTCCCCTACTCCTCCGCCATCTTAACCTCCTCCCTATTAACTTCTCTTCTTAATTAAAAAAAGTTCACGTCTCTACTTTACCCACAGAGTTCATTCCAAACCAGTATTTTCAATGGATTTCAGAAGAAATTAACAGGTTAATTTAAATTATTTTCAAACTCCTGATGGAAGAAGGATACACTTACAAGGAAATTGAGTTGTTATTCCAAAAGTCAGACTATTTATTTTCTTGCTTATAATTGACATAGCATGTTTTAACAATTATCTGAGTAGAAATATTGGATGTAAGTGTATCTAGTACCTAAAATATTGGCACTTAGTTCTTTTTTCCAAGCTTATCTCATTCTACATGTAAATGGTAGAGTATTATGTATGTGAAGTTAGACATGATGAGTGCCTTTTGATTTTTGAATTTTTGAGTTGTTTAGAATCATTTTCCAAAATTCTGGGGTCGTAGATTAAAAATTAAAAGCACACATTTACCAAATATTGGATTGTGTCAGAGATGGGAGGAAAAAAAAAAAAGTGGTCCTTGCTCTAAAGGACCACGGACTTTGAGGTAGCCTTTTAGACAGACTTTCAGCAGTAAGAGGAGTGCAGTGTGGTACTTGCTAATGCAGAGTTAAAGTACCAGATATGAAGGAAGAGTGGAAAGAAGAAGGGATCTATTGAATCTGGTGAAATCAAGGAGTTCACAGATGTACTAGTATTTAAAATGTCTAAAAAATGCATAGATGTCTGCACTCCTATGTTTACTGCAGCATTATTTACAATAGCCAAGATATGGAAGTAACCCAAGTGTCCATCGAAAGACGAACAGATAAAGAAGATGTGGTATATATAAATGATGGAGTATTACTGAGCCATAAAAAAGAATGAAATCTTGCCATTTGCAACAACATGAGTAAAGCTAAAGGGCATAATGCTAATGAAATACGTTAGTCAGAGAAAGACAAATACCATATGATTTAATTCTTATGTGGAATTTAAGGAATAAAACAAACGAGCAAAGCAAAAAAGAGACAAACGAAAAAACAGACTCTTAAGAGAACAAACTGGTGGTTGTCACCAGAAGGGAGGAAGGTGGGGGATGGATGAAACAGGTGAAGGGGATGAAGAGGACACTTACCTTGATGAGTTCTGAGTAATGTATAGAATTGTTGAATCACCGTATTATACACCTGAAACTAATATAACACTGGGTGTTAATTATACTGGATTTAAAAGAAAAAAAGATGAGTATGAATTAACTGGTAGAAAAGCTAGGGAATAGCATTCAAGTCAGACGGAATAGCATAAACAATTTTATGGAGTCATGAAAAGCATGGTTCAGAGAAGTGTACTGACTTTGCTAAGCCTAAGACTCAATAGGAAAACGAGTGAGAGGTGAAGGAATGAAAGTGCTGGGCCCCCTTCTCCATGCAGGCCCAGGGTGGTCTGCATAAGACACTGTGTCAAATTGAACCACATGAAATTGACATTTTATAAATCAAAAGAGTCAAATATTGGAATTTCAGAGACTCAGACTTCTAAAATTCAACTGTGGAGCCTTGAGCTTGGCATTTTGAAGTCTGTTTGTCTAACCTGACACGTTTGCTCCTGAGTAGAGGAGGCCCACTTAACGTTTTTTGGTAAAGGATGGTTTACAGAGGGGAAGCAAGAACAGCTCTCCCAGGAGATGAAGAAAAAGACCTAGACTCAGCTGAACATCATGGAAGATAAACAGAAATAATCTCCACTCTGCCCTCATCCTAGCATCACTGTTCTTTCTGTTGATCTATTCCCCTTTTCCTTCGCGATGGATTGATTTCCTTGGTGTACTTGCAGCTTCTGCTCCTTCATGCCTTCAACTTCCTAGGGACAGGACACCCCAGCCCTCCTTCAAATCATAACCCTTTGGCCTCAGCTTTCTCCATCAACTGATGATGCACACATGTTTTGAAATTCTGAGAGGATGAATCTCATTGGCCTAGTTCACCTTCCGGTGCTAGGCTGTAGGTCACAGGCGTTATTAGCCAGCTATCACTTTGTGAATCCACTACCCTCTCCAGGTCAATTATCTGTGACCATAGGAAGTACATGGCTGCTCAGAGGAAGGAGGTGTGGGTGGGGATACTTCCCCCAAGGAGGATGTGGCAGGCATGCCTCACGAGCCTGAGCAGTACTGATCACGTCCCCTGGTGAGGTCAGGGTGAGAACCCTTGACTCAGTTCCTGAGGTCCAAGAGGACCCCCTCTCTCACATGTTGCTTTCAGCTTCAAGAATATCTAAGAATGCATCCTTAGTATGGTTACCCAGAATACCCATAATCCTCATCATTCTTGAGATTTCGGGGTTAAATAATTCCTTGCATTGTTAGAGTTTTAGGCCCAAGGGAGAGGAAAAAATCACTAATTAAGAAGCAACAGCATGATGCCCTGTTATATTAACTAAATCCTTTGAGTGTATAAGCGATCACTGACAGCCATTCCTTTTCTACCTACCCACATTAGACATACTTGAATATCTGCTTTCTGGTTTTTAGAATAAAAAGCCTTTCTGACAATGCCAGCAGCTACTAGGAAAACAAGTGGGCTGCAGTGCTGACAACCACTTTACTCCCTTCTCATCATCCCTATGTCTTTTTTTGCCACCATTAGTAGCCTTCACGCACGGAGCATGTATTTCTCCACAGGAAGTAAGGTGGCTTGACTAGCAATAAATGGCCTCATAATGAGGTGATTATTTTTAACACGTGTAGATTCTAGTCTGGGTCCAATAAATATCAAATAGAGCATGAGATAAATGTCATAGAAAATTCCTTTTTCACTTCCTATGTGGTATATAAGTACAAGAAAAATCCATTCAACTACCACTAATAAATACTTTTAATAAATAAAATGCCACCAGGCAAAAACGGAGCTCAGGAGTGGTACTTACAACATAGTCCTCAACCTTAAAGCTACTTTCGGGGAAAATCCATAGCCCTCCTCCCCCACCAAATCTACCTAAAATACTGTTCTTACATCTGTTAAGGTGTTTGTTGAGGTGAGGTGTTGGGAAGGCAAATTGAAAGGTGGTGAGCAGGGGAACTGGAGTGTTTTTTGTTTTTAACTTTATGTTTTATAGCAGTTTAAGTTTCACAGCAGAATCGAGAGGAAGGTACAGAGATTTCCAGTAGCTTCCTGCATGATCAACATCGGAGGGGTTTTTTTATATTAGCCTCGGTTTCTTTCCCCTTCATGTCCTACATTTTTTTTTTTTATTTATCCGGAGGGTGATCAGAGAGGGGATACTTCCTGATAGTTGCCTACATCTCTAAGGTACTGTCTATAATTTGTTGCTAAGCATTAAAAAGGAGTCTAGCTGGGTGGAAACACAGGGTGGGTCCCTAACACAGGAACTGCAGGGGGAGAGACGGAGAAAGCCAGGTGTGACCTTGAGGACACGTAGCTGGGGCCAGTAGTCTCACTGTCTCTTGGTTCTGCTGCTTCTTTTCACTATCTTTCCTTCTTGTGCATTATTTAATTATGCACCCATCCAGCCATCCACCCGTCCGCCCCCTTCAGGGCACAATTGTGTACTTTCTGTGTGTATATCACGGTGCAGATGACCAGAACTTACCTCAAGACCAACAATCTCAAAATTCTTGGAGAGCAAGGTCCAGAAATGTGTATATTTAGAAATGTTATTTATTTATTTTTTATTTTATTTATTTATTTATTTTTTTGGAGAGAGAGCATCCACACAAGTGGGGGGGTAGAGGGACACAGGGAAAAGGAGAGAGAGAATCTTAAGCAGGCTCCATGCCCAGTGTGGAGCCCCATACAGGGCTCAATCCCACAACCCTGAGATCTAACCTGAGCTGAAATTAAGAGTCAGAAGCTTAATTAACTGAGCCACCCAGGTGACCCCGGGAATTTGTATCTTTAAATAACTCTAAAGTTAATTCTGATTCTCAGAACTGGGTGAACCCCACTTAGGTAGAGGCTACACATATGTATAACCTGGATTCCAATGACCAAGGAGGTCACCCTCTTGCTGTTCCCTGTCTGATATTCAAATCTTAGTCCTATTCTTTCCCTACCTCATAAGAGTACAACCAAACAAAAACAAGACTTCTAAAGTTTGTTGCAGACATTTATAATTAAAATAAATGCTAAAATTCAGTTCGAGCTTGGTGAAAAAGAAGATGTAATGTTTTCCCTCCCAGTTCATGGGACCCTGAACTCCATCCACACACCTCTTGGGTATTTGTGGACCTCTTGTTGAAAAGTCTTATAAAGAGATTTTAAAGCAGTGTTATGTGGTGGAAAAGACACCTACCCATTTTAGAATTAGGTGGCCTTAAGTTTAGATCTCTGTGCCAGAATTTACTAGCTATAGAACCTTCAGCTAAAAGTCCTAAACTTCCCTAAGTCTTAGGTTCTTTTCACCTCTAAAGTGCAATTAAAAGGAAACTAATAACTTACTAATGCTTCATTTTCAAAAATTTTATTAGCTAATGTAGATAGGGGCTTGGAACATTGTAAATGTTCAGAAAGGTGTGTTCAGCGTATATTTCACTCCACCTCATGTTAATATTAGTCACCTAAAATATCCTTAGGCCCAGAAAATCGATACTGTATGAATTCACTTTAACTACATCAGCAAATGCTGCTTCTGGTTGAAATATCTTTTGTTAATTGCATTTTTAAATTTATATATACATATAAATTTATATACATATATAATTATGTAAACATATACGATATATGCTTGTGTGTGTGCGTGTGTATGTTTAAAAATGTCCCAACACTGACATTTATGATTCCTTATAAATCCGCCAAATACCCAGATCAAAGACCATTTCAAAAGGTGTATTGGTTTGGGCAATAGCATGACCGTATTTAATTGTTCACCTTTAGCTCAGCAAGCTAGATGTGACTGGTAATTTTCAAGTTCACAGTGGATGACGGATAATGCCCTTCATCTCTGCAAAGTGGACAAAGCTGCTCGGGTTGACTAGATGGTTATGCTGTGCGAATACCCACATGACACTCAGCACTTACCTGAGTGCGGCAGCCAACCTGAATTCCACACACCTAGGCCAGTGAGGTCTAAATGTATCCAGAGATCTGGCCTGTCAGAGTATTTTCTCTTACTACTTAAATCTCAAGGGATCAGCCAAGCCAGGGGCCCCAGTCCCGGCCTATCTTGTACTGGGCAGAGGAGCAAATATATTCAAGTTACTGAGCACTTTGTCATCGAATTTATTAGAAAGGAAGCATAATTCTCATGATGAGAGAAAATCGGTGTTTATTTCATACATGTACACACACACACACACACACACACACACACACACACACTGAACCCAATAAGAACTGAAAGCCATTGTGCTGGTCAGGCTGTTATTCTGGAAGCAAGCCATTAGCACTTTCTGGTCCTCCCAGCAAAGGAAGAGTTTCTAAGGTCACCTGGGGTTGTTGAAGGAGAGCATGGCGTGCTCTCCAGTGACATTTGTTTAGAGACTGAAAGTGCTACTGTGACGCAGCAGAACTTGGATGAAAATATCTTCTGCCTCTCGTTTCTGCTGTATTTTCATTGGACTCGCTCTTTAATTGATTCTCTGGAAAAGGCAGAACATCTTTTTTTCCTTTATCAGAAATCACTTTCATAGCTAAGTAATAGCACAGTAACGGGATTTGCCAGACCCTGAAATTAAATACATGAACCCTCTTGTCTACCCAAAGTTCAGGAACATACAGTTTACAAATAACAAGTCGTGAAAACAATGTAACAGACACCTTGATCATAGGGAAATTTAGTAACAGGTACTTTGAAGAAATTCGGAGACATGTTAATTAGACCCATGGTTCTATCAAAATCCGGCAGGTCATTACCAGTTAAAAAAAAAAAAGTCTTGGGAAAAATGGGTCATCCTTTTTAAATTGTAATGAAGGATCTCTTTCTTTGTACACACTGTGTCTCCTGACAGACAGTGAGCTCCTTCGCACTCATTCCTTGTTTCTTCTAATGCCTGAAAGAATGTCTGTCTGCCATATGTTGAGCTTTCAACAAATATCGGTTAAATGAAAAATGAACAAAGGAATGAACGAACAGATTTAAAGATGAATAACAGTGTCTCAATAAGTTCTAGATACCATAGTGTTATGGGTTGAATTGTGTCCTCCAAAACTTCATGCATTGAAGTCTAACCGGCAGTACCTCAGAATATGGCCTTAATTGGAAATAGGGTTATACAGATGTAATTAGTTAAGATGAGATCAAAGGAATAGTGTGGGCCCCTAGTCCTGTGTCACTGGTGCTATTATAAAAGGGAGGAACTTGGAGACAGAGCTGTACACAGGAAAACATCATGTGAAAAATAGAGTTAAGTTGCCTCAAGGCAAAGAACCACCATAAAGTAGGAGAAAGGCCTGGAACAGAACCTTCCCTAGTGACTTCAAAGGGAGTGTGGCCTTACAGATGTGCTTTTTTTTTTTTAAGAGTTTATTTATTTATTTATTTATTTGAGAGAGAGAGAGAGAGAGAAACAGTATGCACAAGCAGGTAGAGCAGCAGGCAGAGGGAGAGGGGCTCCATCCCAGGACCCTGGGATTATGACCTGAGCTGAAGGCAGGCGTTTAACTTACTGAGACACCCAGGTGCCCCCTACAGATGCCTTGATCTCAGGCTCATAGCCTCCATAACTATGGGACAATGAATTTCTGTTGTTTAAGCTGCTCCATGTGGCCCTCTGTCTTAGCATCCCCAGAAAGCTAATGCACTTAGCAATTGAGAATTTAGAAGTAGGAGGAGTCCCAGAACTGTTGAAAGGAGACATTAAGAAAATGTGTCTACCAGGTGGATTGGCCCAACCGCTAATCGGGATGTAAAAAGCGGACTCCAATGCATTGGAAGAGGTGACAGGACTCCTGGCCTAGGGTACAGGCCGGTGACCAGGTGGGGACTCAGGAAGAAGACTAAGGCAGCTGCCAGAGGAGGCTGGAGATCTAGTCACACATAAGGGCTTGGTTAGCAGAGTGGCATCAAGGTTGGAATTAGGGCTGCTTAAATGTTCCTTTCCTCAAGTTTAAATTGATGTGGGGACCAGGAAAGGAGCAGAACTGCATGTGGGGATCTAAGGGAGAGGATGTGGTAAGAAGGAAGACTGCAAAAACTGGGAACCAGTGGACCCCCAAAAATGTCAGTCTACTTCCCACTTAATGTTCAATTGGCTCCACTGTACACATAACCAGATTATTATTATTTGGTATGTGTCAGTAATTGATTTTGGCAATTACACATCCATAATGTGTAATTGTATAATCTGCATGTGTGATGGAGTTTGTGTGGGGCCCTGGACTAGGCTGTGTTTATGGTTGAAATCGCTAGGACTATGGAATAAGACCAAACTTCACTCAGCAAACACCAAGTTCCACCACTTACCTACTGTGATGGAATTTTATCTTAGTATCAACTTTTGTTATAAAATCTTAGGTCTGTTCCTAAAAGGATTCCCAGTATACTGACCCGAAAATCGTGACATAGATCAAAAGACATGCACTGCGAGGCCTTCCGGGGATTTACTCCTCCATTAATTCACTGTGGAGAATTTTGGGAAAGCTGTCCTACCTTTCAAAAATCACCAGTCCCATATCTTGCTGATTTCCAGTTGTCTACAAAGACCAAGCAGAAATGCCCTGAGAAGCTAATGCCTGGCCTCTGAAGGATGGAGGGAATGGGGCAGAATGGAGGATAGTTGACAAGCAAATGGTACACTGATTACCCTATCCAAAACCATCANAGGATGGAGGGAATGGGGCAGAATGGAGGATAGTTGACAAGCAAATGGTACACTGATTACCCTATCCAAAACCATCATTAGAACTTTCCCCAAATCACATATTATGCTTTCACTGTACTGTAAACTAGTATTTTGTTTATTAAACTTTTTTTTATAACAAAGGATAGATTTTCTTTGGTTAACCTATACATGCATATGCCCTTGTGAACAGATATAAATTATGGGATTTTTATTGCCCCATATTTCAAATTAATAGAAAATAATATAACAGATACTCTTGTACCCAAATTGAACAAATATTAACATTTTGCCATTTTTATTTCACATATTTTTATTGGAGAATAATGGATATACAATATTGTCTTAGTTTCAGGTACACAACATGGTGATTCAGTATTTGCATATATTACAAAGTCATCAGCACAGGAAGTCTAGATAACACTTCATGGATATCACTAAAGCACATTTGCATTGGCTTTCTGCATCCTTCCTCAGAGGTGCCCGTTACCCTAAAGTCGATGAGCACGCTACCACTCACGTTCTTATCTAACTAATGGATGGCATATAGATTATAGATTTTTTAAAATTTCTCATTTTGTTTCTTCTGTTCACCATGCTTCTTCCTTGCTTCTTCTTTCCTGCTTTCCATGAGATTCAATATCCTTTAGTCTCTTCATTTCTCTTCTGCTAGTTACAGTTGTATATCCATTTCTGGTCTTTCCATGGTTACCCTTAAAGTATTACACACCTACTTGATATAAAGGTCTAAACAACGTATATTTTCATCTTCCTTTTGAACACAAAAAGGACATAAAGTTCTGTACCTTTTGATTCCCATCATCCTTCTTTCATTTGGTCTCTTATTTTAGGTGTGCCTTATTTATAAGGACCACAACTTAGTTATCTTATATTTTTATAGCAACTGTTTATTTTGATGTTTCCACATGCTTATTAGAGTGGTTCCTCTCACCTTATTCTTTTCCAGAAGTATTTTACCTATTCTGGGGCCTGTGCATTGCTGTATAATTTTTAGAATAGGTTTGTCCATGTCCGCAGAATTGTTGGTAGGATCTTGGTAGGAATAGCATTAACTCTATAGATCGATTTGGGGAGAAATTATATCTTTCTTTGTTGAGTCTTCCAATGGCATGTCTGTCTGAGCATAATTTGTCTCGTCACTTATTTAGAGCTGCTTTGATTTCTTTCCTCAGCATTTTGTAATTTACAGAATACAGATCTCTGTGCATGTTTTGTTGAGTTTATACCCAAGTATTTAATTTTCTTTGGAGTAAATGTATTATGTTTTCAAATTTGGATTTCCGCATGTTCATTATTAGTACATACAATTATGTAATATGCAAAAGGGAACAGTTTTATTTTTTCCTTTCCAATCTACATGCCTTTTGTTACCCTCAATTTTTAGCATATATATTGAATATGCATTTTTTAACAGTCTAAATGTATTCATTCTGTCCATTCTCCTCCTTGAGGAAGACCACGCCACAGCTTTAACCACACAATGAGTATCCTCCATCTTGTTATTATTCCCTATAGTTTTTGTTTTACCTGTTTCAGTTACACACGCAAGTTTTGGTTGGCCTTTTTTTTTAAGACAGAGAGAGAGAGAGCAATTGTGCGTGCATGCACAGTGCAGGGGGAGGGGCAGAGAGAGAGGGAGAGAGGGAATCTTAGGTACTCTCCATGCCCATTGTGGAATGAGACTCGGGGCTCAATCTCACAACTCTGAGATCTGACTTGAGCTGAAATCAAGAGTCTGACGCTTAACTGACTGAGCCACCCAGGTGCCTCTTGGTTGGTCTTTTTTCACATTATTAATAGTTGTTTAAAATGATTGATATATTAGTTTCTGTGTTCATCACCTTTCTTTGAAACTTACCTCTTCTCTCAGAGTTCATTTTTCTTCTTGCTGATACACTGCCTTTAATAGTTGCTTTGTTTATGAGATGGGGGTCTTGGGTGGTGAATTTCCTTAGTCCTTCTATGTTCAAAAACATTTTTCTTCATGCTCAATCTTATATGCTTGTTTAGCTGAATGCACAATTTTAGATTGACTGTACTTTTGCATAAGCTCGAAATATTTAAATATAAAGTTTTAGGGATTCTGGTCTGAAAATTTTTTTCTAAACAGTTTTAAGCTATTTTTCACTGGTTCTGGTATCAATATTTGGTAATAAGAGATCTGCTGTAAGTCTAATTACTTTGTAGGTAATTTTTCATTTTTCCTCTGATAGCTGTTAAGTTTATCTTCAGAGTGTGTGGGTCTGGATTTATTTTTATTTACTTTGATCAATATTTAGAGTAGAATTTTGATGTGACAAGTCATTTTTCTTCAGTTCTGTAAATATTTCCATTATCTCTTAAAAATTACTTATTTCTTATTCACTCTAATCCCTTTTTCTAGAACCACAAGCAGATGTTTTTTGGAGCTTTTGTTCTATCTTATTTGTTTCTTAACTCTTTTTCTCGCTCTCTTCTTTTCTCCTTCCTTCCTTCCCTTTCTCCCTTCTTCCAATATAGAAACGATCTCATTTATTGATAGTTGTTTCAATGGCTGGATTTTTTTTTTTTAGTTTTTAAAATCTTTGTTTGTTTCCCTAATTGAACTATCCTTCCTTTTATCTCTGCATGATTATTTTTTATAAATTTTTTTTCTTTTTCAATGGATCTTTTTTTTCTTTTTTAAGATTTTATTCATTTATTTGAGAGAGGGGGAGGGGCAGAGGGAGAGGAAGAAGCAGATTCCCAGCTGAGCAAGCAGGGAGCCCAATGCAGGGCTCCATCCCAGGACCCCAGAATCATGATCTGAGCAGAAGGCAGATGCTTAACTGATTGAACCACCCATGTGCGCCTCAGTGGATGTTTCTTCAATCACCTTTTTGAGTATCTTAAATGTACATGCTTTAAAGCTTTTGTTAGGCTCATAGTTTTTTAAGAATCTGAAATAAATTCATGTTCCTATTGTTTTTTCCCATATTTCTTAGATAACGATATCCATATATTCTAGAATTTTCATTGGTGAATTCATTTTGAGTGGGAAGTTTTTGTTTTTCTTTCGTTCTTCTCTGAGATTCACGCTCTGCAGGTTCAGCCTCTGGTCAGCAACTCCTTGTCCCTGTCCCCATCACTGACCCTAGCCTTTCAGTTGAAGATCAGGTCTTAGAGTGAATTTCAGCACTCTCCCTCTCTGAGGCTGAGGAGATCATAGATCAAGACACAGAGCACCAAGCATCTTGGTTGGTTTCTATTATGAAGATGAGTGTTTTTCCTCTCACCTCCCCAGGGCGTCTGGGAGCTTCTTGTGAAGCTGTATCTTCAGGCGGCCAGCCCTCAGCCATACCCCAGTTTCACATGCATAAGGGGGAAACTTCAGTGAGCCTGTCCTTGGCAGTTTGTGGAAAGTCCTTACCCACGTTTATCTCTGGAGAACAAAATCCTCACAGCCCCTGCTTGCTCCCACACCAGAGACTAGCAGGCCTGCTGTTTCCTCTTCATTCATCATTGTTGTTTCTGTCCTATTGCTGATTTTGCATGTACTTAACTCATCTTTGGAACCATAACTATCATTTTTTAATTCTCTCTCTTTATATTTTATTGTTAAATATTTGAAACAGAGGAGGTATACAAGAAGGTGAACTGTACAAATTGCACCAAAATCTGAACTGGTTTTTCGTGTGACTTTATGATTCAAATAATTTTAAACTTGGAGGTAAATCTTTCATCAAAACTAGGGGTCTACCCAATTACATAGATTTACACACACACACACACCCCAACATGAGAAGTTCATGTAAAAACTGGAGAAAACTGAATATGGTCTCTAATAAACAGTGTTTCTTATTTTGATATTCACAGCAGTTACATATGAGGTCATAGTGGGGGAATTGGACATAGAGTTCCTCGGACTCAATGTACTATTTTTGCATTTTCCTATATGAATATAATTATTTCAAAAAGTAAAAAACCCTTCTGGGATTATAAAGTCTTATAAGTGGTAGATTGTTTTTCTTTTCATCATTTTCATGAAAGAATTAGGCAGTCTGGCATAGAAATAAATGACACACCCTACAAAGAATGGACAGTATTAACTAAATTTTACCTTATCTCCCTTTCTAATAATCACATTTCTGTGCCAACTTCTTTCTCCAAGTACAACCTGTTTTCTATCTTATTTATTCATTTGCCCATTTACTTAGCAAAAAGTTATGAAGCACCATTTGTGTGTCATGTTTGACTTTAAGCCCTGGAAATACAATGAATAAAATTATGCTCCTGTGTTCAAGGGCCTTCTAATCTGTTGGGAAAGAAAGACATATAAACACCTGTACAACAACCTGATATTTCCATGTGCTTAGTGCTGCAGGAGCTCAGAGGTTGGAAAATCTGTCTTTGGGAGTCAGTGACAGCATCCCAGAGCAAACATATGAGTTCAATCTTTAAGAATAAGTAGAGATTTTCAGAATATGACAAATTTTATGGGATAAGTGGCCTAACACTTCAACAAATAGTTGATGTAAACAAAAAGGGAATTGGGGGAATTGTTGTAGATTAAACGATGCCAAAGAAACATACCAATGGGGCCCACCTGGGTGGTTCAATCAGTTAAGCAACTGACTCTTGATCTCAGCTCAGGTCTTGATCGCAGGGTTGTGAGTTCAAGCTTCATACTGGACTCTACACTGGGTGTGGAGTGTACTAAAAAAAAAAAAAAAAGGAAGAAACATACCAACTAAATATAATAAGAAATATGAAAACAAAGGAATATGAAAACAGATTAGATGGGATAGTAAGGAATTGTTAAATGTTTAATGATAAATTGATATGGATAAAAATAGAATGTCTTAATAATAATGGTAGTTAAGGAATTATTACTAATTTTGTTAGGTAATATACTGATTTGCAATTAAGTTTATAATAATCCTTAATTTCAGAGTTACAAATCGAAGCATTCACAAATAAAAGGTAATACTGACGGCAATTTACCTTAAAATACTCCAGAAAATAAAATTGTGGATGATAGATGACATAAAATTGACAAAGTTGCCAACTGTTGATCCGCAAATGGAAATTCATTTATACTATTCTCCATATGCTAAGTCTATGTTTGGGAATTTCCATAATAAAAAGTAAAATATATTCCTTAATCATCAACATTTTACATAACAGCTTCAGAACATTTAACACCTAATCTTCATTTTAATTTATTCTGAATCACAGACAGCATTGATTAATTTTTCAGTCACAGTAGTAATATTTTTTTCTGGGTCATGGTCTTTTGTATTCCAAATAGGTATCAGCCATGGCATCAGGGAGAATAAGAATTTATTGGCCCTATTTGTGTTTCCCCTGTGGATTGGATAAAGATGACTTTTTTTTTCAGAGAAAAATACTAGGGGAAAGAGCACTTTGTCGTCATTGCTATTGGACTCACAAATGATTTTTTTGTCATCTCTGAAATTGTAAGCCCATACTTTTGACTCTGAGAATAGGATTTGAAAACTTTCTACCCAAAGGTTTGCAAAAAATGAAAAATTATTTTAAAAATAAACTTCAAATAGTCTCAGTAAACAAATTTTATTTTTAAAAGCTGCTAGATGATGATAGCTGCTGGGGTGGCTCAGTTGGTTAAGTGTCTGACTCTTGATCTCAGCTCAGGTCATGATCTCAGGACCATGGGATAGAGCCCCAAGTTGGGCTCCACACTGGGCGTGAAGCCTGCATAAAATTCTCTTTCTCTCCCTCTCCCTCTGCCCCTCTCTGCCCTCCCTTAAAAGAAAAAAAAAAAAAAAAAGCCTGCTAGATGAGGGAAGAAAGGGGAAGTCATTCCAGGCAAGGAAAACAGTACTGGGCAAATTTGGTAACTCACAAATTTTTCCTAACTTACAAATTTGCATTTAATCATATAAGCAAAAGAGAACGAATACAGATTTGAAATAGGGGAATAAGAGAGTTGTATTTGTTTTGTAAGCATCTCAGATAGTAATGTGGAGTGTGCAATAATGGGGGAATGATCTGGCAACAGAAATATCAAAAAGAGGAAGCTTCTGAAATGGTCCAGACAAGAGATGATGAGAGCCAGAATTACACCATGGCATTAGGAATGGAAGCAAATGCTTTGTCTAAGACAGATTTAATTAAGATTTGAAGCTCAGTGGAAGAAGAGAGAGGAGGAAGCAGCTCAGTAATGACATCACTAGCCGAGATTGGAATATGGAACTTCAAGCAGGTTTGGGGAAGGAGGACATGAATATGGTGTTAGACATGTTCACTTGAAAGGTCTACAGGACATTCACACGAAGCTGAGGATGACAGCTTAGGACTACATGTTAGTTCTCCTTCGTTGGGGTAAAAGGTATGCCCAGGGGAAAAAGGTAGAACAAGACAAGATCAAAGGCAGAACCCAGATGAACCCACAAGGAAAATGCAGGGAATGAAGGAGCTGCAGGTTAAAAAGCAATGGGCAGAGATGAACAGTAGGAAAATGTTACCAATTTCAGTAAAGCTTCATGGGATTGGTGAGATTTGAGGAAAGGCTTGATTATGGAAGAATACCATATTAGCGAGCTGTAACAATCCATGAAGAAGAAATGCTGAGTAAAGAAACATCAACATGAATGTGCACATTTAGCTAAATGATCTGAAGCAATCTGAATCTACAGAGCCTTTATTTTTAGTTATTTTTGCAGTATTTGTTTTATGGTAGTTTTTGTTCTCCTGAACCTGGCAGAGGCATAATTATAAGCAGGAGTACTTTAATTAATGCTGATTGCATTTTACCCTGAGACACCTGCAAAATTCAAAGCCTAAACTATCTTTTGTAGTAATGAGCCACAGAGTTTGAGGTTTTGGCTTCTATAAAATGACAGTTGAGCTAAAAATTATACCAATTATTGCCCAGTAGAATGTCTTTCCTCTCTTTATTGATAGTACATGTTTCATTTTATTTTTTACCTCCAGAGTCAACTCTCAAATATCTAGCTGCCACAGGTGATAATCTGTGGCAAATTTTTACACTTCACATAAGAGAGAGAGAGCAGTAGTGGATTTCATTTTCTCTTTTGTTTATTTTTTTTTTAATTTCCTCTTTCGCTAGATTGAAGTCTTGTCTCCCTACCCAAGTTCAGCATTACTACTCAAACACTTAAACGTCTTTCTCATCACTAGAAAAAGTTTCTGCCCAAAAAGGTTGCAATCTTAGAAGGAGAAAGAGCACTTCATGACTGGCTGGTGTTTTCCATCATTGTAAGAATAAAGAGGACTTTGTGAGCAAGAAACAGAATTGGAGGTGAAACTGTTTCCTATCACATTTTGAAACATGTCATTGTTTTTGAAGTGGTCATGAATTTCTAAATCTCATATTAAAGTGAAGGACACATACTTATGTGTTCTAATCCACAACTTCAGCACATAAATTTAAACATTAGTTGAGATTATAAATAATATATACGCTTACTAAAAATATCCTTCTTGAGGTTCCATATTCATCTCATTTGGAGGACACCATGGGTAGGAGATTCCTGAGTAAGTCACTATGCTAGGTCTTTGCATTTGTGTCACTCAAAAGGGGAAGTTAGGATAATAGTGAATTTCTTATTTCCTGCACATTAGGAAAGGAACCCCACCAAGGCTGTACCTTTTGAGGCAATGCATCCATAGCCTGGCTATCGCAAAGCCAGTGCACAGAGGCTGATGACCAAAGCTTCAGATTCGGACTGGAAAAAAATTCCCTCCAGGATGCAACTGTGAAAATCCAGTTTCTCATTACTAGTATACGAGACCCTGTGTGAAGTTTAAATTGGGTTGAGCAAGGTGGCCAAATCCTTCTGTTATCAAAACGAAGCATATTGTAAAAGGAAAAAGGTACCAGCTGATCTATAGTGGTTGTTCTATTACTGATTTTATCTTCTTGATGGTAGGGCATAATTTATTTCCTTTCACTGGAATGGGATGGAATATTTGAAGGATTCTGAGTAAAAGGCATTAAAAGAAAAATTCTATTGATAAAAATACAAAAATAGAAAATAGAAAGCGGTTGAAAGATTTTTCAGTATGACAAGAGCGTTTCAATGAAATGCTTTCAATGAAAGCATGAATATGAGGTAAATTCTATGCTAATGAATCTTTAAAGCATCTGACTTTAACGATTTGATTTGTCCATAACATACATGCTTGCTCTGTGCGGTTTAGCACTGTAAGGAAAGTACTGTAAAATACCCGTGTGCCTAAATTAACGAATCTAGGTGAATTTAAGGAAGACTTACATTGGAATCACACTTGGGAAATGGTCCTCAGCTCTCATTTTCTGCACAGACATGGCAGGGAGGGTGGGTGCGGTGCTGGTATTATATTATACTTGCCGTTCTTAGGCCAAGTATTCAACTTACTATGTCATGTTTAGCCTGAGAAGTCTCAGGGACCATATTTAGGAGGCTTTCCCTTCTACTGAAGATGTTTCCCAGTGAACAAATGTATGAATACATGAGAAACCAGAGATCATTTCCCCCTTGACGCTGTAATGCTGAATACAGGTAAATTGCATATAACACTGAACAGAGAAACTCACCGGGATCTATTTCAAGGATGCTATGGAGTTGGAGGCTGAGAGAAAATTCACACATAGCATCTGTGAAAAGAATCATTACTTAAATTTGGTTTAAAAGCAGTGAAGCCCTGGAATGTAGAGTGTAGTATTGAGAAGATAAAATACACAGATTGATTAGGAAAGCCTTTCATAATCTGATAAAAACCCAGCTTTCCATTTCAAGGCTGCCAATTTCCATCGTGTATCTCAATTGTGAAGCACTGATTAACTGTGGGAGTGCCTTCTACCTTTACAATCACTGTAGGTTTGTATATTTAGGACAGCAAATTTCTGACATATGAGTAAGGGCAACTCCTAATTCTCATAAACGTGTCATTTGGGCTCAAAGCAGGGTTGTTCCAACCTTATCCTCTCTAGTATCCAAAATGAAACTGCCACACCAGCTGTCTTAGATTGAATTGTGCGAGAAACAGACTCTGAGGTGGAAATTTGCATACCAGAAATGTAATGGAGGGTGCCCTTAGGATGATCACCAGAAGCAGGTGAAGGAAGCAGGGCTGAACAGATGGGAGAATTGAACTGCAGTGCAGACTCAACAAAGACATCAAGCAATCCCACAGGGAGCTCCTGCGAGGTGACAGCCCTTCAAAATTGTTTGCTTTGAGGGAAATAGACTTAGGTTTTATGGTCCTGCATTGACCAGCCATTGGATACGGGCCCTTTGTGGGGAGGGAAACTGACCTAGGGTGAGAAGGATCTAGGACCTGACCTTCAGCCGAAGGCAGTCTCCAGAAAGTGATCGAGTGGACAAACATCAACACTCCCAACAGTCGGGGGATGAGTACATGGTCCCTCATGGGGAACCTCAGTGATGTGCCACGACATTCACCACAGCAGCCTTACCCCCAGTCTTCTTACTGTTTCCGCTATCCATTACTGTAACAGATCTATAATAGGTACTCGATCTATTGGCTCCAAGATGTCTGCTGTGTCCTGGCAATACAAAGGTGAACAGGAAATGATCCCGTAGACTAAGGGGGAAACACAGGAAAAAAATAGTTATAAATGGACATAAATAGTCTATAAATAAACTATAATAATGGTCATTGCAATGAGCTTTGGGAAAGCAGAAGAGGGAGTTTTACTTCATGGGGAGATTGTCTGTCTTTCGTGGGGGATGGAAAGCTTGAGCTCAGTGCATGTATATTCCAACTTTCATGCTTCCCATTTGACCCGGAATGCCCTTTCCACTCTTTTTTGCCTATTTAAATCCTCTTCTTTCTGGCCCTGACCCAGTTCTACCTACCTATCACAAGCCTTCCCTCATCAACCCACCCTATGCCCTTGAAGAATGTTGCCCTACACAGTCCCAGTTACTTCTTATGCCGCATGCCACTTATCATTTCATGGAGGGGTCATGTCACCCTGCCTGAATGTTAAATACCAGGAGGATAATGGCTCAAACCACACCAGCAATGGCTTCATAAATGGTTATCATCACAGAACCTAGAGCCCAAAGAAACTTTGGAGATGATCCCAAAAGGGGGAAAAATCGAGAAAGGAGATCATGACTTTCTAGGGTCTCCCAGCTGACAAAACAAATATCTAAGCTTAGAACCATGTTCATAGATATCCATCCCCTGCCTTTTACTCTGTCCTCCAATGAATGGAACAATTCATGAGTCTCAGTGTTACCAAGTCTAAGGAGACATTGAAGAACACATTAGGAGTTAGATTTTTCCCCAAAAATAATAGACAAACTTTATCAACTCATCAGGCAACTTTACTTATAACTGCCAAATATTGTTCAGTGTTACTAGATATATGTTTAGGTAAAGATCATAAGTGTCTCTTGTTACAGATTCAACAGAAGTTGGAAAAATCCATAATACAATGTGTATATCCAATTGAGCTATTATGGAGAAACTGGGAATATTTTTGTTATCTCTGTAATCTCTACAGTCTGCTTCCAAAAGTGCCCAGGTACTACCATGAGATAAAACCCATGCGACTAAATGAACCAGTGGTTTAATTAGTCATGACAACGTGTGTGTGTGTGTGTTCCCTTGATACATACCTCTATTTGAACCAGTTGAACAAACTGAGTGAAACGATGGTCGCTCCGCAGGCTGACAATCAGATTTACCCAGATATGTTTTAAAAGATTCCTGAGTCCCACTCTCTGGAGATCTTCATTGACTAGGTATGAAACAAGGTCCAGAAAGCTGCATATGATGAGTTCCCCAGGTAATCTTCACATGTAGCCAGGTTTGGAAATCATATTTCTATAAAGGGTGAGGGGACAGAGCGTGGTCGCTTCTTGGTATTACCCCAGAGGGTGAAGTGGCTGTAGTGACAATTTATGGCCCCTGCCTGCCAGTCAGTTTTGGGCAGTGCCATCCGTCACAGAGAGGTCTGCAATGAGAGATGAAGGACACAGCTGCAGCCATGCCTTGAAAAACAATGAAAACTGTATACCTTACATGCCATATCAAGAACATCCTTGAGGATGATTTATAACAAATGCTTCATTCAATATCAAAATGCATGCTCCTGGTTCAGGCCTCTCCCTCGCCGGTCCTCACTGTCCCACCAGTTCTGACCCCCTGTGTGTTCATCTCTAATCATCATGCTGAAATTTCATAGATAGATACTGCACTTCAAGGATCTGTGGTACTTGAGTCTCATTTCCTAACTTAAGAAAACAATAGATCATTGAAAAGAACTTGAGAGCTATTTGCGGGCTTAAGGGCATAAATAAAATAAGTATTTGCAATAAGAGTTTACTTATCTCTAACAATGGGGGCATGTGGGCGTGTGAACTTAAAAATGGAGTCCAAAAAATTAAAGTGAAGAAACTTTGATTCATTTAAATTTGCTTAATAACACTAAATATTTATTGCAATAGCAGACAGAACCATACTCAAAAATACGATCAGAATGCTTTACTGACTTCTCTGTTCTTTTTAATTCAGAAGCATTGTTTTTAAGCTCTGTAGGCCATCAGTCCACTCATTTGACTGAATTCTTTAAAAAAATTATTTTTTTGTTAAAGTATAACTAATATACATTATAATAGTCTCGGGAGTATAATATGATTCAACATTTGTATGCACTGCAAAATGATCACCACCGTAAGTCTAGATACCATCCGTTACCATACATAGTTACCAAAAAACTCTCCTGTGATGGGAGCTTTTGAGATATGCTTTCTTAACATCTTTCAAATTTGTAATAGAATATTATTGACAGTAGTCACCATGCTGTACATTGCATCCCCATGACTTATTTTCTAACTCGAAGATTGTACCTTTTCGCCCATTTTGCCTACCTCCCAACCCACCTCCTTTCTTACAACCACCAATCTGTTCCCTGTCTTTATGAGTTTCATTTTACTTTGTTTGTTTTATCTTTGGATTTCACATATAAGTGAAATCATACAGTATTTTTCTTTCTCTATCTGACTTATTTCACTTACCCTCAAGGTCCATCCGTGTTGTCACAAATGGCAAGACTTTGTTCTTTTTTGTGGCTGAGTAATATTTCATAGTATATATACCAAAACTTCTTTATCCCTTCATTCTAGAAGTGACCATATTCTGTCACCGCACCATTTACAGCAATATGATTCCCAAACCTGGCTACCTATGAGAATTATCTGGGGAGCTCTTCATATGTCACTTCTGGACTCAATTTCTCTGGGTTAATCCATTTATTTTTTTTATGGTAAATATTTGTACATTTTATTTTATTTTTTATTTATTTATTTATTTTTGATGTAAAGTTCAATGATTCATTAGTTGTGTATAACACCCAGTGCACCATGCAATACGTGCCCTCCTTACTACCCATCACCAGCCTATCCCATCCCCCCCCCCGAAGCCCTCAGTTTGTTTCTCAGGGTTCACCCATTTAAAATTAACCTTGTTAAAATGGGAAGGATAGAATTCTTCTAGATGGGAAATCTTATTTAACAAAGTTAGAAAAAAAAAAGACACATGCTCTAAGGGAATTTTAATACGTACCACCTTAGAGAACTTAATAATTCTGAGTTCTTTTGACCCCTGTCCCTGAAGAGAGTCCTAATAAGCTCCTGCCCTCTTGTAGATGCTTTAAGGTTAGAATGAGTCTTCACATATGGTCTAGACACTTTTCAAATTGCTGCTTTTGTGCTGGGTCCCAGGCAAGTGGGTCTGTGTGGGAGCATTTTAAGAGTAACATTTCCATTCCCTGTAGCCCTATGGTTCTCCTAGGCTTAAGTCCCATTGGTTTTCAAAGAGAGACATTTTGGGGGCTCATCACTATGGTTCAGTTCCCAAGGGTTGAGGTGCCTGATGTGGGGCACAAATCCCTCACTTCTCAGGAGAAACTTTGGATTTGGGAGATTCTTTCCCAACTGTAGGTCACTGTGCTGGGAGTGGGAGCTTTGGTAAGACCATATCTCTGCCTCTTCTACCCTTGGTGTGGCTCTTTTCTCCTTTATTGTGAGGAGCTGTTCAGCTCTTTTTCAGGTCCTTTTCAGAGGGAGCTATTTCATACATAGCTGTGGATGTTTGTGTTATGGGAGGAAGTGAGTTCACGATCTTCCTATACTGTCGTCTTGAACAGCCTCTCGAGTTCAGAATTATTAAGTTCTTGGGGCGCCTGGGTAGCTCAGTAGTTAAGCATCTGCCTTCAGCTCAGGTCATGATCACAGCGTTCTGGGATCGAGCCCCACATCAGACTCCCTGCTCATCGAGAAGCCTGCTTCCCTCTCCCACTCCCCCTGCTTGTGTTCCCTCTCTCACTGCCTCTCTCTCTGTCAAATATATAAATAAAATCTTTAAAAAAAAGAATTATTAAGTTCTTTAAGATGGTACATATTAAAATTCCCTAGAGTGTGTGTCCTTTTTTCTCTAACTTTGTTAAATAAGATTTCCCATCTAGAAGAATTCTATCCCTTCCACTGTAACAAGGTTGATTTTAAATGGATGAACCCAGAGAAATTGAGTTCCATTCCCTAAGCACTCCATAATTTCCAAATAACAGGAACTGATTGCTTCAAGATAAAAACCTGATCTCATTAGTACCTGCTGTTTTGGTAGAGGGAAGACAATTATATGTGAAGGGGTCTATGTTTTTGGAAATGCTAATTAATTATACATTATTTATTGGAAATGCAATGTTCTCCTTATACTGTAGCTCATAAAACAGAGGAAGTGAGGACTTAAATAGCTGAGACCTGTTAAATTGTAACAAACTGTAGTCACTTGTTTCAAATCTGGGTTTCTACGTTGTTTTGAATACAAACTTATATCCTTGGTGTCAGTCTTTCCCCTTTACTTCTGATGGGCCATCAAGGTCTAGGAGTATGGGATGGAAAGAACTCTATGGTCTATCAGGTTTTAGCCAAGCTAAGCCAGACTGGGTAATTTAATTTTCTTTTTACAGAGGAAAATAATCGATAAATGCATAACAATAATAGTAAATTAAAAATTTCCCAGCCCAAACCAAAGGGCCAATGACAATTAGTATCAGCTTGGCCCATGCTGGTTTCTGACAAATTAAGTTTCTTTGCATCAGTGTTGCAAAACTGTAACCATATGAAAGTTTTTATAAGTTGTTTTTCTACTGAGTGCTGACATTAGTAACAAACGGCTAAGAAGAAATAGGATCTCTTTACACACTAGGCAGAGAGAGTGAGGACTTTCAGTTCTCAAAGCCTAGTAATTTGCTTTCTCTGCAATACACATGTCTAGTGTGCCAGGGGAAAATAAAAGAACAAAGACCAAATAAGAACAGCATTGTTGACCTTGATTTGTTCTCATAATGTGATTTTTTTTGAAGTATCCAACAATTCTTCCAAATATGTGGTTACTAAGTCCTAGAATATGAGAATATGTGTAGTTCACTTAAAATCTTTATGTAATTTGCCATTTCACCTAAATCAGCTTAATAACACATTGGAAAGAGGAAGAAGACCTGGGTGTGTTTTTGCCATTTGCTCCTATGTCTAGTAATACCCTCAAGACTCAACTCTACACCTGTTACATTAGTTGGGGGGGGGGCGGGGGCAGTCAGATAGAGGTCTATGAACCTTTTAAAAATTTATATTATGCAAATTTTAAAACAGATAAAAGTAGAAGGCACAGTGTAGTAAAGCCCATGTATTTATCACACAGCTTCAATCATTAGCAACAGTTTCCAGACTTTTTGAGCACATTTATTGAGTTAATGAGAGCTCACACACAACTTACATACAAATTATAAACATGCATTACTGTATCACTGTATTATTCACCATTTAAAACACACTTCACAAGTATATTTTTAAAGTATGAGCTTAAACATAATGAAGTTCTATATGTGAATGTTCATAGCAGCTTTAGTTATGAGAGCTAAAACGAGCCAATCCAAAGGTCCTTCAGCAGGTGAATAAGCCAACCTGTATATTCATACAATGCAATGCCACTCAGTAATAGAAAAGAACAAAGTATCGATAAATACAACAACATAAATGAATCTCAAAAACATTGTGAAAAGCCAGTCTCAAAAGGTAACATACTCTGTTATTTCATTTATTTGACATTCTTGAAAGGACAAAACTGTTGTTAAGGAAAATTAATCAGTGTCGGCCAGCAGTTAGAGGCAGAGTAGATATGTGATCATAAAGAGATAGCATAAGAGAGTATTTTGAGGTGATAAAACTGTTTTATATCCTGGTTAAAGTGGTGGCTATCCAAAGCTATACAGGTATTAAAATTCATAAAACTGTATACCAAAAGCAATAATAATAATAATAAGTCCATTTTATTATATGATAAATACCAAAATAAATAATGAGAAAAATATAATAAAGTTGGAATATTTTTTCTTCGTACTCCAATGCCTCATCGTTCATCTTTAACTTGGAAGCCAGTAGACTAAATTACTTCTAAATTCCCTTTTAGTGGTCATAACCTGAAATTATGATGTTACTATAACACATTTAAAGGAGTCAAAAATTCTTTCATACTTATCCCATTGAGAGGTGGGATCTTTGTCCCCTCTCTTCGAATCTGAGAGAGCTCTCTCACTGCTTTGACAAATGCAGTACAGAGGAAATTATTCTGTGTCTGTTTCTGGGCCAGGTCTGAAGAGACTGAATGCTTCTACTTGCTTCCTCTTGGAACAGTCTTAGAACCCAGTCGCCACAGTGTGAGGAAGCCCAGGCAACATCATGGACAATCCCATGTAGAAAGAAACCAAGGCTCTTAACTAACAGCCTTCTCGCTGACCTCCCAGGCAACAACCAGCAACAACTTGCCAACCGTATGAGTGAGCCATGTTGGAAGTGGATACCCAGCTCCAAGCAGACCACCTCAGCTGACATCATGTGGACAGATTAAGGCATTACCACCAGTCCCTGCCCAACTTGCAGGTTCATGAGCAAAATTAATTATTATGGTTGTTTAAAGCTACAAAGTGTTGGGTTGTCTGTTATATAATAATAGATAACTGAAAGATTTCCTCAGAAAAAGTGGTCCTCAGAGACAAGAGTCATTGCCTCCTTGCAGAGTATTAGTGTGTCACCCTCAACAACGTGCACCAAATTGTCTGAAGTTTTGTGAGAAAAACGCCCCCCCCCACCCGCTGGCATCTCTTCCCAAACCCATTGAACAAGAATTTCTTGAAACGGGGATTCAGAAACCTACATTTTTTTTATGTTTAGTAATCAGTGTTTTAATATTCCATCTTAGAAATGACCCAGTATCTAATGACTGCCCATTAATTAACTAAATTTAGTATCATTCCAAGGTTTTTTGTTGTTGTTGTTATTTTAATTTTATTTATTTTTTTAATTTTTTTTAATATATTATGTTAGTCACCATACAGTACATCCCCGGTTTCCGATGTAAAGTTCGATGATTCATTAGTTGCGTATAACACCCAGTGGACCATGCAATACGTGCCCTCCTTACTACCCATCACCAGTCTATCCCATTCCCCCACCCCCTCCCCTCTGAAGTCTTCAGTTTGTTTCTCATAGTCCATAGTCTCTCATGTTTCATTCCCCCTTCTGATTACCCCCCTTTTCTTTATCCCTTTCTTCCCCTACCGATCATCCTAGTTCTTATGTTCCATAGATGAGAGAAATCATATGATAATTGTCTTTCTCTGCTTGACTTATTTCACTTAGCATTATCTCCTCCAGTGCCGTCCATGTTGCAGCAAATGTTGAGAATTCGTTCTTTCTGATAGCTGAGTAATATTCCATTGTATATATGGACCAAAACTTCTTAATCCAGTCATCTGTTGAAGGGCATCTCGGTTCCTTCCATGCTTTGGCTATTGTGGACAATGCTGCTATGAACACTGGGGTGCATATGGCCCTTCTCTTCATTACGTCTGTATCTTTGGGGTAAATACCCAGTAGTGCAATGGCTGCAGAAACCCACATTTTTAACAAGCTGCCCGTGTGATTCTTGTGCATCCTAATATTTGACCCCCAGCGTTTCAGACACCCTGAAATGATTAACTGGAAATAGCTTAACCAGGGAGGTGATGTCACGTATCACCACCAGAAAAGATAAAGAAATTCAATAGAGAAAGAAAAATTACTATAAGCAAACCAGGTAGAGAGGTCCTCGAAGTAAGCTGGTTCTACCAGACAAAATAGAGCTCAGCGGAGCATAAATTCTACATGGATATGAAAATAAGAATTAGTAAGACCAGGTGTATTGCAAAGAAGGGGTAGGAACACTGACATTTATTAAGTAGCCACATTATATTAATAAGATGTGTAAGTCTTGTGATTTTTATGATTTTTGACAAATTAAATAAGAATGACAGTATGGAGGCAAGATAACAAGGCTAATTTTTAAATCTTTCTTCTATAGCTTAATTTAGTGCTTTCATAAATAAATATATATATGTGGAAAAACCACTTTAAAGACTATAATCATCTATTTTTTTAGCTACTCATTTTTTGTTTATTAAAGCTATTTGTGCCTAAAGTAGACTCCTGGAAAATATGCTTCCCACCTTCCACCACAAAATGAAAGAGTTTTTTTTTTTAATTGCCACAACTGCTTCAAGTTGACTTTGAAATGAAGTAGAAAATGAGTAAATTGAAGAAATCATCATTGTGTTACAACCACTAAAAACAAAGGCTATCAAAAGAAGATCCAGGATATATATTTGAGCTTCAAGCTGTTCAAAGTAGGCTCCAAAAGACAGAAACGGAAAAGATCTAAGATTCACAACAGAACATAGAAGATTCCTAGATACACCTTCACAAACCAGTATTTTTCTTGTTTTTTTTGCCTTTTGTTGTTTTTGTTTTGCTATGGCTATAAATCATCTAGAACAACATAGTCGAATGTTCTTTGACCTTCTGGTGATTACTTATCAAGTAGTGCCTAAGATTTATATTTAATTATTACTGATTTCTCCCACTAAGAAATAATCAAATCCAAAAAGTTTCTCTCTGTACTCAAGAAAGTAAAGCAAATGTACTAGAATTAAACCTGAGTTTTAACACTAAAACTCAAGGGTTGATGTAAACAGTAAATAGCATTAACTAAGGGATTAAATAATCAAATAATAAATGTGAACACACTGCATATAGATCCCTGCAGGTAACAAGGAGTTGATTAAGGTAATTTACCTTAAATCCTTCTAAAGTTAAATTAATTCCTTTGTTTCTTAGGGTCTCTGTTACCACTTTTTTTCTTATTTTTTTGAACATATGCTCACTTTCATAGCTTGATACAACCATAAAATTAGCTGTACATACAAGTATAAAAGTAATTGTATTACTAAAAACATTGTGCTAGGAAATAAGGTATAAAATTCCCACTCAATCCCCATGTCTGGAATAAATGTTTTAATATAAAATATCTTTTTGTTTTAGATTTCTACTATAATACATAATGCCCTATAATGGTAAATTATAAGAAAATTCAGCAAATTTATTAGATATAATCTTATCTTTTATCCACAAGTTTTAAGACTTTGAATTGCATAATGTTAGGCTGGCCTTCTCTGACCATCTTCAAGATTCCCTTTTAAATGGAGGAGGAGGAATTGGAGAAAGGTGTTCAAAAGTTACCAACTTCCAGGGATAAGATAAATAAGTCGTAGGGATATAATGTACAACATAAGGACTATAGCTAATACTGCTGTGTGATATATATAAAAGTTGTTAAGAGAGTAAAACCTAAGAGTTATCACAAGGAGAAAATTTTTTTCTTTTCATTTTATCTGTATAAGATGATGGATGTCAACTAAACATAGTATGGTAATCACTGCACAATATATGTAAATCACACCATCATGCTTTCCACCTTTAACTTACATGGTGATATATTTCAATTATTACTTAATAAAACTAGAAAAAGAATTTCTCAAAAAAGAAGCAAGATTCAGGGCACCTGGGTGGCTCAGTCGGTTGAGCCTCCAACTCTTGGTTTGGGTTCAGGTCATGATCTCACAGTCGTGGGATCGAGCCCCGCCTTGGTCCTGTGCTCAGTGTGGAGTCTGCTTCAGATTCTCTCTCCCTCCCACTCTCTCTCTTTCTCTCTCTCAAGTAAATAAACAAATAAAATTTTAAAAATAATTTTAAGAAATTAAAAAAATAAAATAAAAAAGATTCCCCTTCGGTAAAACCACAAGACAAAGCAGCAGCTGCTCTAATATTGCAAGGAATTGGGGCGCCTGGGTGGCTCAGTTGGTTAAGCATCTGCCTTTGGCTCAGGTCATGATCTCAGGGTCCTGGGATCAAGCCCCTCATGGGGCTTCCTGTTCAGTGGGGAGCCTGCTTCTCCCCCTCCCTCTCTCCCTCTCTTTCGCTCTCTCTCTCAAATAAATAAATAAATAAATAAATAAATAAATAAATCTTTAAAAAAAAAAAAGCTGCAAGGAATTTTCTGACAGCAATGAGATCAGAAAAGAAACAAAGTCACCAGCATGGAGCTGGGGCTGGGAAATGGGCAGATCCAGCTCACCAATGGAGCTCGGGCAGAGGCCTCTCTCTGGGTCTGCCTCATATGCCTCCGATGGCTTCCACATCTCTGTTAAAAGGTCCATGATGAGAAGACGACTCTGGCATGAGGCAGTGTCCAGAGAAAAGTAAGAAACAAGACTCGGGAGCCAGCATGGCAACTTAAGGCAGCATTTAGTCAATTCAGGGAGCTAGAGACACAAATATCTGTAAAGTCAAGCAGAGAGCGAAATCTAAACCTTTTAATAAACAAAAAACAAGCTTGCCTGGAAAGTTGAAGTGTGATAGGTACATTTATCACTAAAGGGAGTAAATGCAATTTCTGTTAAATTCACTCACAGAAAGGACTAGACTCATAGTCCTGCCTCTGTTTGACATTCCTGTGAGGTTCCATTATTTGTTTTCTTAGAAAATATTAGCAAGGAGTAGCCAGCTTCCTCAGTGTTAGGACCTTGTAAATGACATTGTGTATAATGAACTGGCATTTATTTTTAATGAATGTTATCTTCTTTTTGTCTTCACAAAATTGCAATTTATTGAAGATGTGTGAAGTTGACTGATTCTGTGCATCTTCGTGAAATAGGGAGGGTGACACCGCCTCTATTTCAGGTTAAAATGTTACTTCATGATATTTTCAAATCAGTGACTAATGACTTAATAATGATCACAACTGCCGAGCTGAGCTGTGTGTATTTGGTAAAACAGATCCATAGGAGAGACTCCTACAGTCAGTTCTCAGGCAATTGAAAGACTTCCCTCCCCTCGTCTGAAAACCACAGTAAGATTTTAGAATTATCTCGAAGTGATTTTTAATTATTCAGTGGAAAATGTTTTATTCTGAATACGAAGACAATGTGTATGGCATTGTATTATAGTACCTAAACGTAGTGGCATTTTTGGTGACCAGAGAATGTCTTACTGTTTGAAATCTGTAGCTCAGGTTTGTGTCTTTTCCATCTGTCTCCTGCTTTATAATGACATTCAGAGTCGCTAGATTTGACAAAATATGATGTTCTATTAAATAATATTCATATTATTTTTTAAAATATTTCATTTATTTATTTGAGAGAGAGAGAGTGAGCGAGAGAGAGAGATCACGGGAGGGAAGAGGAGCAGAGGGAGAGGGAGAAGCAGACTCCCTGCTGAGCAGGGAGAGACTCTAACGGGCGACTCCAGAATCGTGACCTGAGCCGAAGGCAGACATTTAACCAACTGAACCACCCAGGTGCCCCTCACATTATTTTTCTAAATTCAACATGCTTTGGAGTTAATGAGAAACAAAAGACCCTGAGCTAAATTACTTTGTCTCTTGTGCAAAAAACAATTTGAATTACAAAAGCAATTTACCTTGAACGTGACCCAGTATGTCCTCTAAAGGGAATCCTTGGACTTAATCTTCAAATGTCTTTGGCTGTGTAGTTTTTAAGGGTTTATTATACGTCTACTATGTGCAGAGTACATCCTAAGAGGTAATGAGAGTGATAAGAGTAAAGATAAGCCCTCTTGACTCGTGAAAACTTGTTAGGGAAATAAAATGTGGAAGGTGGAATCAGTTAAATCCTAGGACTTAGAAGTGGGTGATGGTATCGAAATGTGTAGGGAAGGCACTGTTGGGAATGCTTCTCTGAACACCAGTGGAGACAGCTGGGACATTTAGAAAGGGATTTGTGGATTTGGAGGGAACTTAAGATATGGAAGCCGCAAACAAGTAAAATCATATAGCTAGGAGAATTCAAATTATTTCATCATAGTCATCGTCTTAGATGTGTGAATGTTGTTCTGCTCTCAAGCATGGTCTCCGTAAGTTTTTTAAACAGAGATGGTCCCTTCTTTAGAACTAGCAGAAGGGGGTATTGATTGTTGGGGGAGCTATTGACTCTATGTATGGAAAATCTTGCATTTTAGGATACAATTCTTTGGTGTAAGAGCTAGAAAAACCATCACGTATTTATTTCAATTTACACAAAATATAATTTAAAAAATTACACAGTAATTATATCCAAGGAAACAAACTCCTTAGCATTTGAGACACTAATTTCTAGTCATTCCTGTAAAATATAAATATGTGTTGGAGTCCTTCAGCTTGAACCAGACAATGATATTTGTATTGCTGGGGTCACCAGGATAACTTGGGCTCTTCTAATGGAAGGAAAATAGTGACTTTTTATTAACATTCTTAGCTTTGGATAACTAAGGGAGACATTTCAGTGTGCGCTGGGGGCTTCTCCTTGCTCCTGAGCACAAAGGTTGTTAAGAATTGGGTTCCACACCTGAACAACACAGAGAGCAGGTATTTCTGAGATACTCTCATGCCCCTTCTGAAACATATCTGCTCCCATTTTCCTAACAGGCAGAAATACAACAGAGAAGCAATCTATATGTCATATTGTTTTTGTCTCTACTTCTTTCCTTCTTCCAAAGGCTTAATAACAAGAATTATTTGTCTTTCATTAACTTTAGCTCACTTATTCATGTACACTCTCAATTTCTTGATTTCTGTTTTTTTTTTTAACCAACCTAAAATAGGCTAAGCCTGACAGATTATCCTATTTAAAGATTTTAGGGCTCTTTGCCTATATTAACAAAACAGACTTTGACACCACCAACAGAGCCTCATAAATGATCTTGTGGCTCTATCATATGGATTTGAGTTTCTGAAAAAGTCTCTTGCAAATAAGTCAAAAAAAAA
This sequence comes from Ailuropoda melanoleuca, assembly GCF_002007445.2. Lineage (NCBI taxonomy): Eukaryota > Metazoa > Chordata > Mammalia > Carnivora > Ursidae > Ailuropoda > Ailuropoda melanoleuca. The sequence continues at coordinate 36,829,435 of NC_048226.1, forward strand.
AAAGATTTGTATCTGAAGTGGTGATGTTTTAGGCTTTTAAATTTATAAATAAAAGGAAATAAATCTTTTTCAGAGACATCCTTTGGATGACTTGGTAAGGATCAGATAAATGAAATCAGAAGTGGGTTTCAAATTGTGGAAAATCAAAAACATATATAAAATGTCTTCATTGCACCCAGGAATCACACACAAGTTACAATATTTTCTCTTTAGATTATAAACTATACAGAGAATAGGGATGGATTTTATTTTCATGCTTATATATTCACTTATACATACATCCCTCCCTCCATAGCATTGCTCTTAGTAGGCATTCAATAAGAATTTTTGAATGAATGAATAAATGAATGAGTGAATGAATGGCTTTTGTAAATCTAAGCCAAGCCTTAATGTTAATCACTAGGGGGAAAACGTTTCTGGCATACATCTTCCCCAACCCGCATTATCCTTCAATTGCTAATTTCATATGAAAAAGAAAAATCCCAGAGGGATGTTGACTTATTTAATGACCTGGTTATATACTTAGAGTCTATAATGCATATACCATTGTTTAAATAATTTGCTCAGTTCCACCGTAGACAGATCCACCAGGCTTTCTAACAAATTAATTTTTCATTGTAAAACATGGTTTTTACCTTTTCTCTAGGGTATGCTTTGTTTAAATCTGGACAGTCAGAAAACGCAGCGAAAGGGAAAGTAAGACTTTTTCTTACTCCTGTCCTTTTACCCTGCTTTCTCCATTTTTTAGTGTTAAAAAATGTTTCTGTGAGGAGACCTCCAGAGGGCCAGATTGCCTAAGAGAGTCAGATTGATGGTAGCTGTGCTGTCCCGATGCTGACTGACCTTCCAGGATGAAAGAAGTTCCACAAATACAGTTTATAATTCCAAGTGAGGCAAATACTACTGGGGTGATTTCTCGAACCATTTTAACAGGAGTACACACCTTTTCAGTCCCCAGTTCCTATGTTAAAAAGTTGGCAACTCAACCCACATAAAAGAAAAAATACAACGATGACAAAGAAAGGAAAGCCTGTATTGAATATATGACTTAGTGAAAGCAATCACCTGAGCAGGTATGAACAGCATCTCATCATGAGGGCACCTCAGGGACCGCTGTGCATATTCTTGCTTGTGTTACTCTCTCACAGTTCCCCCAGTGACTTTCAAACCGAGGAGGTAACTAGAGAATTCACATGTCTACTGCAGCCAGGCATTCATGGTCAGTAGCCTAAGAGCCCCCCGACCCCCAGAGATGTGCACGTCCTAATCCCCAGAACCTGTTGGAATTTTACCTTATGTGTCATGAGGGATTTTGCAGATGTGAATAAGATTAAGGACCTTGAGATGAGGACATTGTCCTAGATTCTGCAAATGAGCCCAAGATAATCACAGAGGTGTTTAAAAATGGAAGAGGGGAGCTGAAAAGTGAGTCAGAGACAGGAGACGGGAGAATTCAGCCTGCCTTTGCCAGCCTTGAAGACGGAAGGGGGCCTGAGGCAAGGAACACAGGCTGCATCTAGAAGCCAGAAAAAGCAAGGAAAGGGATTCTCCTGCAGCATCCCCAGAAAGGAACGCAGGGACTTTTGACTTCCAGAACTGTAAGGTAACACATTTGTGTAGCTCTAGGTGCCTACAGTTCTAATATTTTTCTATGGCAGGAAAGGAAATGCATCGAGTGTCTTTCCAGGATTTGTTTCTGACCTGTGTCTCCTTCTGCAATGAGCTTCCCTGTAAAAGGGGGCACTGGGGGCACAGCCTCCCCTTCTCTACTGTGCAGCGGTTTATACTAATGCCTGACCTCTCCTCTCCAAGCCAAAGAGAGGCCATTCGAGAAGTGAGAAAGCTCCAGGACGATCTCATGGGTCGTCAGGGGTCCAAAACTTTACGGGAAAGGTCCTAAAACCTGTAACTAAGAAGTGATTCGAGGCACTTTGCAACTTCACAATAAAAAGCTATTTGTATGCCCAAGTCATAGTGTAGTAACAGTAACTGCCAGGGCGGGAGCTGAGATATGATCTGAAGTGCCCCAGACACGCAGCTCGTTGGCCCGGCTGATATGACAGGGCATTTTGAGCATGAAAGATTTTTTTTTTTTTTTTGCAGCTCAACTTATTTGCATCTCTGCCTTGAGCTTTTAAAAGAAAGGATTCCATTATTTAGAGAAGGCGTAGTGGGGGAGCTCTCCAGGGTTATTGCATGTAAACCTGCGTAGAAAGGGANGTCGTCAGGGGTCCAAAACTTTACGGGAAAGGTCCTAAAACCTGTAACTAAGAAGTGATTCGAGGCACTTTGCAACTTCACAATAAAAAGCTATTTGTGAGGGGGGAGGTTAAGATGGCGGAGGAGTAGGGGACACCTTTTTCNGGAATTGAATGTGATCTTCTTGAAGTTGGGGATGGGGGGGAGTGGGCCAAAAGATAAGAATGACAAAGAATTACCGGTGAAAGGAACATGTTCCTCGCTGGTTGATGGTCCCCACTTGGCCTTCCCGTAGACATGGGTCACTGCCTCTGTGTCAGGGGGCAGAAGTATTGGGCCTGGACAATTGAGGAATCACGGTGGCCCTGAAAGTCCATGAATTACACTGTCATTACCCAGCAAGAAAACACTANGTAGAAACTGTCTGTTCTCATGGCCAAAGATGATTTATTTCTGGGGACAGTAGGGATTCCAGATTCCGTTCCGAAAACTTCAGATTAACTGCATGCATTCGGGAGACTTACTTAAGCTTTAGGTCAGTACTTAAAACAAAATGTGACATCAGGCTAAAGAAAATGTTTATTTTTAAGCCAAGAAGGGGGGTGGAGGACGTTTTTGTTTCATAAGAAGATTCTCACTTCATGACCCTTGCTAGATCCTATTTTAATTCCCTTCAACTTCAGTATTATCAGGGGTTCCTAGCTGGACCCAAATGGGAACACGTGAGGTTCTCTGTTCTGCATTTATTTCATCATTACTAAATGCTGATGCGTTGGAATTGAATGTGATCTTCTTGAAGTTGGGGATGGGGGGGAGTGGGCCAAAAGATAAGAATGACAAAGAATTACCGGTGAAAGGAACATGTTCCTCGCTGGTTGATGGTCCCCACTTGGCCTTCCCGTAGACATGGGTCACTGCCTCTGTGTCAGGGGGCAGAAGTATTGGGCCTGGACAATTGAGGAATCACGGTGGCCCTGAAAGTCCATGAATTACACTGTCATTACCCAGCAAGAAAACACTATCTATGCCACTCTTATGGTGCTCTAACCTTTATGTTCCACATCTGAAAGGAAATTTAGATGAAATAATGCCTGTTTTACCCACCAAGTACATTGTACACAATCATAGATCATTGAAGAATAGCTGCCTAGACCTAGAACATATTTGGATATGATTTGAAATGAAAGGGGAGTATTTGTCATATGCTCAGTTTTTGGGTTTGTTGTTGTTGCTGCTGTTATTTTGTTTTGTTTTGGTTTTAGTTAGTATAGAGGCAGATGTCCAGCGTTAGGGATGCCTTTAGTGCTGACGTATTTTCATTTCTCTCTTTCCCACACTGGTCACATGTTTCATAAATCTACTTCATAATATAGATTTGTTACAGACCTGCTGCTTTAGTGAGAAAGCAATCCTATACCTAACAGAGCTGACTCCTTGCCCTGTGTCTGTTCTCCCTGCCCCAGCCCCCAGCACACCTTCCCCAAACAAGACATTGCACAAAAGAGATTCGGGGCTTTTGCATGCAACATTCTCTGGGGCCTGAGTCGGAGTCCTATACGGGAGAAGTACTGGACATGGACGGAATGAATGATGAAAGAGCATCGGGTCAGGATTGAATACTTCCTAAGTAAATGAGGTTGCATTTCTATTTATTACCTTTGCTGTCATGGTTACCCCCGAAGATGCAAAATAAAATCAGAGAAAGGAAAGTTTTGTTTTGTTTTAAGATTTTATTTATTTATTTGACAGAAATACAGCCAGAGAGAGAGGGAACACAAGCAGGGGGAGTGGGAGAGGAAGAAGCAGGCTCCCAGCGGAGGAGCCCGATGTGGGGCTCGATCCCAGAATGCCGGGATCACGCTCTGAGCTGAAGGCAGACGCTTAACGACTGAGCCACCCAGGCGCCCCTGAGAGAAAGGAAAGTTTCACATAATAGGCTACACAGACCCAGACGTGTGTGCTGCTCAGGCATGGTATTCTAGCACAGGCCTGGGAGTAAGAGGAAACGGGCAGTATTTCAGCAGGGATTGGACAGTATGGTGGGTTTTGTTTTTGTTTTTTTTTAAGACAAAAAAGAGTCACCCAGGGAAAAGACAGGTTCGATTCACTACATACCCCAATATGCTACCATCTTTGATTTAATTTTCTAACTATAACATTCACCTTGTTTTCCGTGCTCTGTTATTGTATTTAATTAAAATGCGCCTGCTTTATGATTCTTATCAACACAACGAACCAGAGTTTCCAGTCCTTTTAGCAGGTATAGAGTGAGTTCAGGATGTCAGATTTCCAAACTTGTCTGTAACCCAGAAGACAGAAAAATCTCACTCAGTACTTGAGTTTTTAAAAATCCATACATGATCACACAGCTATCAAAGAAGAAGAAAGATCAAAAACACTAAAGTGATGTGTAAAGGGCAAGGAGAGAAAGCCTGTGTGCTTTCAGTCCAGGAAATGATGAATGTGTAACAGGGAGGCATGAACTAAAAGAGCTTTGACAAATGAATTTTCTTAGAAATCAATGACTAGACAACCAGGGTAAGACTTATCCAGAGAACAAGAAATGTGACAAGGGGTTCAGCTTTTCTATTTTTAAAGATGAAGAGTTGATTTGAGTCACATATTTAAATTCAAAATTTAAAAAATAGTATCGGTCTTTTGCAATGTTTTGAGCATAAATTAAATCATTAATCATTGGCGTGATTTAATTAGGTTTTAGTATGCATCATTTATGAAATGATGCTGATGATGACATGTCAAATTTATATAAGAAAGCATAATTTTCTTGCTGTATTTTTTCCAAGTTAAGAGGAAGTTCCTTGCTTTTAGATAGCAAGAATTTCTAACTCCAGTTAACGTTTTCTATACCCTTCCTTGGAGTACAATAATACTTACTGGGAGGCTCTGTATATGTAACGGAAATCACATAAATATATATATAAGTTTAAATTCCTTTAAAGATAATGAGCTCCTCTTTTTCCCATTCCTGCCCCCTTTCTTTAGAAGTAATAATGCAGGATTTGCTAGATCTTTCTTACCAATTACCAGTCCTAAACAAGCTATTTGTAGGTCTTACTCCACTTCGATTCACATTTGCAGAAACAGTGCTGTGTCCCAGGCAGCGGTGTGAGATAGTTCTTCCAAGGGTCCTGATTTTAGTAACATAGAGGATGCAGCCCAGTAAATGGAAGGGCAGAGAGAATGACATTTTTAATAGCTTTGCTCTCTTGGTGCTTTGTCTGAAAGAATCACTGTTACACTTGGCATTTGTTGCCATTTTGCTGTTTCATTTTGAATCCCGGAGCCAGACCCGTCTGTGTGTTGAGGGGAGAAAGAGAGATGACCTCAGAAATGTCAGGAGTATTACAGACGGCAGAGTCTAAGTTTGGAGAGGGGGATGACGGTGTTTCATCAGTCTGCTTAAATGCTGGCTGGGGAGTAGGCACCTCAAACAATGGTAAGAAGCTTCTTAAATTTTTCAAGAAGCACAATAATGTGAAATGAGAGATGTGGCTTCTTTCCTGGCACAGGCCAGTGGTGCGGTCGAAGCTGGTGCCGTAAGGAGGGAAGAGAAATTCTGGGCAAACCTAAAGGTGGTCTCACTGCCGCTGCTTCCTACTTGTGACCTCAGGAGAATACACAGCCCCTCTGAGCTTCACTTTCCTTATCTGTAAAATGAAATAAAACTCCCTATCTCATGGGGCTGTTGAGAAGATTAATAAGATAGTGTCTGCAAACTGCCAGACTCTGTAAGTGCCAACTTGCTTTTCCTCCCTTGTTTCTACTTTATCATTGCAGATAACTTATCCTCACAGGTGATCAAGAACTTGGCCTACATCCCTTGTGAGAACCTGGCCCAGTCCCAGGGGCTAAGAGATCTAGCGGCAGGAGTCCCTAACTCACTGTGGTGGGTTCACGCCTGCTTCTTCCTGCTGACCAAGTTCCTGGTCAGACCCTGGGGGTGTTTGAGCAAGCACCGGGGACATTCAGTGGTGCTTGCCCACATTTACTTGCCTGTGGATTTCAGGTCAAGAACCTACTAGTTGACAGCTCAGTACTGTCAGGTGAATTTCTCTTTCTGATGCAGAGTGGTCTGAGGCCAAATGCTTGACTCTGGGTTGCAGGTGTTAACTAGGAGTGGTTGACTGTCCAAGATGACTTGTGTTCTTGCATATGGCTCACAGCCAACAGGTAGACAGCACTCAATCCATACACTCAAGACATGAATCTAGATACTTCTACCCAGGTGATTTTTCTTCTACAGGGACATTGGAGCTTTCCTAGAACTGGGCCACCAGTCTGGCCTCATTTTAGGACTGGCAGTAAGCATTATGCCAAATGCCTACTCAAAGCCTAATATAGGCAAGGCAGGCAGGTTTCATGTTGCATGGCAACTCATCTTTTGGTAGTGAATGCCTAGATAGCTGTGTGTAGAATTCTGGGCTCAGCATAAATGTGTGCTCTGGCCAGTGATGATGTCTGCTGTGGGTACTGGAGTGGATAATTGGGGCACACACGACGGAGTTGGAAACCTCATTCCCTGGGTATCCTCAAAGTGCTGCTTTACTTCAATATGGTCATAGACCATTATTCGAGAGATGTCCATATTCATACACATAGAGTGCTGTGTAATCACTGAGTAATTCCTTTGGCTGGGTGACAACACCACAAACCCAACATCCAAAGACAATCTCAGTCCTCTGGCCAGTGCTGCAAGAGGTTCTGGGGGCACTAATAATTTTGAATGTCATCAAAGATATTCATTCCTGGATACTACCTGGTTTCTCATGACCTCATAATTCCAGGGATGCAGGGGCTTGTCCGGAATCACTTGAAATCATTGAAAGCCAAGGTTCGCTTCCACTGCTTTTGTTATCGCTTCCAGCAGCAAGCCTATATACTAGAGTACAAAATAACACAAAATGAGCCACTCCTAACACAGAAATTCTAGAACTCTAAAATATATTTAGACTTTTTAAACCAAAACCCCGTCTGCTTTCTACCCCTCTGCCTGAGCTATTGATCTTCTGCCAGGAACATGTATTCATGATCAGTCCAAGATGGCATCCCATGGAGAACTTAATGAAAGAAATCTACAGTAGGGCCCCGTCTGCCCATCAACTGTCTCTCCTCCTTGTCGAGAAGAGAAGCAAGGATGCACATCTGTGCAATGAGTACCAGGTGTTAAATAAAATCATTATCCAAAATCAATACCTTCCCACTGACTCCTGGCTTGCTGTATTAGCACAGGTGAACCACAGTGTATACCAAACAGGGATTCCTGAGAACATGTGACTACTCATAGTCATGAAAAAAAGACAAAAGACCCTATTTTGAACTTCTTATGACCATTGTGAATATACCTGAAGGCCATTCAGCCTCTTCTGTCCATGATTACACTGAGCTATTGCATAACCTGTTCAGGATATTTTTATTTCTCTTCTCATGACTTTTCCAAACTGTATGATATAAGCCCCACTATGAAAACACCAATTAGATACCCATGTCAGGAAGCATGTCTTTGCCTTTCTTCAGTAGAATCTTGGCACTCTGAGATCTCCTGTCCTTTGAATGGTATGACTCGGTATTGGAAGTGTCCACAGTTCTCCACGTGGCCCATCTCTGTCTAACTCAGTAATTTTCAAATAAGTTTAACCTGAGAACTCTCTGTGCTTTTTTTTTTAAACAAATGAAATTTTTTTTGGTAAAGATTTTATTTATTTATTTGACACAGAAACAGCCAGTGAGAGAGACAGCCAGTGAGAGAGAGACAAGCAGGGGGAGTGGGAGAGGAAGAAGGAGGCTCCCAGCAGAGGAGCCTGATGCAGGGCTCGATCCCAGAATGCTGGGATCATGCCCTGAGCCGAAGGCAGACACTTAACAACCGAGCCACCCAGGCGCCCCAACAAATGAAATTTCACCAAGAATCCTGTATTAGTTTCCTAAGGCTGCTGTAACAAAGTACCATAAAGGGGGTAGCTTATCCAACCAAAATTTATTATGTCACAGTTCTGGAGGCTAAAAGTTCAAAATCAAGGTATCAGCAGGGATGTTTCCTGCTGAAGGCAGTGAGAATCTATTACGTGGCTGTGTCCTGGCTTCTGGTATTAGCTGACAGTCTTTGGCATACCTTGGCTTGTAGAAATACCGATCTCTACCTTCATCTTCAGATGGCATCCTCCCTGTGTGTGTCTCTCTTGTATCCAAATTTCCCCTTTTTTATAAAAGCACCAGTCATATTGGATTAGGGATCATTCTAAGGATTCATTTTAATCATCTGCAAAGAGCCTATTTCCAAATAAGATCACATTGACAGGCACTAAGGGTTAAGACTTTCACGTCTTCTGGGGGAACACAATTCAACCAATAACAAATCTCAATTATAAAACATGAAGGGTGGATCTGCTTATCTTGAGTGGGGGGGAGGGGCCTTTATGCCCGACACCTTCGTCTCCCTTCCATTCCTCCCTCTTCTCTCTTGACATGCCTCCAAAACACCCTGAGCTGCACAAAACACAGTTTGAAAAATCACTGTTCCAACACAATGAGTATGCAACAATATATGTCAGTAACCGTCAGAGGTCTAGCAAGAGTTAAGCTTTGCAATCATCATATTGTACACCTTAAACTTACACAGCATTATATGTTGATTATATCTCAATAAAGCTAGAAAGAATAAAAAATAAAAGAGTTAAGTTTTGCATATACCAATTTAACATTAAGTCAGTCTTAACCCAGACCTGTGACTCGTTTTTGCTATAGAGAATAAATCCTGGGAGGGAGCACAGGAAAGGCTATGAAGCCCACAGGGAAGATTGTAATGGAACTGTCTCTGTCTGAATATCATCTCTGTGGAGTCTCACTGTATCGCTTTAGAGAGTGAGGTATTTTCCATCAAACCCTCTCTACCGATTCACAAAATGTTCGTGGCACTTTCTTATGGGAGCCAAACCTCCCATTAGCCATTAGCACAAACGGGCAGAACCTCAATGACATGCACAAGTCAGCCAATGACAGATTTATTTACTGGCCCTCTTCTTTCCCCTCACTGCCAGATCCAGGACCTTCCCAAATCACAGAGCCAGAAAGCCAGTTCTAAACCCTCTGCATTTTAATTTCCAAAGGCCCCCAGCTATTCAACTGCCTGCAATACGTGCAGAATTTGCCCATCTTTCGGCCCCGGCCAGACTGTCTCTCATTCATCTTGGAGCAGCAAAAAGTAGATGGGAGCACCTGCTAGCCCCTCAGTGAGGGCCCCAGAACCCAAATCATCCCCCTCCATCCCCTCCATCCTGTGTCTGAATTGCTCTTCAGGCACATTGATTTTTATCAAGTTCCTTGCGAGAGCGCTAGGAAAATATCCTCATTCTGTGGCTACTGAGAAATCTATATTTATGCCATCAAGAAGAATGATGGCCTGGAAGGAATCTTCTACCAGAATCCCAGGATGCAATCACAAATATCTTTTCCAGACCTTCATAATCCATCTCAATCCTATTAGTGGACAAACCAAATGTGCCATCAGTTCTGCTCTAAACGGACATATGTGTCCCTTAGAAGTCATGCAAGAAAAACCACAAGGCTTATGGAGAAAATGGGGTCAGGGAACAACTCAAAAACTTTATCAGTGTCACAAAAACTAGGAAGCTGTTAAAAGGAGTAGCACAGTTTTGCACATATGAAATGGTTAAGAAATGAATACATGCTCTAGTTAAAGTATGCTCTTTTCCCTTGAAAAGGATGTACAGTTTACTTGCTGATGACAGAAGGGCTGCAGCTTCTGAGTTCTTGTGAAGAGGTGGAAGAAAACTGTCTGAAATTTGATGGGAAATTGTAACCCTACAAGGGGATGAGCTTGGCTTATAATGCATGTGGGAAACCAAGGTAGCTGGTAGATTTTGAGGTGTGTTCTTGTGTGCATTTTGATTTTGTGTATTCCTGCACAACTCAGTTCCATGGGGTGCAGTTTTCTGCATTTACCTGTTATTTCTCACGGACAAAGTTGTGCACAAGCAAAAGCAGGATCTGTATTATGTTCACATTTTACCCTACTAGATCAATCACACTGGGACAAATCCACATTTTCAAAGCAAGCATCATAGATTGCAGAATACACTCTGCTTAGGGCCACACCTTCAGTTTTTACCATCCGTAAGAGAAAATCAGGCCAGCTTCTTCAAATACACCCATCTTGTGCCCCAGAATATCCCTTGATGTATTAATCACCGATTTTACCTTCATTACTTTTCAGCACCAACTGCCCTCTGCCCCTAGGCCATTCTAAGGCAAGGGAGCAAACATCTGGAAGATCCAATCTAACAGTAAATAAACTCCAGCAAAGTCCTTGAGATAGGAAACCAGATCCATCTGTCCATTGCATTCCTGCATTGGACTACCTGGCTACAAAGGTGGTAGGAAGCCAACTTCACCAAACTTTTGGGAGGGGTTCCAAAAATTGTCCCAGGAATACAAAATTCAGCTCCGGTTAACATCATGATTCATCTCAGGTTTCCCATTTCTTCTTTTATGGCACTGAATTGCATATAGAGCTTCCCACTCAATATTTTAATCCACATAAACAGCCCGGAGAAAGCAGTTATTTGGGGTCACTGAGGAATAGCAGAGATCTTTGTGCCATGCAAGGTGACACCCCAGCCCCACTGTGGGAGGCCCAAATTTGGCCAGACACAGCCTGGCCACACACGTAGACACAGAGGTCTCCTGGGCGGATGATAGCATATTCCTGATATTGGGGAACAAGAGCAACTTTGATGGATTCTAGGGTAGGTTTGTTTGGGTGAATCTTTGGGCTTCCTGCAAAGACCAGAAACTTGCTTCAGATCTTGTTCCGAGCTTCTCTTTCCCTGAAAACTATCTGGATCCTTACCATGGGCTTCAGCCTTCTTGCAACTTCATCCCCCACCCCTCCTCCTTCCTTGGACCAAAGCTAGTGTCTCAGCTTCTTTTGTGCTGGACCTTTGTACTCTGCCATGACGCCTGACTGTGTAGATGGCTCCTTTCCCCCTTGCCTTGCCGGGAACCATGATGTGCACTCCCCACCCTTCACTATTTCCTGTTGGCTGTCAGAGCTCCATTTTCACAATTAATCTGCTGGGATTGCAGTTCCCCTTGCCTCCCTATGAACTCAACTCCCTTGCCATTCTTTTTTCTTTTTTTTCTTTTTTAAAGATTTAGGCATTTATTTTAGAGAAAGAAAGTACAAGCGGAAGGAGCGGCAGAGGGAGGGAGAGAGAGAAAGTCCTCAAGTAGACTCCCCACTGAACACAGAGCCCAAGGTGGGACTCGATCCCAGGACCCTGAGATCATGACTTGAGCTGAAATCAAGAGTGGGCTGCTTAACCCACTGAGCCACCCTGGTGTCACAAAATCCCTTGTCCTTCTAACTCTGTCTCATACTACATCTGCCTAGATGAGCCAAGAGTAAGATCACAGTAAGGGACATTTCCCTGGGTTATGACCCATAAAGAGTTCACGGGTGTCTATTAGACCAGTATGAGAACAACCTGATACATGCTTTCAGTTTGTCATTTTCAAAATATTGTGAAAACTCATTGTATTATTTAAGGGAGTCAATTTAGTGACTGCCTTGCAAAAGAAATGCCACATTCATTCTTTCCAAATAGTATAACTCTAATGCTGTTTTGTAATTGGTGATTATACTAGGATACTAGCGTGTTTGTTACTAATAAACTATATTGCTATTTTGATTAGTAGTTTGGCAATTAATCAATGTTTGATATTGTGAATCATTTTAGGATGAATCCATGGACAGTTTTGAATCAGCAGCCTCACCTCCATATTCTAAACTAACTTCAAATGAATGAAAGAACTAAGAAGGTAGATTCATCTCAATGTGAAATGAAGGAGCTGACATGGAAGCTTCCTTCACTTATTCTCTGGTGACACATGTGAAGCAAATGAACTCTCTTGATGCCCACATGATGTATTTAGGGCCCCCATTGTTTCTTTGCATTGTAAAGTTGTGCTTGTCCTAACTAAATTTCTACAGACCATATTGTATTTGCTACAATCTGTTTGATCTGCGGTTCAGTTTGGTTATCGACACTGATGGCCAAAAAGTGAATTTACTATCGGGAATCCAATTATAAAAACAATATGAATAAACCTAGACAGCTGCCCCTCTGTATTTTAAGGCAATTAAAGAAAATGATTTGGCTTCCTGTTTATATGACAAATCCAATGTGTCATGTAAAACATAGTCAAAGGGAAGAAAAAATTTTTCATGAAAGCAACAGAGTGTAGAGGCCCCTGGGTGGCTCCGTTGGTTGAGGGTCCAGCTCTTGATTTCAGCTCAGGTCATGATCTCAGGGTCCTGGGATCAGGCCCTGCATTGGGCTCTGCGCTCAGCGTGCAGTCTGCTTGAGATTCACTCTCTCTCTCTCTCCCTCTCTGTCCCTCCCCCGACTCGCGCATGTGTGCTTTCTCTATAAATACATACATACATACATACATACATAAAATCCTAAAAAGAGAGAGACAAAGTATAAAGCAGTTCAGTTTTAAAAAGAAGATGGTAAATAATTTGAATATATATACATACACACACACTATGAAACCAATGAATGAAATCGTAACAAAGTCACATAAGAGGTAACAGTTCTTTGTAGTTAAGACAAAGTAAAAATTAAAATATTTTAAACTTGAAAATTAAGGAGATTAAAGAAAGCTGAGTTACTGAAAAGATGATCAAATATTTAAAATCTGACATACAGGGTGCAATTGAAAAATAATTTAAGATGTTTTCAGAGAAAAAAGAAAGGAAATATTTAGCATTTATTGTAATATCTGAGTTCCTTTTCCTTCACACAAAACGGTGCCAAAAATTATGAAAAATTCCTAATTGTGAATAAAATACACTCAAGAGTTTTTAAAGGTTACTGAATATCATTTTGGACTTGGAATATATGTAGAGTGGCATATAACTTTTAGGAGAGATAGGACACAAATCAATTACTTGAAGAAATGGAAAGAATAAAGACACAAGAAATAACACAGAGACTGAAAAGAATAAGAATATTTCACAGAGAAGGTAGATAATACAAGTGGAGTGTTGGGGTCTCAGATTAGGAAGAACATCAGTAGGACTTATTCTTTTCATAAACTAAAAAGAGCTTAAAAGTGGTTTACTTTTTCATCCCATGATACAGACGTGGTAAATCCTAGATTTAAGTGTCTATGCTTGTGTATATGTACGTGTGTGCGTGTGTTTTGTGTATGTGCGTGTTTGTATGTGTGTCCTCATGCGTGCGTGCCAGTATATGTGTGTGTATGTGCGAGAAGACACTGGAGAATCTAGATACTTCAGTCCTTCATCACACACATTCCTAATAAACTATGTCGCTATTTTGATTAGTGCTTTGGCATTTAATCAGTGTTTAATATTGTGAATCATTTTAGGATGAATCCATGGACAGGCTTGAGTCAGCAGCCTTATCTCCATATTCTAAAATAAGTTTAAATGAATGAAAGAATAAGAAGGTAGATTCATCTCATTGTGAAACGAAGGAAGGCGTAAAGCAAAGGAAGAGTAATTACAGGGCTGCTGCTTCTTCTTTTTTTTAAATTGGGGAAGGAGGCAGAATAGTCTAATGGTTAAAGCCATGGTTTTTAGTCGTACATCTCTGAGTTCAAATTCTGATATTCCATTTCTACACCGTGTTCCATCAGCCGATTTAATTAGTGTCCCCATGGTTCGGTTTTTTATTTACAAAATGAGTATGGCAGTAGTTTCTTCATGAGATGATTTTAAGAACTGAGTGAGATCATGTATAAAGACCTCAACATAGTGCCTGGCACGAAGTGTGTAATCAACACGTGATAGTCGTTGTAATCATTATTTATGGATAAACACACCAAGTCCTTAACCAAAACAAGACACACACACACCAGAAAGTCCCACAAGAAAGCAGGAGATAGGAGAGAAGTAAGAACGGGCTTGCTGGAGTCTGCCCTCGCTCAAAGCTTTGCTCACATGGGAACGTGCAGCCTCGGCTAATATAGACCCCACATCCCTGACTGCTGTCCTCTGGGTAGCCTGTGACCACACAGTCAACTTAGGAAGGAAACCCTTACAGACCAGGGATAGTGAGTTGCTGCAATAAATTTCATACTAAAGTACCCTGCCTCATAGTAAGAAACATTAGTTAATGATGACAAATCCAATAGCCTGTTGTTTAATTTAGATATTTAAAGTAACATATTTCCTATTGTTAATAACTATCCTTCACTAGCAGTCTAAGACCGTAGAATGGAAAGCTTTTCTGTGAGCGATTTCCCAGAATGCAATAGATCCCCTGGTTGTATATGTACAAGTATATTTACACTAAGAATATGTACAGACATTCACAAACATGCACAGAGGACTGTAGTGCATCCGGCTGTGTAAGTAGGAAATGGCTTTAAGACATATCAGCGAACCAACAACTGAATCATTAAACTGACAGAAACCTTGTATGCTATTCTCATATCATTCTGAAAAGAATATACTGGACCCGACTAGAATACATTGAAAGACCAGTTTGAAAAACATCTTTAAAGGAAAAAGTAGGAAAGTGTGGCTGGTAGAAAAGGAAACAGATGCTCGTGGTAGAGTAAAAAGCCAAATTACAAATACTTGAGCTTTACGACAGTTTTAAATAACCCTGTATGGTGCAGCATCAGAACTTCAGCTTTAATGAACGCAAAAGTCATTTTATCATACCAGTGTTAGAGCTTTTTTTTTTTTTCTTTTCATGTTTCCTTTTCATTCATTCTCGGTTCATTTCATTTTTTTCCTCATGACCTGGCACTTGCTTCCATTATAAACTAGGACTATACTAGCAAAGGGAAATGGACCAAGGAGACATTTATCTCAACAATTAGGGCAGAAATAATTTATACCTGAAGCAGCAAGATGTTTTAGACAAAAGAGAATTTTTGCTTGGATTAACCCCAGACCTGGTTTAGTTTCAGAATAAACTAACGTTCTGATGATCTCACAGTGCTGGGACTCCAATCCCTCCAGTGCCCTGCATCCTATGCGAGCTTTGGGACCCTTTTGTGATAATGGCAGTGTTATCATGTATGTGAATATTCACTTCTGAACACCACGACTCAACTCCCATATTCTGAAAAAACATAGTAAGGGAAAACTGCATGCATCCAACATTTATAAAGCTGGATAGGCTCAGCTTCTAAATACTCAAGTGAATGCTGAGTAGGAGGGATGTCATTGGGTGCCCTGCCTTATGATGGCATCACACATAGCATTTCCAGAACCTTCCAATAGACGTCAAGGGATGGACCTACAGCTGGACGAAGACATCTCCCGAATCAGTATTCAGACTTTTCCCACCGCTGTTCACAGTGGTGGGTGGGGAGAAAAGTACAAAGATTGAAGCAAAAATAAAAAGGTCTAAAAGGTTAGATCTTTCTCCTTGCCTCTCTAGCTTTCTGACCACAGGCTCTGTTGATGGGGATAAAGGACAAGAGAAATATAAGCCCGATAATGAAAATGATAGGCTGGGAACGTGGTCTGCATGTCCTCTGAAATGGCCTTGGCCAAGAATGTTTGGAAAAGAGATGCCTGTTCTAAAGAGAAGATTTTTAACGTTTCTAAACAATATTTTTAAGAAAGGAAAAGAAAGTTACTGTGTGTTGGTGGTGTTTTTCCAGTGAGCAAATTAATTTAGGAGAACGATGAATGATAACTAACCAGAGGAATAAACTAAGTAGAATACATCCAGGAAACTGAAATCAAGCAGAATCCGTCAAATTTAAAAGGGATAAAAGGAAGAATAGAGACTTATTTTAAGATAACAAGGTAAAAAAAATGATCAGAATTTAAATAGGATTTTTAAAAGGAACGTACATTCATTTGAGATTAGAAAGAACGGAAATCACTAAACAAAGCCGTCTACTATTCCCCTTCAGCTTTGGAAAAGTTGTTGCAGGGAGAGGTTTCTTTTTCAATTGGTCTTCTTAAGCCCAACAAAAATTCATATTGAGAAAACTGGAATTAAAGACCAGCTTTTGTTTTTAACACATTTCCTCAGAGGGCATTTTTCTGGTATAGCTCTGCTATAGAATGATTTTAGATGTTACAGGCAACAGAAGACTCGCTTTACCCTAATGGCTTAATATTTACTTTTTTTTTTTTTCCTTTCAAGCAGTGGCCAGATAGAGCTCAACAAATAAGCATAATGAGATGAAGAACATGTTATTCCCCAGACCTCACGGTGGAAGGAAAACCCGGCTCTGGGCGGCTGATGCTCTTGGCATCGACAGTTGGAGGCAGGGCCTGGGCTGTCCTTTCCTGGGCCAAGCCCCAGGGAGAACCCCCCCCACCCTGCCCCAGGGAGTATAAGAGTGGGGAGTGGCTGAAGTCCAGGGAGGACTTTGGGCTCGCCTCAGTTTGGAGCCGGGCATCCTCCATGTCTGAGAAGCCAGGAAACCCTGGTGGCCTCTACGACACGTGAGGTTCATGCACAACACACGGGTCTCCTCGCAGCAGCACAGCTGCAAATGCAAACACAGGAACGTCCACACTGACACTCGTGTCCAGGTCCCTTTCCCGCCCAAGCAGGAGGGAACAGAACTGACCGCTGTGTTTGGACATTGTAGTACCATTGTGTGCATTTGTTTTTTAAATGAGTAAGAAAGGGATATCCCTGCCAAATGGCATGGTGGACAGAGGGCGTATTTCTCAGAGGGGGAGGAGTGAAAACCAGAGGCCACACGTACTCCCAGTCAAGAGAGCTGGACTGGTCTGAGCCCCAGTTAAGTGGTCAATTAGGTAGTAACAGTCAAGCCTTCATTCACCCACTGTGATAGTCTAAGCTAGAAGTCAGAAAGAGGGTGTTAGTTCCCCCAGGGTTCAGTCTTTCCCCATAGAAGGGGACCAGTGTGAAGGTCATTGGTATTTGGTGTAAATGGGATGGGAGGAATCATCTCACTGCCAAGGGAACCCCAAATTAAAGATTCCTGACATTTTTATAGACCTGGGGGCCAGGGGGAGGAAGTGGGAAAAGTACTGAATATCAAATCAGAGCAGAGAAAAAGATCTTCAAGGCTCCTCTCCCCCATAATGTGGTCTCAACAGAAGCAACTGAGAAAGGCCTCCACTGGGAGCTGCCTAATCATAAGGCCTCCAAAGGGGGGCACCTAAGGGGGGGCAAGAGACTGTGGTGTGTGTGTGTGTGTCTGTGTGTGTGTGATCTCAAGCCTCATCCTTGCCTGCAACTCCCTTCAGAAACAGACATGCACTGGCGTGCACAAAGTCTAATGTGGGAGGGCAGCTTTCCCATAAGTCCTGCTAAGTAAGACTTTACAATAGCCTGTGGTCAGGCCTGAAGTAACACACATTGGATTTGGACCTAGAATCGGAACCCTCACTCTCTAGTTAAAATTTCTAATACTAAAATGATAAGTTATTTGGTCCTTCCAAAATCTGATACTTTTATGTGGACAACACAGTATCCTTCATTTTCTCAATGAATAATTGGAAAAAGCCTTCTTTTTCTGTTAAATGGCAGTCTCAACATATAGAGAGATATAAAGAATTCTAACAGAACACATTGCATTTCAGCCAAGGTTCAGATATGTGCAACTTGTTTCGTATTAAGCTTCCCATTTTTTTCTGATTTTTCCCGAGTTCTAGAATGTTCAGGGGATTTTTCATAAGGCAATAAACAGATCAGACGTTTAAAGAGAAGAATACGTCGCTTTGTTAGGTTTACATTTCCTTCTGTGAAAGAATTCATCCTACAAAATTCCAACCGCAATAACTCCTTGATTAATCAAATAATCCTTTTCTTATCAGTTAGTGAATCTCAGAAAAAGCAAAACCTCAATGTGTAATTTGGCGGGTGGCCAGTTACACAAGAGTCTCGCTGGTGGCCTCCGGGGGATGCGTTACCCACTGAAGTGCTTCAAGTTACCAGATCTCAGTTCATCCTTCTCTGTAAGAGAACTCTATCTCTGCTGTTGTGGGTTTCCTTGAACGGGAGGCATAAGGAAAGGAACCATCTACAGAGATCCCAGATAAGGGAGTTCAGTGCTTGGTATGCCCCTGTGAACAGCCCCACCCTGCCTGCTTAGGCCATGGACCCACCTAGGAGAAAGAACTGTTTCCTGCAGAGGTCAGCAGCCCTTTATAGGGGCGCACTTTGGTTTCAGGTCAAATTCAGCCCCCAGAGAATCCTATCCACAAGTAGAGGTCACAGAAGTTCCTTCAACTCTGGAGGCTTCTCACGGGCCTGGACCCCCCGTCCCTACCTTAGCACACGTATGTAATGCTTACCGCCTGCCCGACACTACCTAACCATGTTGCTAACGAAAATCCCTTTAATCCAACAGAAATTCCATTCAAGGGCTAGATATTATAACTCTCACTTTGTAGAGGAGGACCCAGATACAGAGACGAGGAGACGCTTGCCAAGGATCACACATCTAATAAGTGCCAAAGCTGGGACAGGACTCCCAGGGGTCTGGACATTTTACCACCATGCTATTCCTCTCCACGCGAAACAAAGGGACCAAGTTCACACGGGTCCTTGAGATCTTACAGTGCCTCCAACCAGATTGTCCAAGACATCAGTGGATGGAGATCCTTCCTCAAAAGCCCCACAATCAGCTCCACGACAAAGAGAATATTCATTTAAAATCCAGCGTCCCATCCCACTGCCAGATCTAAGCCCAGAATTTAGCATGGAGTGAAAGGACCAGTTATTTTATAACAGAGTTTCGGGGTGAAAGGAGATAAAGGAACACAGTTAAAGATGAAGAGAGTCCTTCAGTAAGCACACTTAGATTTGAATACACTGATCTATTGTCTTTCAAATCAGGAATTTTTGAAGATTTACTTATGGTTTTATGCACACAAGCCCCATTTACCATATTCCTCCATTTTATGATGAAGACAGAACAGGCTGTAGCTGATATGGGGCTTCTCCCCATACAGCCTTCTGATTGGAGACCCCTGTTCCTAGCTGCCTTGTCCTACCTGTCACCTGACAGAGCCCCAAGTCTACTGAGTACTGGAAGGAAGGGGGCGTGGCTAAGGGTATAGGTGCTGGGGCTAGACTGTTAATTTCAAATTCAATAAGAGCTTTCACATTGAAAATTGTTGCTATATTAGGTTTAATCTGTACGTTTAATTTATGTAACATACTCACCTTTTTATTAAAATAGACTATATTTTTTCTCTCAGTTTTATTGAGATATAATTAACATACCGCACCATATAGTTTTAATGTGCATGACATAATAACTTGATTTTTATATGTTGTGAAATGATTGCAACAATAAATAAGAATTAACATCCATCATTTCATCTAAATCTCCCCAAAATTGTTTCTTTCCTTGTGATGAGAACTTTTAGAATCTACTCTCTTAGCAATGTTCAAATATATCGCACAGCAGTGTTAACTCTAGTCGCCATGCTGCATGTTACATCCCCAGTATGTACTTATCTTATCAATGAAAGTTTGTACTTTTGACCACCCTCCTCCAATATTCCCCCCACCCCACCCCCTTTGCCTCTGGTAACCACAAATATGATGTTTCTACGAGGTTGTTTTTGTTTTAATAGAGCTGATTTCCTTAGAGTTTGTTTAGGTTCCCAGCAAAATTGAATGGAAGGTACAGATATTTCCCCTACACCCCCTGCCCCTCATATGCAGAGCTTCCCCGATGACCAAAATCCCACACTGGTGGTATATGAGAACTCTCTGTCCTACCCTCTCAATGTTGCTGTGAACGTAAAAATGCTCTAAAAATCAATTTATCAATTAAAAAAAGAAAAATCACACCAAATGGTACATTTGTATCAGTCAATGAGCCTACCTTGGCACATCGCGATCATACTAGGTTCATAGTGTACATTGACGTTCACTCTTGGCGTTGTACCTTCTGTGAATTTTAACAAATGTATAATGGCATGTATCCATCATTAGAGTATCATGCAGAATCGTTTCGTTGCCCTAAAACCCCTCTGTGTTTTGTCTATTCGTCCTTCCTTCCCCCACTAATCCCCAGCAACTGCTGATCATTTTATGTTCCAAAATGTTTCGCATTTCCCAGAATGTCATGTTGTTGGAATTATACAGTATATAGACTTTCAAATTGGTTTCTTTCACTCAGTAATGCACATTTAAGATTCCTTCATATCTTTTTGTGGCTTTCATAACTTACTTATTTTTAGCACTGAATAATATTCCATTGTCTGGATGGACCACAGTTTATTTACACTTTCACCTACTGAAGGGCATCTTGGTTGCTCCCAGGTTTTGACAATTACTGATTAAGCTGCTATAAACATCCACGTACAAGTTTTTATGTGGACATACGTTATCAGCTCCCTTGAGTAAATACCAATGAATATGACTGCTGAATCAAATAGTGAGGAGTACCTTTAGGTTTATAAAAAACTGCCAAACTGTTTCCAAAGTGTGCCATTTTGCATCCTCCCTGTCGATGAATGAGAATTCCTGTTGCTTCATATCCTTGCAAGTATTTGGTGTTGTCAGTGTTCTGGACTTTGGCCATTCTAGTAGATGTGTAGTGCTATTCATTGTTACTTTACCTTGCAATTCCCTAATGACATGCTGTTGACCATCTTTGCATATGCTTATTTGCCATCTGAGTATCTTCTCTTGTGAGATGTCTCTTCAGGTCTTTGGCCCCCTTGTTCATTTTCTTATTGCTAAGTTTTCAGAGTTTTTTTCGTATACTTTGGATAACAGTCCTGTATAGGACATTTCTTTTGCAAATATTTTCTCCACTAGTCTGAGGAAATCTGAAGAAATATCTTCTTTGCAAGTCAGTGGCTTGTTTACTCATTCTCTTTACAGTGTCTTTTGCAGAGCCGAAGTTTTTTAATTTTAATGAAGTCCATCTTATCAATTATTTCTCTGACGGGCTGTGCCTTTGGTGTTATATCTAAAAAGACATCACCATATTTAAGGTCACCTAGATTTTCTCTTCTGTTATCTTCTGGGAATTTTATAGCTTTATGCTTTACACTTAGGTCTATGATCTATTTTGAGTTAATTTTAAGGAATGGTTTTTCAACGTTTTTGCATGTGGATATCCAGTTGTTCCAGCACCATCTGTTCAAAACACTATCTTCATTCCGTTGTATTATATTAGGTCAGTTAATCATGTTTATGTGGGACTATTTCTGGGCTCTCTATTCTATTCCACTGATGTATTTGTCTGTTCCTTCCCCAACAAGCAAGTTTTGAATGGGCCTTTTTAAACTTTGTTGCCCTTATTTGAGAGGTTCCAAAAACTATATTCAATATTTTAGCATGAGTTTATTAGACAAATGCTGTGTGCCAGCAATGGACTAGGCCCAAAGAACAATAAGATAAAGTGACTGCATGATAAAAATTTAAAATTCTGTTGAATACCGGAAGAGGTCCTTCCAAATGCCACCAATAATGCACCATAATGTGATGGTGACAACTAGAGATGCCAATAGTTAATCCTGTGGTTCTATCTAGGAGAGAGCCATCACTTCTTATTGGTAAAATCTAACCATTATGGAGTTCTGATACTCACTTTTGTATAAATATCATTTTTGTGAAACTATAATTGATATACAATGTTATGTTAGTTTCACATGTACAGCACATTGATTCAACAATTCTATATATTACTCAGTGCTCACCACAATAAGTTAGTCACCGTGTCACTATACAACATCATTACAACATTATTGACTATATTCCCTATACTATACTTTTCATCTCCGTGACTTATTTATTTTATAACTGGAAGTTGGTACTTCTTAATCCCATTTATCTATTTTGGTCATCTTCTCACCCACCTCCTCTCTGGAGACCATCAGTTTGCTCTCTATATAAATATTTTTCTTAACGATTAAAAAATACCCAAGGAGAAGGGAATTTGGTTCTTGAAAAGCAAGAAAAATAAGTATAGTAATACATCATTTACAGACTGTGATACTGTGATTTATAATAAGAAAAATAGATTAAGTGTATTTAGTCTTTATCCTGTTTCTGGCACAGAACTTCTAAAAACCCTTGGAATTTCCCAGGTGAGAAGACAAATAAAAGTGTCTTTTATTGTATTAATAAGGTGACTTTAGGACCACACTAATGGCAGGGGCTGGTTGCCAGGACAACCAACCATGTGATTAGAGGGTGGGAACTTTCAGTCCCATGTCTCTGGCCTCTGTGGTGGGGAGAGGGGCTGGAGGTGGAATCAATGTCAATGATCAATGATTTCATCACTTATGCCTATGTAATAAAGCCTCCATAAAGCCCCAAAAGGATAAGGCTCACAAAATTTCCAGGTTTTTGAACTCATGGAGCTGTGGAGAAAGTGGCTCGCTCAGAGAGGGCGTGAAGATCCGCAGCCCCTCCCCACATACCTTGCCCTGACATCTCTTCTATCTGGCTATTCCTGAGTTATACCTTTTATAATAAATCAATAAGCGAGTACGTAAAATGTTTCCCTGAGTTCTGTGACCCACTCTAACAAATTAATCAAACCTTCCCAATTAAAGTGTGGTGCATTGCAATGGCTATAAGCCCAATTTATTTTATTCATGCTCTTCAGCTGAATAGGTCTTCAGCTTAGCTGACAGTTCTGGCTGTTGGAATCCACAGTACCTTTCTTCAGTCAGTTGATCTGAAGCAACATCAAAATGTTTTAATAGGCCCCTTGAAAAGATAGCAGGCCAACATGTACTAAACGTTGCAAAACCCTGCCCTTCAAAGGGGATTATTGAAACATTTTTAGGCTCTGACAGCAAATAAGGATACTGACCACCAAACAGATAGTTGGCAAATGAGCATTGGTAATTCTGTCTTTGTTTCTGATTTTCCTTTTGTCAGGTCATTTGAACAATGATAAAAGGATATATCATGTAGGTAATTTCCTCATTCAAACCCACCTCCTACACGCAGGATGCAGGTAAACACTTGAGCTATTCAGGCCAGTTTTTTCCTTTTAACTGATTTATGTTCCATGGGCTGTTTTCTAATTTGTTGGAAGGAAATTTGTCTGCCCCCAATTGAAGTGCTTAGTTTCCCCCATGTCCTTTCGGCAGTAGCATAGAAGCAGCAACCAAGCATGACATGTATTCAAACATGAAGAATTATCATTCCAAACTCGTGAGCTGAGTTTTCTTCTTCTACTGTCACCCAGGGGTGTCTGTGCTCTCAACGTGTGCAAACTTGCACGCTCACCTGCGGCCCCTCGGCAACAAGTGGGACGGGATTTCAGGGCCCCTCCCAGCAGGGCTGGCCTGCTCACCCGGAAGAGAAGTGGGCGTCACCTTCTCCGGGCGCCATGTCTGCCACGCACGCCCCCTCTCTCGTGCCTAGAGAAAGCCCTTCTCCACCCGCTGACTGATGTGCCATTTCACAACTTTTGTCCTTTTAAGATGGTTCGATGGTTTCATCCCTTTAATAGCTTATCCTTTGAAGACTACAAGAGGCTGTGATTTTACTCTTTCATGTCAGTGAGGCATCTGAGAATATCTGAAAAGGAGCAAGGGGGAAGAAGGGTGACACAGGACTCCTCCGGAGCCCAGAGAGCACGGGAGAGGGTGGAAGTCGGAGACAAGTAGCGCCAGTGGACTTCACTATTAATTACTGAAATACTGTGCTGATTTAGCCTTTTGAACAGAGGCAAAATGCTTTCCTTAATTTAGTGATTTACATGGAGACTTCTCTATTTCTAAAATGTAAATAAATTCTGTGTAAGAATGTGGACTGGGACTTCCTCCCTCTCTCCTTCCCTTTCTCTTTGCTTCCCACTCTTGCTCCTCGTCCTCCTCCTTCTTCCCCTTCTTCTTCCTCTTCCTTCTCTCTCCATTCCCCCTTCTGCCTTCACACAATAAATATTATTAGGTGGATGAAATGAGCCGAGAAGGGATGTCCGAGAAACTCCTGCTGAAAATTATTTGGGAATCCCTCAGTAAGTGGAATAAGGCTTAAATTCCTTCTATTCACAGGATTAAAACTGCTAGTAAAAGCAAAAATAACAAGAGTGGGACTGATGAATACGTGTGAGGTAGAGGGTACAATAGATTCCTTGGGTTGCTTTTGTCCTTTTTAACAAGGATTAAATATATTTTAATAGTTCTTTGCAGCACAATTGTTTAATTACTTTTCTGAGCAGTGACATCTCTAGGCATTGTGTAAAGCAAAATCTCTCAGAATTTAAAACAAAACAAAACAAAAACAGAGGAAAGGAGTGCAGCAGAGTACTCAAAATAACATGATTTTCTAGTCAGAGCCTAATGTAGAAAGGTTACCATTTCACATGACATCTGCAAAATCTCTCTCTAAATCTGCTCTGATACTAGTCTTAGATTAACTTCCATTCACATTAGCACCATGGGGGTAAGAAGGCAGACATTTTAAAAACTGTTGTCGTATTAACTGATGTGAGATAATGTTTCTTGATCTAATGAAGTGTGAATAAGATTTATCTTTACACTTTCCAGGCTGTGGTTATTAGGCCCCTAGTGAAATGCTCAAATCATATACTTGAAAATATAGATACAAATATACTGCCAAAGGAAAGAAATAAACAAAGCCAGGTTTGTCACCATTTCAAGTGAAATAAAATGTAAAGCAAAGAAAATCTCAAGTATGAAGACTAAGAAATAAAGGTAGTCTTGTATCAAAACCGCTGTGGTTTGATTTGATAAAACATTATTTAGGTACTTATATATATATATATTTATTTATTTATTTTTGTTTTTACTTATATTTATATTTATATATATATATATATATTTTTCCTGTTTACTTCCAGAAAAAAATAAGATGATACCCTTTCCTCCAGAAGCCTGTCATTAATTTAGAAAGACAGGCATACAGGCATAAAATACTAAAGAAGGGGTAATGAGATGTGTGGTGATAACTAGCTCTTTGGGCCAGTTTCTTGACCTACAAAATAAAGTTGGGGAGAACCCTAATACTCTAGTCCATCTTGAGAAAGTGTACATTAGAGGGGCTCCTGGGTCATTCAGTCAGTTAAGTGTCTGACTCTTGATTTTGGCTCAAGTCATGCTCTCAGGGTCCTGGGATCAAGCACTGCGCTGGGCTCCAGGCTCAGCGGGGAGTCTGCTTGAGATTCTCTCCCTCTTCCTCTGCTCCTCCCCTCACTCACACATTCTCTCTCTCTCTCTAAAACAAATAAATAAATCTTTTTAAAGAAGTGTACATTAGTGTAAATCGTCGGCTTACTAAGAGGACAATAAATTGTGTGTCCATTTCACACAACTGCAGACAATCAGTGCAGGGCTCTGCATACGAGCACTTCATAGTTCTCAATGTGCTTGAGGCAATGGACTCTTCCTCCAGACAAATGCAGATACTTGCAAATTTTTGCATAGAATTTTGTACTCGGGTCAATTTCCTCACCTCACCTCCC
This sequence comes from Ailuropoda melanoleuca, assembly GCF_002007445.2. Lineage (NCBI taxonomy): Eukaryota > Metazoa > Chordata > Mammalia > Carnivora > Ursidae > Ailuropoda > Ailuropoda melanoleuca. The sequence goes on from NC_048226.1 coordinate 36,855,073, forward strand.
GACTCGTGCTTCCATGCCCCACATTCAGTATCCCTATGCCCATACAATAAGAGGAAAGACTCAAATGGCCGAGAGGCCAGGAAATAGGGTATGAAGATTCCAGAAACCTGTAGACTTCTCTGTTTTAAAGAGCAGCAGCTGGTCAGTTTGAGCTGACTATTGATATGCAGAACTTCACATCCAGTTTTTTTTCCAGTTTTTTAAGGGAGACTAGATATTTGACATTTTTTGTGACATCTTCTAATGTGATCTTCCAAAATCATGTTTTATTTTTAGCAACCATCTTAACATTTTAAGGAAACGATATATGAACCAAATGGAGTATATCTGTGGGCTGGGTGTAGACAAAGGACACCAGTTTGTGGTGTTTACTCTAGTGATTCAGTGTGGATTGGAGAAGCCTGTGGCATTTAGTGGCATGGTCTGAATCACTCGCTTAATGTGGGTGTATGCACTCATGTGTACACATAAAGATACATACAACCAGAAAGGTAAAAAGGGAGGGGGCCATCCAGACACTGGAAAGATCCATGATCAAAGGTAGGAATGATGAGAAAGTATGGAATGTTTGGGTGAAAGAAGAAAAATTTTCCTAGCTAAAGGAGAAAGAAGATTGACTTCATAGTAAAACAAAGTCTTGGAAAGCAAATGGAGATGTTTGAGGAGAAGATTCTTGAATGATCTTGATTAAATGCGTCTGAGCACACAGAAAGATTTGTGTCTCCTGTGATATTTGCCATAAAATGACACTACCAATGAAAATTTAACACCTCATTAAGTAGATTAACTCAATTATATGAAGACCTAGCAAAGATACAAACTTCTAAAATACATTTCTTCCTCAGCTATGATTCATTTGTTACTGATCATAAATATGAATTCAAAATCTTGGAGATCTCATTTCAGCGGTAAAAATTCTGGAGCTTTAACAATTTGCATAGTGATCCTGATGTAAAATTCCTCAGAAAGCAAAAAGGAAAATCCGAGTTGAGTTGAATGTCAACTCTGCATGCTAATTTCCATTCATGTACAAATATCTGATTAAATTCATTTAATACAGCTGGGTCCACTTTCATCTTTAATGAAAAGAAAATTTCACTCAAAGGATGTGAAAACAGGCATTGGAAATTCAAAGTGTGTTTTTCTTGAACACTCACAGGAAATCAAGGTTCTCATATTACTCATGTTTCACTTGTTTGCTTTTTTGTTTGTGTTCTGTTGTAGTTATTTGTTGTTTGTGTATTGTTATTTGTGACTGTTTGTTATGGCTATGTTCTTGGAATAAAAACTCCAAAAAGGACAGAAAGGGATGCTATAAAATTTAAATTTCCCTCCCAGCCCCTAACCCAGGGTATTACCAGTTTCCCTCCCAAGAGGCAACAGCTGATTTCAGTTCTCAGATAACCTTCTGAGAAATACTATGTGCATACAGTACCAGTGAGTAATTGAATTTAGCTACATATTTTTTAAAAGCCCAAATAACAGTTATTTAGAAGTAGAGATTTCTTTTTATGTCATCCAAAAGGAATCTGGAGGCAGGCACAGCAGGCCTATAATGGTGGCTCCATGTTCATCAAAGACTCGGGCTCTTTATCTTTCTTCCTTATTATTCTTGGGACCCAATTTTCATCCTGAAAGGCCGTTCATGATCACAATATGGTAGCTAAAGTGAAATCAATCACATCAACATTCCAGCCAAAAAGAAGGAAGAACAAAAGGGCATGCCTCCCAGCAGCCAGCTCCTTTTAAAGAGATTTAAAAGTCCCATACCACATCTAATTGACTAGCTTTCTGAGGAGAGAGATTTTAAGCTGGGCATGTTGCCACTCCCAAACATTGGGGTAAAGAATAAAGGAAGAATAAACATGGAATAGGCAACTAGCAATCTACTACAACATACAAGCCGATAGGCATATGTATTCTCTACTCCCACATTTTTTAAACAAATGGTGGCATATTATACATACCCACATTACTTTTGATTCCACCCACTGCATTTATTAGATTTTAGTAGGACCCAATGCCAAAGGACAGAACCTGGAGCTGATTCCTCTGAAAGACAGGTTCTGCCTGACCCCAGCTGCTCATAATAACAGTTGCTTCTTCCACTCCTTGCTGCTCAAAGAGCAGTCTGCAAACCAACAGGATTGGTGGAGCTTGCTAGAAATGCAGAATCTGAGGCTCCACCTTCAATCTACTAGATTCAGGATTTGCAGTTTAACAAGATCCCAGAAAATATGTATGTGCATTTGAGTTTGAAAAGCAGTGCGTACCTTCCATCCTTCTTAGAGATGGAAGCTTAGAGACAACCAAGCTTGGTAGTATGTTAGGAGCCCTCTCCCAAGTAGCTGTTAGGGTCTGGAAGCAATTCCATGTCCTAAGATGGATATCTGATAAGAACCCTATTTAAACAATAGCCAGTGTGAGTGTCAACTGTAAACTTACTAATCTTTTCCTAATTACAGCATCAGTCACCAGTTCAGGTTCCTTCCTCCAATCCCTACCCCTTCTCTCCTAAACTGGAAGGACGGTGGCTTTCAATTCCAGTTGCCCCTCTCCCTAGTTTCTAGACCCCCTTTTCTCATGGAGCTTTTCTTGCTTCCAGTTTCCTTAACTCTTCCTAAATGGGTTTCACTGGTTTTCAATCCTTCAATCCAAGAGCTCTGAGATGGTATCATCACCCCAAAGCCCGGATCCTGGCCTTCTTTGCTTTCTTGAGTCGGGACAACCTTGGCTAGTGACAACAGTCAGGATCAGAGATGACTTTGATCCTCTCCTGAAGTTGGTTTTGGTTCTTCCCCCCCAGATCCCAGACAGATTTTTCTCATCCTAAGTTTGTGCCAAGCCTGGACTGCCCCCGCTTGTTCTCTTTTACCCAAGGAGGTATCAACATAACACCGACAAGGACCATGCTGGTAGTGTCAAAGAGTGACTTGTCACTGAGTCACACCATTGACCTAGAGTCTTTTGGTCCTCTACTGCCAGAGTACGAATTGCTTGTGGTTGCTGTGGCCAGGCTGAAAAACAGCAGTGGATTAAGTGGGACCAGCAGGGACGGAGATGTGGGAGGCTGGCAGACCTAACACTTACAATCAAGTTGGAGTGCAGTGCCAATACTGTGTGAATTTGGATGGATGAAAAGGCCATTAGATTTGACAAAATGTGGGCTGTTAACCTTTAAAAGAGCAATCTCAGCAGAAAAGTAGGGCCAGAAGCCAAATTGCAGTGAATTAAGGAAGGAATGCAAAGCAAAGGAAAGGAGGCAGCTGATAAAAACATTCATTTCAGAAATTTGTGGGTGGAAGGAAGAAGCTGTAAGACATAACAGAGTTAAGTGACATTTTTGTAAGATAAGGGGGAACTAAACGTTTTTGAAGGCACAAGGGAGAGTCTGTGAAAAGAAGATACTGCAGACAAACTCCAAAGAGCAAAAGAAAGATCTCTGAAAATCATGATAAGAAAGCAACATTAGTGAAGGGGCATTATCATAAAGAGGAAAGATTCCTTATCCTCAGACACATCAAGAAGATATGATGGAAAAATATAGAAAGAAAATACAATGAGTTGTGTCTGTGGATAGATTAATTGGTTTACTTTAACAGTCTTACACTCAACAAATAGGCAATATTAAAGAATGTGTTGAGTTAAATGTGGAACTTTCATAAAATGAAAGATTTTTATTGTAGGAAAAGCTTACGGAACAATCTATCAATGTATTCTCTTCATCTGAAGAGATGGGAACCCATAAATGAGTAAGATAAACCTATTTGCCAAGACGGCTTTAGGGAGTCCAGTGGCTGTCAGGATTTGATGCCATCTAGAAGAATCCCTGAAGATCGTGAGTTAGAGATGAAGACAGAATTTGCCGAGTAAATGAAGCCAAAGCTAAGGCTGAGGCCACGGGTAAATTTGAGAATGGAGATGAAAGCCACAGTTGCAGCTGGATCAGTTCAATGTCATTTATTTCTAGGGCCTGAGCATTAGAGTCCTACTTTACTTTGTGACCCGAGAACAGGGGCAAAAATAAATAAATAAATTAAAAATGAGAAGCGAAAGTGATACTGGGTTGGGGCTTAGTGTGGTCTGTCACTGAGCAAGAAGGAAGGGGGGGCTATGGGTGTAGGGAGCACAGTATGAAGTGACTTGCCTCAGCCAATGGGGAACCTCTAATACAACCACCGTCCTCATCTTCTCAGATCTTGCCCAGTGAGTGTGGATCTTGCCCAGTCTGAACCGTGTCAAAAGCATAGGCCTTTGTAGACTAAAGATTCGTGGTTGATTCCTGATTCTACTGCTAACCAGCTGTGTAACTGGAAACAAGTTATTCAGATCCTTGGGTTCCTCATTCACAAAAGAGAGATAATAATATTCACCTCACAAATACGTTGTGAAAATTAAGTTACCAAGAACTTAGTACTAAGCACCTAGCCTCCAGTAAATACTCAAAATGTGGCTACAAATTGTTCCATAGATCTCTTCTTCTAATGAGATAGCAACATGCATCATGATATGTAAGTGAATATAATCTGTCTTGAAGTATCAGATTATTACTATAAAAGCACCGGTATAATATATGCCTATCCAGATATTCTCTAGAATTCTGTATAATGAATGAGATCATTCCCTCAGCTCACCTCCCACCATGTAGAAAAATAGAAAGCTATCAAACTTCGTAGGGAACATATACTTTCTGTAATGATTCTTAAGGAGATAGCCTGGGGGGACCTTGAATGCCATCTTAAGATGCCATATTTTTAAAGCTCATTGAACACCATTCTCTCCCACTGAGTTTACATGGCACCAGGGCTTCTTCCCACACAGTTGCTACCTTTCAGGGCAGAGTAGGGAGACGCAGCTCTAACTACCACTGAACCAATCCCTTCCTCCTGGGTTGTCCATTCAGCAGAACAGTTTCAGGCTGATTACTGAGGAAGCGGAACTAAAACAGGAAATCAATAGACATAATGTCAACTGAAATAGAAGCAGAAATGCCATTTCATTTCACTCACAACTACATAAATAGTATAACCTGTTTTTTTAGGATTTTTGTAAGTATAGTAGGTCTACAGAGATTTTTTAAAGTATAAATTAGATCCTTTAAAGCATCTAGAAATTTCACTGGCTCCTAAAGTAAAATATTTTAAACCAAAAAAAAAAAAAAAAGTTGAAAAAATAGTTTTTAAACTGCTTTATTTCAGTCTGACCCTCCTTACCCAGCCCAGATACCTTTTCTGAGAACACTCCAACCCCCAAATTCCTTCTGGAGTCCCTTTCTGGAATTTGGTTAGATTGGAACATTCTTCACTTCAGTGGAGGTTGGCAATTACGCCTGAGATGTCTACCCTGAAAGGACCAACCTGGAACAATGAAGGTTGCTGAGAGCAGGCTATGGCACTAGGGAAACACAGCTGTTCCCATGAGAACCCACAACCAGTTTGCACTGCCCCACGCTGGTAGTTCATGGCTCTATTTGACATATTTAGGTTGTAACACCTGGGTGTGGCTTGTATAACACAGAGATATCCCCATTGTCCAGAAATCATACAACTGGTCAATGATAGAGAACCAAGATTGTTACCAGGTGTTTCTTTATGTTTTCCTTCTTTGACTCAGGCAACTGTCCCACTTTAACAAAATATGAATGCCACAAATTAGGGAGCAGAAAACTTAATACCATCCTTTCACCACCTCAAAATGGAATAGATTATTAAAAACGTTATTTAGTGACTGGAAATAATAAACATGCTAGAACCCTTGGAGGTCAACATAAACTCTCTAAGAATAAGTCAGAGTGAATTAACCTTGTTTCATTTTTGGTCATGATTTCTAGGCTATGCCTGGCCTCAAATACATGATGCATCTGAATTTCAACAAAGCATTTAGTAATCAAAAAATACAGTAGTAATGAATTTGCCTGGACCCATACAGGCACTAGTATTTGAAAGAAAATATCACTGCCATATAGTTCTAGGATCATTCCAAAACCATATTAAGAAAGGAACTCTTAGTTTGAGCAATAAGAAAATGGGTGTCATTAGGGAAAAACTCCTCCTTTCCATTGATTTTTTTATTTGCTTTTGAAAGTTGAAACCATTTAAAAAGTACACAGTATATGGTGAGTAATTTGTTAAGTAGATAGGTGGATGGCGCTTAATTCTATGTAAAGATTACTATGAAAAATAATACTTTCTTTTTGGTAATTATGCTTCTAAAAGAGTTTGTAGCTGTTTTGCTAAATAAATGCAGCTTTGAGCTATAGAAGAATTACATACAGAACAGCAGTAAGCAGAGTGGAAATCCCTACGTCATGGGCTAAAGAGCCAGAGTGTCACTTCCTATCTAAGTGACTTGGGGACAAGTTAATTAACCTTTATGCCTCAATTTTCCCATCTATAGAATAGAGTTAATAAAGAGCTCAGCTCCTAGAGATGTAAGGGTTTAATGAATTAATGAACATATAGTGCCCAGAAGAGTGTCCAGCTGAGCCCTCTAGTAAGCAGTGGATATCCATCATCTTAATAATCCTCACATGTGATAATCAATGAAGTAATATGATCATTAGCCCCATTTTACACACAAGAAAACTGAGGCCCAGAGAGGTTAAATACCATGCCCAAGGTCACTTGGGTAGCAATGCTAAAACCAAAATTTGAACTGAGATCTCTCCAACCGAAAGCTAGAGTCTTGACACCATAACTGTCAACTGTAAAGTAGGCATTGGCTCCCAGGAACAAGGCTGAAACCCATCCTTAGGCCTGAATGCATCACAGCAAGGCTACCAGCAAGAATGGCTTCATTGATTCCCCAGGTGTTAGAAGGAACTCCTTGAATCCCTGCTGCTAAGAGCATCATTAGTCCCAGGACCAAGATGAAGTTGTTCCAGCAGCCAGGAGAGAAGAGGTACAGAGGCTCAGAACCAAGGAGTGTGCTGGAATACCACACAGGCAAAATGGTAGTCCTCAGCATTCATTTAACAGGGACAATTAGTGGAGGTCAGGTGGTCCATGACGTGGGATACTCTCCCACCCTTGACCCCAAGTGGAGGGTCAGTGCACTGCTGTAGCAGTGATAAAGTATGGGCAGGTCCTAGGCTATGCATCTGGCTTTACCCAAATGTCCATTAGTTACAAAGGCTGATAATCCTCAGGGCTGTGGCCAGTTGCTCACACAGAACTCCCTGGAACCGTCTCAGATCTGGGCCGCAGCATCATCAGTCTCATTCTGATGATGTTCAAGGAGGTAGAGTTAGGTGGAATTGCATCTGTCTGCTAATTCAGCCAAGTGGGTCTGCCACATTTCGCTAGGTGGGGTAGTCAGCTCTGTCCCTCAAACAAAAACCCTGTTTAATTATGGAGAAGCAGGTTTCCATACTGCAGAATTTCTCCCATCAAATTCCACAGTCACATAGGAGCAGAAAAATGGCTGTGCTAAGATCTATAAGCTCTGTATACCCACATACATTTCCATTTACAACAGTGGGCTAAGCAGTCTGTTGAGGTTATGTAAGTGGTGCTGGATGGCAGGAGTAATGTCCACAATAGACAGGGATCCAGACATTGTCATCTGTAAATGTCCCCTCAATAGCTTCATTGCTGTCTGGGCCAGCCCCTCGGTGAGAAGCAGACAAGCAGTGGCTGGACATACAGACCTGTACGCCTATTGGGCAGTGCCTGACTGCCTAAGCATGCAGCTTAGGGCACCGTTGCTCTGACGTCTACTGCCTTGCAGTGAATGTGCGGGGCGGCGGTGGGGGGGGAGTCTCAGTTCTTAACTCCAATAGAGTTAAAGACTCCAACTCTATTTGGAGGCAGACATCCCACTGTTGGGCTGTGTGGTCCAGTGGCAAGCTGGATATGAGGTTGCATTTGTAGAAACATCTCTCCTGAGACACTGAGGGTACCCCAACATGAAAGGGGTACAAAAAGACTCAATATGCTCTAATAAGCCAGACAGAAGATTCAAAATGAGTCCTAAGAACAAGAGGTGTGGGTTGTTGGAGAGTGAAGTCAGCAGCTCAAGATGAGAAAGGGGGACAGAGGTTAAACAAGCAAGTCTGAGGACAGTCTGAGTGGACAGAGGGGGAGGGGAGGGCTCCTGCCCAAGCCCAGCTCTTACTCCAGTTTCCTGAGCCTGACTCCATTTAAAAGGTCATGTGTGCAGAGGCAGAGCTCCGTGTACCCTGGCTTATTTCTAAGTCCACGTAGCCACGAAGATATATATGCCCCGCCGAGACCTCACCGATCACATTCTGGCGCTACCGTAAAAACAACTATCACCAAACTACATTTAAGAGAATCTTTACATATTTAAAAATTCTGAGTTAGTTTACATTTAGGATCATAAACAGCTAAAACCAGATGAAATTTTCCTTAATAGAAGCATTTTTCTCCAAATTACCTCGTAACACTCAGGTACTACAACCCTACCCAACTGTTCACATGATACCATTGAAGCATTACTGAATTGGGCAACGAACACTTGGAAAAGTCCTAGATAAAATGATCTCCTTCAATAGGTACATTTGTTTGTTTGTTTGTTTGTTTAAACAACGCTCTTATTCCTCAACAACTTGCCCCCAGAAATGCGCTAACAACAAGGCTCTTTGCGAATCAGAGTAACATTTGTGTCCTCTACGATATTGCTGAGCTGGCTTGTGCAGAGTGTCTGCGTTACAAAAGCATGTCATTAAAAGGCTTATCTTCCTTGGTAGAAGCCAGCAACCCATTTGTTTTCCATTTTGACTGTCTACACAAGTGCTTCCCATACACGTAAAGGCAATAAATCCCCAAAGCCCAAATAAATGCGATGCTGTTGCTGTTGTGCATTTTTATGGTCATCGTGGAGAAAACAACTTATTTCCATATTCATTGATTTATTTGGAGCCCAGCATGCCAGTGGGACTTTTAGGAGATTGAACCAAATGTCTTCAAATAATTTCAGGCTTCAATTGGCATAGCACACTTCCATAAACGGACATAACTCTAATTCTGGATTCCTGAAGGAAAAGTAGGAGCAGCTTACCTAAAAACAAATAGGTTAGGACTCACTAGAATTCACACTCTTCCCAGAGTCATCCACATAAATAAAAAGCCAGTCCCTCCTCTGACTTCTTCCCTCGAGGATCCCAAGATCCTAGACTTGTGTTCTGCTGGGCACACAAGAGAAAACAGATGGGCGTGGGTGACAGTTGCATGAAAAGACCCTCCCGGGAGTCATAGACAAAGAAATGTGTCCACACAGCACTGTGAGAGGAGACTGTCCACCAGCTGCCTGTTCTTCAGTCTCGGGTGTTTTGATCACTCCCTAGGAAGGAAGAATAGGCCTGCTGTTCGGTCCAACACTGAGGGTGAGCCACGGCACAAAGTTGAACCTCCACCCCTTCCAGAAGAGAGTCAGAAGATTCTCAGATTAGTAACCAACCATGTGTTATGTGTCTGGACATTCTGTTGTCTATCACTGTGACATGACACCAGGGCATGCTGAAGTCAGGCTTGCTGTGAGAGTTGAAGCATTCATCCTTCATGAAAACCACTGTATCACTTCAATCAAGTGGCTGAAAAATTCTTACTTGGTCATGTTCTTTCTCCTTTCCCCAGTGAACGCAGTGTGTATTCAGGACCACATTAGCTACTTTCAGTATACTTGAACTGTTTGGTATCATGTAAACCCAACCAAGAGTTAACTCATAAGTGAAAAGAGCTTAATATTCCTTTTTTTTTCTAGACATTTGTGTTCCATCCTTCTAAGATGGTACTATCATTGGCTTGTTCTCATGTTTATTGCATGACCCAGATGTTATCACAGCAAAGCAGAAAAATCTATGGAACCTATCAAATCAGGATAACAGGTGCAGGTGCACATGAGCAGAGCTGGTTTTACTTTAACTAAGTGACAAGGTGACCCATGTGGGAATTTCAGGGTTGCTCATGTGCTGTAATTCTGAAATTCATCTACATCATTCCATCCATACAGGTTTCCCTCCCACACTTTGCTTTAACATACACATTTGTCATCATTGACTTGTTCAAAAACATTTAATAAGTACCTCCTTTTACCAGGCAAAATACTAACTTTCAGAAATGCAAAGTCAAGTTGAGGAAAATGTTCTCACCTTGAAAGAGCCTGGCGGTCAAGACAGACATTGCAAATCGATAAAATGGGCCTTCATCAAAGAACACGAGGCTGTGCCGATGTACTGGAAGGAGCAGATCCTCTCTCTGAAGGAACCAGGGCAGGACTCTGAGGATGTGGACTTGGCATCAGCTTTCTCAGAGGGGTCCTGCCTTCAAGGACCTACTGAGAAGAGAACAAATGGATACATAGCTCTGACACAAAGCAATACTGGGAACGGCCATTAGAGATATAAGAACAAAGTACTGAGATGGTTCAGAGTAGAGGTGTAACCACTGGAGAGATCAAAGAAAGTGACATTTGGAGAAGGAGGTTAAGATGGCGGAGGAGTAGGGGACCCCTTTTTCAGCCGGTCCCCTGAGTTGACCTGGATAGGTACCAGACCAGCAGGAACATCCACGGAATCAGCCTGAGACGCAGGAAGATACATCTGGATCTCTACAATGAACATCTCCAGCGCTGAGTATCGAGGTACGAAGCGGGGAGCCGTACAGCGCACAGATATCAGAAGCTAAACAGAAGGGGGAGGGAGCCGCAGTGTCAGGGCGCCGGGAAGCGGTAGCCACCTACACGGGGGAGCGGACAGACCGCGGACCCGCACGCTTGAGACAGCAGGCTGAGAAGGGCTCCGGGAGCGCATGTGGGGCGGCTGGCGGTTGGCGGACCACCTGCACGGGGGAGCAGGCGGACTCGCGGACGGCACCCGCGAGACAGCAGACTTAGAACGCGAGCTCCAGGAGCGCGCGCGCAGGGCGGCTGGCGGGCCACCTGCACCGGGGAGCGGGCGGACCACGGACCCGCACTCTGGAAACAGCAGACTGAGTCCGTGAGCCGGGAGCGTGCACCACCAAGCATCTCACGGAGCTCCGGAGCTCCGGTGTGC
>NC_048226.1:36866136-36866274 GCF_002007445.2 Ailuropoda melanoleuca
GACAGACCGCGGACCCGCACGCTTGAGACAGCAGGCTGAGAAGGGAGCTCCGGGAGCGCACGTGGGGCGGCTGGCGGTTGGCGGACCACCTGCACGGGGGAGCAGGCGGACTCGCGGACGGCACCCGCGAGACAGCAG
>NC_048226.1:36866374-36892995 GCF_002007445.2 Ailuropoda melanoleuca
TGCAATGGCTGGGTCATAGGGTAGTTCAATTTTTAACTTTTTAAGGGACCTCCACACTGTTTTCCAGAGTGGCTGTACCAACTTGCATTCCCACCAACAATGTAGGAGGGATCCCCTTTCTCCACATCCTCTCCAACAATTGTTGTTTCTTGCCTTGTCTATCTTTGCCATTCTAACTGGCGTAAGGTGGTATCTCAGTGTGGTTTTGATTTGAATTTCCCTGATGGCTAATGATTTTGAACATTTTTTCATGTGTCTGTTAGCCATTTGTATGTCTTCATTGGAAAAGTGTCTGTTCATATCTTCTGCCCATTTTATGATTTGTTTATTTGTTTCTCGTGTATTGAGTTTGAGAAGTTCTTTGTAGATCTTGGATACCAGTCCTTTATCTGTGGTGTCCTTTGCAAATATATTCTCCCATTCCGTGGGCTGTCTCTTAGTTTTTTTGACTGTTTCCTTGGCTGTGCAGAAGCTCTTTATCCTGATAAAGTCCCATAAGTTCATTTTATCTTTTATTTCTCTTGCCTTTGGAGATGTGTCGTGAAAAAGGTTGCTCTGGCCGATGTCATAGAAGTTGTTGCCTATGTTCTCCTCTAGAATTTTGATGGATTCCTGTCTCACATTGAGGTCTTTCATCCATTTGGAGTTTATTTTTGTGTATGGTGTGAGAGAGTGGTCAAGTTTCATTCTTTTGCATGTAGCTGTCCAATTTTCCCAGCACCATTTATTGAAGAGACTGTCTTTTTTCCACCGGATGTTTTTTCCTGCTTTATCAAAGATTAGTTGCCCAAAGAGCCGAGGGTCCATTTCTGGGTTCTCTATTCTGTTCCATTGGTCGATGTGTCTGTTTTTGTGCCAGTACCATGCTGTCTTTGTGATCACAGCTTTGTAGTACAGCTCGAAATCCGGCATTGTGATGCCCCCAGCTTTGTTTTTCCTTTTCAACAGTTCCTTGGAGATTCGGGGCCTTTTCTGGTTCCATACAAATTTAAGGACTATTTGTTCCAGTTCTTTGAAAAATGTCCTCGGTATTTTGATCGGGATAGCATTGAAAGTGTAGATTGCTCTGGGTAGTATGGACATTTTAACTATGTTAATTCTTCCAATCCATGAGCATGGAATATTTTTCCATCTTTTTATGTCTTCCTCAATATCTTTCAANCAGTCAAAACTAGAGGCTCTGACGGCCAGGGTCACCGAGGCAGAGGAACGCGTTAGCGAATTGGAGGATGGGTTAGTAGAAGAAAAAACGAAAATAGAAGCTGGTCTTAAAAAAATCCACGCCCACGAATGTAGATTACGGGAGATTACTGACTCTATGAAACGATCCAATGTCAGAATCATCGGCATCCCTGAAGGGGTGGAGAAAAACAGAGGTCTAGAAGAGATATTTGAACAAATTGTAGCTGAAAACTTCCCTAATCTAGCAAGGGAAACAAGCATTCGTGTCCAAGAGGCAGAGAGGACCCCATCCAAGCTCAACCAGGACAAACCTACGCCACGGCATGTCATAGTGCAATTCGCAAATATTAGATCCAAGGATACAGTATTGAAAGCGGCCAGGGCAAAGAAATTTCTCACGTACCAAGGCAAAGGTATCAGGATTACGTCAGACCTGTCTACAGAGACCTGGAATGAGAGAAAGGCTTGGGGGGGCATTTTTAAAGCTCTTTCAGAGAAAAACATGCAGCCAAGGATCCTTTATCCAGCAAAGCTGTCATTCAGAATTGATGGAGAAATAAAGACGTTCCAAAATCGCCAATCATTAACCAATTTCGTAACCACGAAACCAGCCCTACAGGAGATATTAAGGGGGGCTCTATAAAGGTAAAAAGGCCCCAAGAGTGATACAGAGCAGCAAGTCACAACCGATACAAAGACTTTAAAGAGAAATGGCATCATTAAAATCATATCTGTCAATAATCTCTATCAATCTAAATGGCTTAAACTCTCCCATAAAACGCCACAGGGTTGCAGATTGGATAAAAAGACATGACCCATCCATTTGCTGTCTACAAGAGACTCATTTTGAACCCAAAGATGCATTCAGACTTAGAGTAAGGGGATGGAGTACCATCTTCCACGCAAATGGACCTCAAAAGAAAGCTGGAGTAGCAATTCTCATATCAGATAGACTGGATTTTAAACTAGAGGCCATAGAGAGAGATACAGAAGGGCACTATATTATTCTTAAAGGAAGTATTCAACAAGTGGATATGACAATTATTAATATATATGCCCCCAACAGGGGAGCAGCAAGATACACAAGCCAACTCTTAACCAAAATAAAGAGACATATAGATAAGAACACAGTAATAGTAGGGGACCTCAACACCCCACTATCAGAAATAGACAGAACACCCTGGCAAAAACTAAGCAAAGAATCAAAGGCTTTGAATGCCATACTCGACGAGTTGGACCTCATAGATATATATAGAACACTACACCCCAGAACCAAAGAATACTCATTCTATTCAAATGCCCATGGAACATTCTCAAGAATAGATCATGCTCTGGGACACAAAACAGGTCTCAGCCAATACCAAAAGATTGAAATTATCCCCTGCATATTCTCAGACCACAACGCTCTGAAATTGGAACTCAACCACAAGGAAAAACCTGGAAGAAACTCAAACACTTGGAGGCTAAGAACCATCCTGCTCAAGAATGACTCGATAAACCAGGAAATCAAAAAACAAATTAAACAATTTATGGAGACCAACGAGAATGAATACACAACGGTCCAAAACCTATGGGATACTGCAAAGGCAGTCCTAAGGGGGAAATACATAGCCATCCAAGCCTCACTCAAAAGAATAGAAAAATCTAAAATGCAGTTTCTATATTCTCACCTCAAGAAACTGGAACAGCAACAGAGGGACAGGCCTAACCCACTGACAAGGAAGGAGTTGACCAAGATTAGAGCAGAAATCAATGAATTAGAGACCAGAACCACAGTAGAGCAGATCAACAGGACTAGAAGCTGGTTCTTTGAGAGAATCCATAAAATTGATAGACCACTGGCAAAACTTGTCCAAAAACAAAGAGAAAGGACTGAGATTATTAAAATTATGACTGAAAAGGGAGAGGTCACGACCAGCACCATTGAAATTGCAAGGATTATTAGAAACTTTTATCAACAGCTATATGCCAAAAAACTAAACAATCTGGAAGAGATGGAGGCCTTCCTGGAAACCTATAAACTACCAAGACTGAAACAGGAAGAAATAGATTTCTTAAATAGGCCAATTAACTATGAAGAAATTGAGTCAGTGATAAACAACCTTCCAAATAATAAAACTCCAGGCCCAGACGGTTTTCCTGGGGAATTCTACCAAACATTCAAAGAAGAAATAATACCTATTCTCCTAAAGCTATTTCAAAAAATAGAAACAGAAGGAAAGCTACCAAACTCATTCTATGAGGCTAATATTACCTTGATCCCCAAACCAGGCAAAGACCCCCTCAAAAAGGAGAATTACAGACCGATTTCTCTAATGAATATGGATGCCAAAATCCTCAACAAGATCCTTGCTAATAGAATCCAACAGTACATTAAAAGGATTATCCATCATGACCAAGTGGGATTCATACCTGGGATGCAAGCATGGTTCAACACTCGCAAATCAATCAATGTGATACATCATATCAACAAGAAAAGACTCAAGAACCATATGATCCTCTCAATTGATGCAGAAAAAGCATTTGACAAAATACAGCATCCTTTCCTGATTAAAACCCTTCAGAGTGTAGGAATAGAGGGTACATTTCTCAATCTCATAAAAGCCATCTATGAAAAGCCTACTGCAAGCATTATTCTCAATGGGGAAAAGCTGGAAGCCTTTCCCTTAAGATCAGGAACACGACAAGGATGCCCACTCTCGCCACTATTATTCAACATAGTACTAGAAGTCCTTGCAACAGCAATCAGAAGACAAAAAGGGATCAAAGGTATCCAAATCGGCAAAGAAGAAGTCAAACTGTCTCTCTTTGCAGATGACATGATACTCTATATGGAAAACCCAAAGGAATCCACTCCCAAACTATTAGAAGTTATAGAACAATTCAGTAAGGTGGCAGGATACAAAATCAATGCCCAGAAATCAGTTGCATTTCTATACACGAATAACGAGACTGAAGAAAGAGAAATTAGGGAATCCATCCCATTTACAATAACACCAAAAACCATGCGTTACCTTGGAATTAACTTAACCAGAGACGTAAAGGACCTATATGCTAGAAACTATAGATCACTTTTGAAAGATATTGAGGAAGACATAAAAAGATGGAAAAATATTCCATGCTCATGGATTGGAAGAATTAACATAGTTAAAATGTCCATACTACCCAGAGCAATCTACACTTTCAATGCTATCCCGATCAAAATACCGAGGACATTTTTCAAAGAACTGGAACAAATAGTCCTTAAATTTGTATGGAACCAGAAAA
Source organism: Ailuropoda melanoleuca (assembly GCF_002007445.2). Taxonomy (NCBI): domain Eukaryota; kingdom Metazoa; phylum Chordata; class Mammalia; order Carnivora; family Ursidae; genus Ailuropoda; species Ailuropoda melanoleuca. Next base: position 36,870,824 of record NC_048226.1, read on the forward strand.
GGCCCCGAATCTCCAAGGAACTGTTGAAAAGGAAAAACAAAGCTGGGGGCATCACAATGCCGGATTTCGAGCTGTACTACAAAGCTGTGATCACAAAGACAGCATGGTACTGGCACAAAAACAGACACATCGACCAATGGAACAGAATAGAGAACCCAGAAATGGACCCTCGGCTCTTTGGGCAACTAATCTTTGATAAAGCAGGAAAAAACATCCGGTGGAAAAAAGACAGTCTCTTCAATAAATGGTGCTGGGAAAATTGGACAGCTACATGCAAAAGAATGAAACTTGACCACTCTCTCACACCATACACAAAAATAAACTCCAAATGGATGAAAGACCTCAATGTGAGACAGGAATCCATCAAAATTCTAGAGGAGAACATAGGCAACAACTTCTATGACATCGGCCAGAGCAACCTTTTTCACGACACATCTCCAAAGGCAAGAGAAATAAAAGATAAAATGAACTTATGGGACTTTATCAGGATAAAGAGCTTCTGCACAGCCAAGGAAACAGTCAAAAAAACTAAGAGACAGCCCACGGAATGGGAGAATATATTTGCAAAGGACACCACAGATAAAGGACTGGTATCCAAGATCTACAAAGAACTTCTCAAACTCAATACACGAGAAACAAATAAACAAATCATAAAATGGGCAGAAGATATGAACAGACACTTTTCCAATGAAGACATACAAATGGCTAACAGACACATGAAAAAATGTTCAAAATCATTAGCCATCAGGGAAATTCAAATCAAAACCACACTGAGATACCACCTTACGCCAGTTAGAATGGCAAAGATAGACAAGGCAAGAAACAACAATTGTTGGAGAGGATGTGGAGAAAGGGGATCCCTCCTACATTGTTGGTGGGAATGCAAGTTGGTACAGCCACTCTGGAAAACAGTGTGGAGGTCCCTTAAAAAGTTAAAAATTGAACTACCCTATGACCCAGCCATTGCACTACTGGGTGTTTACCCCAAAGATACAGACGTAGTAAAGAGAAGGGCCATATGCACCCCAATGTTCATAGCTGCATTGTCCACAATAGCCAAATCATGGAAGGAGCCGAGATGCCCTTCAACAGATGACTGGATTAAGAAGCTGTGGTCCATATATACAATGGAATATTACTCAGCTATCAGAAAGAACGAATTCTCAACATTTGCTGCAACATGGACGGCACTGGAGGAGATAATGCTAAGTGAAATAAGTCAAGCAGAGAAAGACAATTATCATATGATTTCTCTCATCTATGGAACATAAGAACTAGGATGATCGGTAGGGGAAGAAAGGGATAAAGAAAAGGGGGGTAATCAGAAGGGGGAATGAAACATGAGAGACTATGGACTATGAGAAACAAACTGAAGACTTCAGAGGGGAGGGGTGGGGGAATGGGATAGACTGGTGATGGGTAGTAAGGAGGGCACGTATTGCATGGTGCAGTGGGTGGTTATATGCGACTAATTAAGCATCAAACTTTACATTGGAATCTGGGGATGTACTGTATGGTGATTAACATAATATAATAAAATAAAAAAAAAAAGAAAGTGACATTTGCAACAGGTCTTAAAGGATGAGAGGATCTGTGCAAGAAGAGTTGTGAGAATGGGTTAGGGGGTCATGGGAGAGCAAAGAATAGGGTGTGCCCAGGGGGCTGGAGCACAGCTCATGGCAGAGAATAGTGGGGGATATAAACCGTCAAAGCCAAGTTGAGGCAGGATTATAGAGGGCTTGGAAGCAGATAAAAGTGATGTGTGCTTGGATAGGCAAATAATCTTTGTTCTCCATTACCCCAAATTGTGAACTATGATTTAAGGAGAAGCTTATTCCCCTTGGAATATTAATGTCCACCTTTAAAAAAAAAAAACTAAACTAAAATTAAAACAAACAAACAAAACCCCACATGGACCTCACATCTTTTTCCAGCTACTGTTCCTTTCTCCATTCTCCTTTTCCAAAATGCCTAGAAAGAATTGTTGACATCCTATTTTCTCTTGAACATACTCTAGTCACATTTTTGCCCCATCTTCCACCAAAACAACTTCCATCAACGTCACCCATGTGCTCCACACTACCCAATCCAGTATCAAGGCTCAGTGCTCATTGTCCTTGACCTACCAGAGACCTTTGGCATGGTTGATTGCCCTTGGTTTCTTTGGCGGGGGGGGAGGGAGAGGGAAAGTGAGAGAATCTTAAGCATGTAGGGCTCAATCTCATAACCCTGGGATCATGTGACCTGAGCTGAAATCAAGCGTTGGATACCTAACTGAGTCACCCAGGTGCCCCACCAGTGCTTTCTTATGTCATTGTACCTCTCTGGTCAGGCCTTTTCTGTCTCTTTCTGGCTTCTTGACTTCTCCCCAAACCCTAAATGTCATAATGTTCCAGGACTTCATCCTTTAACCCCCTTCTCTAATTTCACTCATTTCCTTAGTGTTCTAATCCAGTCATAGAGCTTTAAATACCATCTATAGATACACTGATAACCTCCAAATTTATAATCACTCTTTACCTGAGCAATTTCTCAGGATTGTGTTTTCAGCAAACAACCTTTAGGAATGAGGTAACTGCTCTCCCATCCCACCCCAACAAAGAGTAGGCTTGCTTCCCCTTGCTATAAGAGTAGCTCAATGCTCCTCTCCTGTAACAGAACCCATTATGTGTGCAGGGGTCCATCATGGCCCAAGGGGAATGTCGCAGAGGTATGAAGTGCATGCTGGCTGCTGAGCTATGAATAATAAAGTCCTTTGTCTCTGACCCAGCATCCATGAAACAGTAACAGGCTAACTTGTTAGCTTGTAGAGTAAAATCCCAAACCCTGCACAGTTCTTGATATTAGGTAGCTCGGCTTTCTTTTATAAGCAACTTAACACCTTAACCCAAATAAATTACATATAGAAACTTCCTACTTGCAAATTTTCAATGACTTACATAAGGATAAAGCTCGGCCTCTACCTGCCTCCTATAGATGGCTTTGGCCAAGACCTTTACAGAATCATTTTGGACTTGAGGAAAAATCAGCAAACAAAGAGCATTTGAGAGCCCGGTACAATATAGAGAAACTTCTGTCATTCCTTAAGGAATCTCTTAAACTTTAATACTTAAATGTTGATGTGAATGCTGGGAAATTTAGGAAAGTAGTTGGGGAGCTATTTTTGATCAAGGATCCTTTTAGCTTCCCTCAAATCCACTGATATTTTTGCCCTAAGCCAGGGCCTGTACAAGCTCTTCTGAATTCCTTAGAGTGATCCCTTAAGACGTGCTTTTAGAGATGACTCATTTCTCTGTTACATTCTTACTAAGATCCACAACTAGCAGGACACACAGCCAGTGGCTGTCGTCCTAATTTCTACATGTGTGAAACCAAATCCTGCCAATCCTCATACAAGGCCTGCAGGCCAAAACAAATCGATTGCATATACAAATCTACTTGCAAAAACTATTCAAACGCTTACACAAGAAGTGGTGTTGGAATCTAGTCTTATGTTATTTGCATTCATTTACTATATCAAAAAAGATGGAATTTATGCAGTCAGAATTTACAGTACATAAGAGAAAATCATTTAAATGTTCTAACTATAGAGATGGATGGCTTTACTGGAAGAGAAGTGTCTTTAAAATTACTGAGTCCTTCAAAACTTTATTAAAAGCAGACATAATCAGGACTATCCTGGTATTATTTAGTTTGTGTGTCTTTGCTGTTGGCATGAATGCATGTTATTCCATTTCTTAGAGATAAACAGAAAGCCACAGGGACTATTTCAACTCATATTCTGGGAAACCAAGAACTACACAACACTCAGCCATCAACAAATTGGTGATTAACATGATGTCTAGACAGGTTCTCATGGGAATAACATTATTAATTAAGCAGCAGTTTGGTTAATCACGATAGCAAAAGTAATTTTTGGAATAAATATTTTATTAGTGTGCCCATCAATAAAGCAAAAGTAAAAGGATATATGTTAATTAATTCATTTGTTATGTTATTGAGATTAAGGCTGGCAATTTCTGTTTGAAGGCCTTGAGAATGAGCTAATATTTCTAGTATGGCATGTCTTTATCTTACTGTTTCCAGCTAATGGTACTGTATATTTCAATTACCTAGCCAAAATTCCTTTCATGTCAGCTATCAAGATATTATTAAGCTCCATTAGTGAATAATTGAATTTGACAAATTTTCTGTTGCTATACATTTATCTGTTCTTTAAAACTGGGTGTCTCACATTTCTCAGTAACAAAAATTTCACCGAATGGGGAAAGATAGTGAGCTGTAACTATAATTAAGACCCTGATCTTACTTTCCATCAGTCAAAAGACTCATTTGGAAAAGAAGTAAATATATTGGCCAGTTCTCTTCAGTACATGGACAATAAATCTTTCCAGAAAACACAGTTAACCCAATGTTTTTAGCATAATCTGTAGTCCTAAAACTACAAGGAAGAAATATAAGATAAAAAAAACTTGTGCAAAAAAAGAATACATTTCTGAAAAAATTATTCAGGTGAGCTTGCTCTCTTTTGTCTTTATAAAAGAATATCTGTGAAACCTTCCAGACTGGTGAGCACTTAGGGATCTGTGGAAAGTGGTGCACTAGAAAGGGCATGAAAGCTCTGCACTTTTTCCCCACACCTTGCCCCATGTGTCACTTCCACCTGGCTATTCCTGAGTTATGTCCTTTTATAATAAACCAGTAATCTAGCAGAAGGCCACAAGTTACATAAGGATCTGAAGAACACCCTTAGTGCAATCAAAGTGATGCACGAAACCTCAAAGGGAATGTCAGAAAGCCTGCAGGAGATCTACAGCATGAGTGGGACCGTCATGAGAATCCGATGACCACTGTAGGGAATAATGACCTCCTTTGGGAAGATTATGAAGAGAAATGAGCTGACCAGGCTTTGAGGACCATGGAAAACTATGTAGCCCCATTCAGCAAGATGAAGGAATGAACCACCAAGTGGGTTGGAAACTCATAGACAGTGGTAGTGCCCTGCATGACCTGGAGGTAATGCAGAATGTCAAGAAGAAAGATGAGGACGGTATGGCCAAGGCTGAGGAAGAATTAGTTCATCAAAGCCCGGATGTGTTTAAAGATCTGAACCAGGAACCGCTAAATGTGCTGCCTATTCTGTATAACAGTCTTATTGGCTGTGACCATCTTCCAAAACATTTCCAAGTCAAGGGACATTTTCTACAGGGAAATGAGCAAACTGAACCACAATTCCTATGAGGTGCTGAGCAAGCTGGAAAAGCAACATTCCAACAGTCTAGTTGATGAAGGGACCATCAAGCAGCAACAGATGCTCTTTGGTCATCTCTTCCTTGGTTCGAACATCTATGGTTCTAGCCCTCTTAGCTCACCAGTCCCTCTGCATTTTCCTGAAAGAGTGAGAGGAAATCTGTGTCAGCAAGTGAAGAAGAGCTAACACCTCAACCTGCCCAGTTTGAGCAGTCTGGAGGTGAAGTCCAAATTCAGGTTCTTAGTCTGCAGGCTAGTCAGAAACACTAGAGCAATTGTTCATTGGGAACTCCAGTCTTTGACACGGGGACTATCGAGAAAGTTTCCTTTCCAAACATTACTTTGTAACAGGGAGGAGGGGATAGACTTTAACAACAAAGAGAAAGTCCGGACACGACTGTATAACCACTATCTAGGTATCTATTTTTCATCAAAGTACTCAGAGTAATTTTAGACTAGACGAGATGCATTGACAATTTTGTCCTCAAAGAATTGCGGTGTCTCCAGCTCCATAAAATAAGAATTACCTTCTCAGTGTAATAAGTACAGAAAACAATATGAAAAGCTAGAAAGCCTACACTCTGGCACCTGCATGTATTCAACCACTAGTATCCAAAGTATAAATTATCTCTTCAGCATCGTTATATGATTAATGACCTCAAAGGTAATGCGTTTTCTTATGATATAATTAATAAAACAACTTAGTATTTAAATAGAATTTATATTCTCTGAGCATTTCAAATAATTAGGTAGATGATTGGTATTTAATTTACAATTCACATATTTTGATTCCTTTTATGGCTATTAAATATTAGAATACTTGTAGCAATAATGAGTGCTGCTACAAATTGCTCTCTAAATAGTCCAAACTTAAAAATATATATTCTGAATAATCTGCGGTGATTTTAAGTTACGAGAACTGCAAACCCCAAGTCAAAATCTAAGTCAAATATCTAGAAACGGTTTCCTATTCCTGTGTACTCTTTTAGAAGGTTATTGCAGCTAAGTAGAAATGGAAAAGCTCTTTAAAATCACAGCTAGCATTTAAAAACATGATTTTTTTTCCTATTTAGATTCATAGACATCATTACTATGTATTCTTTATCTTTATTTATTGGATCAGATAGGCTCTTCCATTTCGGACATTTGACATCAATTCTTAAAGTATTTTTTTTCTCTTTTGCAGTTGGCTGGTTTTGTGTATGCCTGTTATGTGATCAGTATTTTTATGGAAGAAGAGGACACCTGTAAGTACTATTATAGCTACCTGTGGGTTTATTTTGGGTGAGGTATAGCTTCCAAAGCTAATCATTACAGGACTATGAAAGCTTTCATAGTTGGAATTTAAAAAGACTGAATGCAGCATGGTGAAGTTACAATCAGTTTGCAAAAGGAACTGCACACAAAGAAGACCGTCCTAAGACTTGAAACTCCCAGTCCCAGTAGTGTGTTTGGAGGCCCAGAGTCATGGAGGTCTACAGATCGCTGTCATGCCATGTTCTTAGTAACTTTTCTTCAGAGATCTAAACATAATGCTGAATAGAAAACCGGGGATTGTTTCATTCATGATCAACCTTAAGTATGCTACTGCAGAATTTTAAAATCTGACTAATAGCAATAACATCAATACAGCACATCATAGCAAGAACTGTATCAATGTGAATTACATAAAATGCTCCACAAAACTAAAAATGACAACCTTCAAGGTGAGATGTAAAAAAAAAAATTTTTTTTAAAGAAATGCTGTAAAATAACTAACGGGATGCTAAAAAGCTAAGTAGTCATGTTTCAGCAGAATACCGCCAAAGAAATAAAAGACAGAAATGACCTGAAGTTACATGTTACATGGGCAGAGATTTAGCGACATATGCCAAAAGCCTGCTGATGGATACGGCATGTCTTGGCGCAACTGTTAGGAGCTCATGTGACACCAAAGAAAATTTTAATCTATTTTTTTAAATAAATCGTTATTACATAAGCAAATCACACCCACCCATCTCAAAGATTCAGTTATATCATTGTAGTTACTGTCTGAGTTATAAAGTTGACCCTTTAAAAAAATGAGGATGAGTGTCCAGCTAGCCAGGATAACTTCTTTCTAGAACACAACTCCAAAGGAGTCTGATGAATGCTTCCCACCAAATAGATGCAGTCACAGTATATGAACTGGAACCCAGTTGACAATGAAGATTTATTTAACCAACTGGAAGAAATACAGGACCCTGAGATCAAACTCTCAGGTAGTGAAAATGTGTGAACATACTGCATCCTATCTTTTACACTGACTTTGGGGTATTTTTTTTTTTTAATGCTAGATGAACCAGAGAGTTTCTGACATTTCAAAAGTGCTGTTGTAATGACAGCACTTCCCACTATGCGGTTAACGTCAGAACGTGTATTTTCAGGAGTTCCATTAGTAGCTCCCCAGTCTGACAAAGTTAATGTGCAGAAAATCAGCAGCATGCTTGCAACTCACAGCTGAGACATGCTGTGACTTCCAAAAACATGAGACCTAAAGGAAATTATTAGAATAAATACTTCCAAAAAAATAATACACTGCCTGATAAATCCCAGCTGAATCCCTTATAAAGTACGTTTGAGTAGGTACCAAAAGTGCCTGTTTCCTGTCCTCCTCCCTGAACTTGGAGGCTCTCAGATGGTGTTCAGCCTCCAGCCTACCTTACTGTTTGAGAAAAGGCAGATTAATCAGTAGTGTTTTCTCTATTAGAATAAATATATAAAGGACTTTTCCTTGAGGCTTGTGATTTTAAGCAAAACTTGGAAATACAAACTGACATGCAAAAAAAAAGGGCTCATCTACATTGCATAAATGATTTTGACCTTCTATCAGTCTTCTTTTACAGTAATAATGTTGGTGGACATGGATTGTATTGCTACCGGCAGATATCGTAGTTCCATTGAATTCGGTGTCTTTAATTAGTTTAAGTTTCTCTATAGAAATCTCTGAATCAGCTATCTGAATGCCCATCAAACTGACATTCAAGCAGCTGCTAGAAGCCTATGCTATTAATGGTTTAATTCTAGTGTTTGTTATGAGGGCCATACATTAAGTTACCGAGAGACATCTGGATATAGTAGTTGTGTTACCATCAATTCAAACAAAACAGAGCCAGAAAAAGTCTTGGGTGGCTGCTCAAAACAAAATAAGTATCCCCTAGACTGACTTGACATGATGGTCTACTGGAAGAAAGACGACAGGGAAAAGCAATCACAAACCTTTTAGTCTGATAGTTCTCAAGAGAGTGTAATTTTACATTTTTTATTGAAAGAAGTAGAAATCAAAAGTGCAGTTGTAATTAAATTGTCCCAGAGTCTTCAGAAGGCGGATGTGAGCAAAAAAAAAAAAAAAAAAAGTCTGGAAACCAACTGCAATGATCTCATAGACTAGTACAATTTGTGCCAACACCTAGATTTCAGGTGCAATAATGAACTGCCCTTTGGATACAGCATTACCGACCCGCAATCAAAAAGAGGTGTCTTTTGATTGGTTTTTCCAAAATGTAAACCTACAGTAGGAAAGCAATGCTGGTAGCTTTCCAATTTGTCTAAGTATACTTCTGGAAAGCTGATTCTGAAAGGTAACTGCAAATATATAATGTAATGTCACAGTTTTTTGGCAGACAATGTATCATTTATCATTTCAATTCCCATTCTAACTAATGAAAATCTCTGCATTATTCAGAATGCAAAGTTAAGCCTTGTTCTTGGACTGAAAGCTGTCTGCCAGCCTTAAAAATTAATAACAGCTACCCGCTCTCTCCTCTGCACGGCCTAAGTGGTTCTATGGGACTAACATTTCAGCTGATGGACATTTCTGAAGGGTAATAAATGCTTGAGGAAATATTTATTTCCAGCCACCCATCTTCTTAGTTACCTCGTGGCCTCTTCTGCTAACTGTATCTCCTAGAAAGACTCTGATCGCAGGTCAACGACAATGAAATGAAAAGCTCACACAGGGAAGAATACAGTTTGATGGGGTCAGAACTTCCCATCACTCCTTCCAATGAAGAAGCTTATTTATATCTCTCGTTTCATTTTTATCTCTTTTTTTTAATATCTATCAATCTCTATGAACACCTTTGTGAGACCAGGATATTTGGAATCTGTAATCGTAAAAACCTGTTGGCATCTTGTTTGCGAATCATCTGCTGCTGAAAATGAACTTGTAGGCTTGTTACGATATTGTCACACTTACGAAAAAGAATGTTTTTAATTCAGGGAAGTGTGTAGGCAAGGCAAAAGATGCTGAAAAATAGTATTAACTTATATAAATATCACCAGGCTTCTTGCGAGGATCTATTGCTAGCAAGACTGCTTCTGATAGTAGTTTGCAAATTGCACCTGGGACATCTGTTTGGTCTCACAAAGACCAGTCTGGGCTGCACACGTTGAATAGTCAGAGAAAAGTATATTGACAACCTGAGAGTTAGTTTTTGTAAAGGAAATGAATCTCCCCCAGATGCAGGTTCAATAATTTATGTTGAAAACTCAAAATGACTCTTTATGCAACAATTTGACCCTTGCTAGTATACTTTTGGGCAACTTTTCATTGGAAGGAAGCATGACTCTTGGAAAAACATTCCATACTCTACTGTCCTTGAGGCTTCCTTCAGGCTGGTGTTCATGTATTTGCTGTCTGCCCATAAATTCCTTTTAAGAGTATAAGGTGATATTACCATAGCAATGATGTGAATTGGAAATAAATAACCCCGTCTACCTTAAAAATAAAATAGTTATCAGCAAAATTCGTTTCTTCGGCAATAGTGGAGGAATTGCAATTTGGGACAAGCAAACTATGGGAAACCACAGGCAAGTCCAAAGAGAGAAAGGGAAAGTTGGCTTTTATTATGTTATAGGAGGAAATTTTTTTTTAATTTTAATTTAATTTAAATTTTTTAAGATTTATTTATTTATTTATTTGACAGAGACACAATGAGAGAGAGAACACAAGCAGGGGGAGTGGGAGAGGGAGAAGCAGCCTTCCCGCTGAGAAGGGAGCCCAATGTGGGGCTTGATCCCAGAATGCTGGGATCATGACCTTAGCCAAAGGCAGATGCTTAATGACTGAGCCACCCAGGCGCCCCTGTAGGAGGAAATTTTTTAAACAAAAGTTCACTGGAGAACAACAAAAAAGAGTACAAAGTTGCGGCGTTTCTCATTGGCTATAAGCGGTGGTTAGTGCTTTGCTGGGGCAGCAAGGGGTTTCCTTCTTTATCTTAAAAGTGGAAGATGAAATTCCTATGTGAAAAATGTCATCCTTTGTCAAAATAATTCTTATCTTCTTCTTCCTGCCGATTACACAGCCTGGTACTTGTGTGAGAGTTCCCCCTTCAGCGCTTCCCTGTTCCATTTTAAAAATGTATTGATTTATTGATTTTGGGAGAGGGGTGGGTGGGGCGGCATTAGAGGGGGAGAGAGTCTCAAGCAGACTCCCCACTGAGCATGGAGCCAGTGGGTTTGATCTCACGACCATGAGATCGGGACCGGGGCCAGCACCAAGAGTCAGAGACTTAACCAACTGCACTACCCAGGCACCCCAATTTTTTTGTTCTTTAAGATTTGTTTATTTTAGAAAGGGGGGAGGGGCAAAGGGAGAGGGAGAGAGAGAGTCTCAAGCAGACTCCCTGCTGAGCATGGAGCCCGGTTCCCTTTTAACTGAGGTTTCCTTTATTTATTTTCACAAACCCTCTCTCCTCCTAGGAATTTACTAAAGAAGCTAATGGGAGGGCACTTGGGTAGTTTGGATGTTAACTTCCCAGTATCCCTTCCTGGCTCTGTAATGCTTGCAGGAGCCTTAGAGAAGGAGAGTGACCCCAAGGTCAGGCACCAGGGGAAGGAGAGAAAGTAGCAGAGGATGGATGATCCTCAGAATAGAAAACTGTCCATTGTCTTGGGAGCCTTGCGATACATAGACATTTGAAGTAGAACAGGAGAATTTGCTGAGTCAGAAACAGAAATGCGGGTATGATCCTTTAGCCATAGCCAACATCTCGAAGGAGTCAGAGCGTCTGTCCAATAAGCCATCAAGAATCTACTGATTCTCAGGGAGGATAAATTTCTTGGGTAACTATTCGGTGGGTTGCATCTAACTAACCTCACCTCAGTTTAGATTTAGAGCCTGAAGCATCTCCCCTAATTTGATGAGAAGACTTTATCAAATAGCTATAGAATTACTAGCTAATCTTCCTACTAGAATAAATGATCTGTGAGGTCAAGATCATTATTTTGTTCCCTGATTTAATCCTAGAGCCTAAAAAGTGCCTTGCACATAGCATCCCATAAAGAAATGATTGCTGAATTTATATTGCTTAATTCTTTTGGCCTAGCAACTCATTTTTAAAAATGGATTTCAAAACCCCAAGATTCTCAGATTTGATGAAATGATACTGCCTTACGTTTAGAATCAAGTGAGATGCCTGATGCATTTACAAATATTTATGTCTGACAAATGGCGGCCTGCATCTTTTTAACAAAATTGGACGATTTTTAGTAATTTCGAAGGTCAAGATACAGGGAAATGGATTAAGCCTCCACTCTACCACGTCAGAGCAAGAGCTTGAGTTTGTCAATTCCTGGACACGGTATCACAGAGGGAACAGGGACTTGGAAGGTAGATGCACTCACAGAATGAATTCAACTACAAATCTGGCCAAGGGAACAGACTCACTATCAAAAAGTTGGACCCAACAGGGTGGTGACTTCAGCCAGCACCACACAAGGAAAGGTCGGGCAGCACAGACTAGGATCCTAGCTGCAGTGCTGTGGATCAGAGACAGAATTCCAGGCCCTGGGTAGGTTATCAACACAGTTCCTCTCCATAATGGATGTGTTAATTAACTCAACAATGAAAATCCTTTCCCAGTGTATGCATACATCAAATCACCATGTATTAAACTTTAAATATATCACAATTTTATTAGCCAATTATACCTCAATACAGCTAAAAAAAAGAAAGACAGTATCCCCTCAAGAAGAATATCATAAATGTCCAAATACCCAAACCAGTAAATCAAGTAGGAACTCTCCACAGGGGCAAGAGAGAGAAGCCCTTTTACTAGACCCAGCTCCAAAGTCAGCACTAAACTCACCACGAAATAGAGCCGAGACTGTGGCCTATTTCACTAACCCAGGACTCTTATAATTCAGCCTAACAGGGGGCTGTCCACAGCCGTCTTTTCTAATCTCCTCACTCCAGCCACATCTGTTTTCCTAAATCCACCAAAGTCGCTCAGAGAGGGCTCCTCCCTCTGTTGACTCACGAACCCACATACATCCTGCACATCTCAGCTTAACTCTCTGTTCCCAAGTGTGGCCGTTTTTCTCTCACTTTCCCCAGGCTACATGAGGGTGCCTGTGGTATATTGTTAGATGCTTGCATTGCATACTGTACCTCTTCCTTGGAAACATTTAACATAACTGGAATTTTTCCATCATGATATCCCCAGGACCAGCCCATTTCCTGACATGAGGGACGTTTTATACAATAGATCATGAGTGAGTGTTGAATGAATAAGTGTGAACAAATGGACTCAATGTTTGGGATTTCCATTGGCAGAGATGAGGGAGAAAGGATTTCCTTCTCTAACCTCTGTCTCCATATGTATGAATGACCAATCCTGACACAAACTAGAGACGTGGGCGAACTCCTTCATGCTTCCTTTACCTGAGACATTGTCACCTCCCTTCAAGTAGCTAACAGCCCCCACATGTTTGTTTGTTTTTAAAGATTTATTCATTTATTTTAGAGAGAGAGAGTATGTGTGTAAGGGGGAAGGGCAGAGGGAGAGGGAGAGAAACTCAAGCAGACTGTGCACTCAGCTCAGAGCCCGACATGGGGCTAAACCTCACAACCCTGAGACCATGACCTAAGCCAAAAACCCAGAGTCAGATGCTCAACCCACTACATCACCCAGGCGGCCCCCAAACACATGTTTTTTTGTTTTTTGTTTTTGGGGGTTTTCTTAGAGATTTTATTTATTTATTTGACAGGGAGAGACAGCCAGCGAGAGAGGGAACACAAGCAGGGGGAGTGGGAGAAGAAGAAGCAGGCTCCCAGCGGAAGAGCCTGATATGGGGCTCGATCCCAGAATGCTGGAATCACACCCTGAGCCGAAGGCAGATGCTTAACGACTGAGCCACCCAGGCACCCCCAAACACATGTTTTTTAACATTCTTCCCAAGGACACGTTCTTCCCCATGCCTCAGTGGACCCTAAGCCCATCTCTGAATCTGTGCTCAAGCTACATTTTAATTAACTGCATTCCCCACTTGTAGCTGGGGATCATGGCTTACTTACCCTAGGATCCCAGGACCCTGGTTCAAAATCTGAAACATCATAGGAAACCAGTGTGCATTTGTCATGCATGTATTTGTTGTACATACCTCCATGTCTTTATGTTATCTCTCATATCTCTTTCCTCACATCTTACGAGAATTTAAATTACCCATTCCATTCACGATAGAGAAAAATCTCATTAATTCACAATAAGGTATAAATGGTTTGTGCACTTACATTTCCTGGAAATTTTCATCAGCTACTTGTCAGAAAGCTGATACCAGCAAGCAAAGAACACCTACTACCCCAGAGCAGGTTTTAATGTGCCATGTTTCCACTTGAAACGGGATGTTAGAAATTAAACAAAGGCAGTTCTCACTCTGCCAATATCTAGCTCTGTTCACATCAACCACTCGAATCACCTCGGAGGGGATCCCAAAGGCACTCTGGGCTCTAACAGTGCAGCTCTATGGAAGAGGTCCAAGCTGGGTGATTATCTCAGGATGCAATCAAATGCATCGCATTTTTTACATTCATTTACAAATGGTAAATACCAGCAGCTGTTGAAAACGTCCTGATCTCTCTGCATCAGATTAATAGTCGATGGCCTGTGAAGCATCAGCCTTACCCCTTAAAGCAAGCCCTCTACACAAGCACCAGTCGCGCTGGGGAAGGCACAATCACATCTCTCTACAGGCCTGTTTCAGACAGGTTGGAGCTCCCAGGTTCTCTCTGTCACCCAGCAGCCCGCTGTGTGTTACATGCCCTGAAGTCGAGAAGGAAGAATGCGGGATCTGCCATCCAGATGGAACAGAATGGAAGATGAGGGATTTGGGAACCAGATGTGATGATGGACGAGCAGAGTCAGAAGTTAAAAAAAAAAAAAAAAAAAAAAAATCCACACCCTCCCGGCACCCTAAGGGCACAATAAGGAGAAAAAAAAAATGGGCTGTAAGAATTGTATGCGGATCCTGTGCAATGGTTTTATTCTGGATTATTAGTGCGAAAATTTAGGAGCCCAGGGGGATGAGCAACTGACAGCGTTCTGACAGGGCTTCCTGTCTCCATATTAATTTTAAATTCAGTATCCTTACCCCCAGCGCGTCTCAGGGAGTCCACGGATCCCTCCTTTCTCTGCCTCTATTCCTAAGCTGCCCTGACCCTGACGCTACAGAGAGCGACAGGGCCACATCCACTGGCCCTGAGGCATCTTCACAATGCCACCTGTCGCTCCTTCCGAGTCAGCACCTTCTCCAGTTCCCTTAAAACTGCGCTCTTCGAGCTCCCTACCCTCACTTCAGGGATGAGGACATGAAGCCCAGAGAGGTGACGTGGACCCTTGTCCTCCTCTGCCCAACACTCAGCACAAACACTGTACCGCTAAGGCTCTGTCACAAAGAAAATGAAAGCTAAGCAGACAGGAGTCCCTAGAAATTCCTGGAGTCTCTCCCATCAGGACTGTCTATATTTACCCATGATTATTTTCTTCCTGACAGAAAAAGAGGGCTTCATTCCCTCCCACATAGTCCAGCACCTCGTTCCATTAATTATTCCTTCTCTCTCTCTCTCTTACCCTCTCACTCTCTCATTCTGCTCTCCCACCCCACCGCCCCGTTCTATGACTCTCTCTTTTTCTCACCTCTCCCTGCTCAGTTTCTTCCTCTTGCTGGATCTTTTTCCTTAGCTTATGAATAAAGTCACAAAATTTAAAAACACACACAGAGAAATTACCCTGTTCCGCCCCCATAGCTGGACAGCTAGCTTTCCCATCTCTCGTGCTTCTCCCCTCCACGTTCAGACTTTTCTACAAAGTAGTCCAGACTTACAGTGTTCGCTTTCTCACCTATTCACTGTCAGGCTGCTGTTGTCAGGCCTTCTGTCCTACATTATTACTGAAAACGCTCACTCAGAGGCCGGCAATGACCTCCTAATTGTCAAATTCACTTAGATCTCATCAAGCTTCATTATAATTGATGGCTTTGGTCACTGTTGACTGCTCCCTCCTTGAAAATTTTCTCTTCTGGTTCTCCCACCTCCTGAGTTGTGCCAAGCAATTCCATCTCTTGAACAGCACTGCTTTTAGCAATTAAAAATCACTTCTAATGTCCTTATGCAAATGAAGCAGATTTCTGATGCAGACACAGGTAACACATTTTGAGTGAGTACTTAGCCTGGCTAGTTTTGGAGGGATGACTTATCATTGAGTCCTTAAAAGGTTAACTTGCCATCCCCAGTAAATAGCTTGTACTCCCACTGTTACGCTGAAGCATTTTAAGTAAGATCAGACGATAAAAAGAAGCATTTTACAGTAAAACCAAACAATAAAACAGATGTTTATCCCTTTTAGATAACAAAATGGCCCGTCGTATTCTCAAGAGCTGCATTCTTGGACCAAATATTTAATGGAAATCTGATTTTATAATTCCTTTAAAGAAATGTCATCCAAGTAACCAACAATAAAGGGTGCGTAAGCAACACTCATCTTCATGTGCTTTTACTAAGTACTGACTAAGAGAAAGGGAATTGAGTGTTCCTTCTGGGAGCAGTGTTTGGGACTGGGAACTAAGTGAGATATTTGGGAGCGTTCCTATAACTTGGATGCCAGCGTGAAAATAAAGTAGGAGAGCAGTAAGAGAACTTGTTTCTTCTTCTGAGTTGTATGAGGGGCAAAGTGAATTAATCATAAGTTATACCTAACCAGACTTTAAGTTCTGTCCACCTTTTTTTCTCACAGAAGGAAACAGGAGCATTCTCTCTCACGCTGTCTTTCTCTCTCTCTCCCTCTCTGTCTCTCTTTCATTTGCTCTTGTTCTTGCTCTCTCTTTGATAGTAAGAACAGAAACTCTAGATTAGAGTTCATAGTGTCTCCAGAGAACCACTTTCTTTGCCGTATAGAGTTCAATCAACTACAAGGCTTGTCACGTTTCCCAGCCCTTATGCATTGAATACCACCTTCACAAATGTTGTCATAGCTGTGTACAAGCTTGTGCCGGAGACTGGCCAACTACTCAGTAGACCCACTGGTTTGTTCTTCTAGCACATAGCTGGACTGACTGCATTTCCACTTTCCTGCAGTCAGGTGGCCCGTGAAATTGAATTCTAGATCGTGGAAGGTGAACAGAAGGGATATGCCCACTTCTAGGCCTGGCCCCTGAACAACTTCTACGCGTGGTTCTTCATGCTTTTCCTGTTTCTACCTGTTAGATACAGACAAACACAGATGCTCGGGAAGCCACGTGTTTAAAATGGTGCAGCTACAGTGTTGAAGGGACCTGGGTCAGTCACTGCTTGGAGAAGGAGAGTTGGCCATGCAAATTGAGAAGAGGGTGATGAGTGCCTTTGAGGCATGAGGCACTGAGAAGCAGCCAAAAGGATACGGTCAGGGTTCCCAAGGGTGGAGACCCCGAAGTAGAAACAGGCAGGAGTTCTACCACCAAAGAAAGGAGTAGAACATTTCAGGTATTCCACAAAATGCCAGTGCCTCCTGTGTGCCTGGACGAGTCCTGTGGAGGAGATGACACCGAAGCTGAGACCTAAAGGATAAATCGGAAGCTGTGCATTCCTGGCAGAAGGAGTAGCAGGAGCAGACGGAGTCACTCCCGGGAAGAGGCTTCGAATCAAAGCAAAGGCTTTGACTGCAGTACTAGTTTCAAACTGGATGCGCTCAAAGGTCAAAAGGAAATCTGGACTCCCCTGGCTGGCTGACTCTGAAAAGACTAGTGAATTAAAAGGCAGATTGTATCAGGGACTTGGTTTTAAACCCTGTGTTGAGCAGAAAGGCTATGGTGAAAATGACCAAAAGCATACCATTTTTTACATGTTAGGAGAAAAAAACAACGCACAGCTTGGACTTCAGTTTTGTTTTCTTTTCCTTCGTTCTATATTTGCCCCATTTTCTATTTATTCACTGACATGTCTATTTGGAAAAGTAAATTAAAGCTGTTTTTTTTTTCTTATTTAAGGAAAATAAAGACTTTTAGTTACTAGTCCTAAAGTTAAAGCCAAGATGTCATACTGATTGAGTTTTCCTTCTGAGACAACAAAGATGTAAGAAAACAGGTGAAGGCCAAAGTTTCTTTAGAACTTTGTCACTGTGCATTATCTGATGTCCATGAGGGGAGATTTTCTGTACAGGAAATTCTATCTATATCAGTTCAGGGTTTAAAATCACTTTGCAATTTATTAAAGTGACTACATTTTGGGGACGCCTGGGTGGCTCAGTCGGTTAAGCAGCTGCCTTCGGCTCAGGTCATGATCCCAAGGTCCTGGGATTGAGTCCCACACCAGTCTCCTTGCTCAAAGGGGAGTCTGCTTCTCCCTCAGCCTGTCACTCCCCCTGCTTGTGCTCTGTTTCTCTCCCTCTCTCTCTCTGACAAATACATAAATAAAATATTTAAAGTGACATTTTTAAAACCTGGTTTTTCTTAAGCTCTAAATGCTACATAGAACTTTCACTATTCCATTTATAAATCTAGTACATTTTAACAATGACTTTTGGGGGAATTATTTTTATTTCTTTCTATAGTGGTAAAATATACATAATATAAAATTAACCATTTGACACATATTTATGTGTACAATTAAGTGGCAATAAATACATTCACAATGTTGTGCAAGCATCCCCAATATGTATTTCCAGAATTTTTTCATCATTTGAAGAGGAGCTCTGTCCCCATAAATAATGACTCCTCATCTCCCTCTCCCCTCCAGCCTCTGGTAACCTCTATTCTGTCTCTCTGTGTTAATTACCTATTCTAGGTAATTCATATAGATAGAATCTTAGAGTATTTGTCTTTTTGTGTCTGACTTATTTCATTTACCATAATATTTTCAAGGTTTATCCATATTGTAGCATGTATCAGAACTTCATTTGTGTGTAAGGTTAGATAATCTTCCATTGGACTTTCAATTACTATTTGATCTACTTAAATTCAGTATTCTAAATTCCTTTAAATAATCCGTTCCATTTACAATTTAAACTAAAGCCCTTTAAACATTTAACCTGAATTCATGAATTCATTATATTATCATTCTTTTGAAGTCCTTCAAATATTCACCCTGATAAACAAAACACTCACCAGTTTTTAAGCTATTCCAACAAATCTAATAAATCTAATAAAATAAGCCTATACATATATTGAACCTCCAATTTTCTTAATTATTACATAAATTTAATAAAGTTTTCCCATGTCTTTCAACCTAAAATTACAAGTGTAAAATTAATTACCCAATTCAAAATTTGAATTGGTTTTACACGGTGAATCCCCCAGACCTAACATAATCTGTCTGATTCTGTTAAGAATCACAAAGATTGTACATACCAAGTAGACACAGATTATCCCAATGATTACAAAATCCTAAACTGTACTTTATAAAAGAGTTTTAAATCTGTGGAATTGGCTTCCGTTCTCTCTGTGTAGTCACTTCCTAGTGTTAGAAATGCATTTCTCCAATAAATAAGCATCTCAAACAATTTGAGTTTGCTAACTGGTGAGGGATTTTCAGCTGGCAAGCAGGACCTAAATTCCACTAATGGATTTATGGGGCTTTTTTCTACTAGTTGGTAGAACAAGAGGGGTTCTCATTCCATACCCTTCAAATGTGATTAGTTTAGCAGCCCACAACACCAGGACTCAGATGACATTAGATTTCAGTATACAGAAGACTTTGCTCCTATTAAGGGTCTCTTTTTGGTTGGTTTTATACATGCTAATTCTTTAAGACATTTTAATATCTTTCTGTGTGACTCAACAGACATCCACGTACTTCTCCATGTACTGATTTCTACGTACTTCTTCCAACCATAACACCTGATAGAATTCTGTGCTCATTCTGTATTCTAGGTGGGTTACTAATTCTTTTAGACATTTAAGTATCTTTAATCGGATTCTTCAATTCTCTCATATCTCTTCTTGTTCCAAAGTCACTGACCTGTCAAGATCCAAAAATATTTATAGTCCAGACTCAGCACATTATTGTTTAATTTTAAAGCTTAGTCAAGGTTAAATAGCTAATTCTTTATTGATTCATTCATTCAAGAAACAGTTATTGAAAGACTTCTGTGTGTTAAACCACTAGGATACATAGATGAACCAGACTTGGTCCCTTTCCTAAGAGATTTTTATGTTCTAATAAGTGAGCCAAACATGTAAATAATTACAGAACAGTCAAGGGCAGATAATGATCTCTTTAAAGTAAATCACATGCACACAAAAAGTAATCAGAGGCTAATTGTGTCTCAGAGCACCAAGCATGGCTACTCAGACCATGTGAACACGGTCTTAAATGAAGAATATTACATCACCAGAGAGGAAACAAAGAAAATACATCTTAAATACAGGGGGAAATATGTCAAAAAAGCTTGGGAAAACCATAGAATATTAAAGAAGACCTAGGGAAAACCTGAATTACACAAGAAGTGATGATTAATTGGGTATGTTCAGTTCACCAAGTGAATGGTGGGGTCAGCTTTGAGGGACTTGGAATTCTGTCTTACATCAGCGATTCCGAACCTATTTCAGATTTCAGCACTCCTAGAGAAAGCTAACATTTATTGGGCACTCTGTGGTAAATAAATCACTTTTCCCCCAGCAAGAAATGATGGGCCCAAGCTATACACACACACGTGCGCACATGCACACCAGGGAATTAGGGAATTGACATCTTGTCATATTTGTACCTACTCAGGTCCCACCCGGTGGGATGGTCTGCTAGATGATATAGAATCAATAAATGGATTTAATCTTGAGAAGAACATGATCAGATTCAATTTCCTTTGAGCAGTAATTCAAAGAAAGAGGGAAGGATTTATAAAAACATTCTCAGAAGAAATGGCATTTTTTTGGATAGATATTGTCCTAGGACAAGGAGAACCAAAAGTAATAATAGAGGCCATTAAAAAATAATAATATTCAAGGGGAAATGTCCAGAATTGTAGGAGAAGACAATAAAAAGGAATTACAGAGAGACTTCAAAGTCAACAGGTATTAGTGACTTGATTGGCTAGATTTAAATGCAAATGATAAAAATATATTGGGGAGGGGCACCTGGGTGGTACAGCAGTTAAGTGTCTGCCTTCTGCTCAGGGCGTGATCCTGGCATTATGGGATCGAGCCCCACATCAGGCTCCTCCGCTGTGAGCCTGCTTCTTCCTCTCCCACTCCCCCTGCTTGTGTTCCCTCTCTCTCTGGCTGTCTCTATCTCTGTCAAATAAATAAAAATAAAATATTTTAAAAAAAAACTTTAGGGGAGAAGAAGGAGATGAAAAAAAAAACTTTAAAAAAATATATTGGGGAAAAAACTGGATAACTAAGAAAAAATTAATTACAAAGAGAAAAAGTTATAACTGTTCGAATTCTTAGAACTGTTTTTACCCCTTACCTTTTTGAGCATTAGTTTTCCTCTCAGCCATTTCATGCTACTTTATTGACCCCACAGTGATTTTAGAAATTCATTATTCCATTATTTAGAAATTATCTCAAAGTGGGAAGCAACTGTCAGCACTGATTATGGGAACATCTGATTCCCGACATCTAGACCCAGGAGAGCAACAGAAGCTAGAAAGGCAGCCAAATACAAATGAAAAAGGGAGGTATTTTCAGGATTTTCTTTTTTTATCTTGTTTTCCCTAGAGTAAAACGTTGCTCCAAATGAGCCCAGCAGTAGTGATATGGAGGCTTTCAGTCTCCAGTGATTCTGAACAGTGATCAAAAAATTACAAAACTTGGAAAAGGCCTTCAGGAAAGCCAAACAATAGTGGAGAACAGCGAGCAGCCATTCCAGCCAACTAAGATTAACTGAAGTTTTAAGAGGGGATCTACTCCAGCAAAACAAAGCGCGATTTTTATGGCTTTGAAAGCGCAGAGTCACTTAAAAAGAGAATAGAAAATGTGTTATTAAAGATGAAACCGAAAGGAAGAAAGGGAAAGAAAAAAAAAAACTATCTGCTTTCTTTCAAAATATGAGAAAAACAAAACTAAAACTCGTGTGCCTGTGTTGAGAGGGTAGGCTGGCGGAAGCAGATGTGTCACAGGCATTTTGCAAAGATGGCACAGCTCTTGCAACTAAGAGCGAGGCGAGAAGCTGCGGTAATAGATGATTATTATCAGAGCACCCTGTAGGGACACTTCAACTAAGTTCCCCTGCAGAAGATTCAAAGACGAAATACTAAAGACGGGCCATGGGATCCTTACAGAATGACTAGACTAAGCATATCACTGCATCTAAAGGAGTAACGCTGAACACATTATGAAAAAGTCGCTTTGTGCACTTTGCACCAAGGGGATATATTATCTACAAAAAATCCCGCGCAGTGACTTGAAATACTGAGAAAAAAGAGAGTGCTCCACTCAGGTTTTGTGCTACTGCGGTGCACGGCGGTGGAAAGCTAAACCAATGGGGATGGAGATGGTCAAGTGTGCGCTGGGCGGGCCCGGTGCCCTGGATCCACCGTCAGGGACTACTTAGGAGCAAACTTGGGGAGAGGGGGAGAGCTTTGCTCCCGATGACACTTAACTCCACATATTCCACTTCCAATGAGCGCTATTTTCTTTCTTGCACCAGGTCTTTATGCAGGGAAGAGTACCTTTCCAGAATTAAGAAAAAAAAAAAAAAAGTTCAAAGAAAA
>NC_048226.1:36893121-36908548 GCF_002007445.2 Ailuropoda melanoleuca
GGGAAGGGAGGAGAGAATAAAAGGAACGCCCCTGGAAAGCTAAACCAATGGGGATGGAGATGGTCAAGTGTGCGCTGGGCGGGCCCGGTGCCCTGGATCCACCGTCAGGGACTACTTAGGAGCAAACTTGGGGAGAGGGGGAGAGCTTTGCTCCCGATGACACTTAACTCCACATATTCCACTTCCAATGAGCGCTATTTTCTTTCTTGCACCAGGTCTTTATGCAGGGAAGAGTACCTTTCCAGAATTAAGAAAAAAAAAAAAAAAGTTCAAAGAAAATGAAACCTCAGGCTGCGAAATCTGGCAGACTAACCGCTTTGCCCTCCTTAAACTGGCCACTCTTTCCAAATAGGAGAAAATCAGACTAGACACAAATCCAAGGTGCGTTCCTCAAGGACAGACGCTCTTCTGGAGAATAAGGGGAAGAGAATGCTGGAATTCCCACAAATCATTGTTATCCTAAGCTAAACGAAGCTTCTGGAATTTCAGAAAGCAATACTTTGATGGGAATGTCTCATCAGAGTAAGATAAATGTGAAAATAGCATCAGTAACAGCGTGTCGCGTGCTGCATGCTTTCTGAGTGCAGCTTTCCACGGCCACTGTCTCATCTAGGGCAACCACACTGTGAGGCAGTCGCTGTTCTTATCTTATAGATGAGTTCACTGAGGTTTTTCCCAACTCACCTAAACTGTAAGAAGTGAAACTAATATCTGACCTAGATATTTCAGGTACCAGAGCCCATATGCTTTCCAACATGCAATTATGCTTTTCTTTCCAACAAGGATAACAAGCAAATTCTTCATAAATAGGTAAAGAAAGAGACATTGGTCACTCACTAGATTAAAACCAGAGTATTCATGTTTAAATATTGAGTGGGAATATAAATTACTTGCACACTGTGGAGAAAAATAATGGGCTAGCCTATTAAAAGTTAAGTGGAGACAGGGAGTCATATATAATGTAATACATCCAATGAACTTGCTCCAAATCAATTGTCTTGTTTTATTCAGCACAGAACACTAAATATGCAAAGCTTATCATTAGAATAACGGAATCTCAAGATCCAATTCAAATACTACAACACCGTGAAAACAAACTTCTTCCCTATGCTCTCCCCCACAAACGAGGTGACAAAAATGTGACTTTCCTTATTTTCACAAAACCAGACCTCGCATTTCTTCCTCGTGGTAGGCACATCCAAGAAAACGCAGCCATTTCAGTAATTTCTCAGCCACCTCAGAGAGGAGCTCAGGGAGGGCTCTTCTTCCAGCCCTGATTCTGAGGTGAAGGTTGATGTGGTGGGGCCAGCCGTGAGGGGCAGGGCTGAGCCTCCACTCAGTTGTGCAGTGATCCCACTGTAGTCTCGACTGTTCACCAGGTCTCACTCTCGGCTGTCAACAGTCTGTGTATAACCCACAGTAGAGCCTGGGACCCTAGATCAACTTCCTGAGCACAATAACTGTGGCTTCCCTTATGTCTTCCATATCTCACACAAAGGTCTCTTGTAGCCAACCCCAACTCAGAACCATAGAGAGAGGGGAATTCAGGAAATTCCATCTTAGATAAATTGACACATTACAAATCACAATATTTAATAATAAAAGAGAGGCATTACTCTTTTGAATGTATCCTATGGAATCTAAATGGCACAGCAATTTAATATCATAATCATCCCTTTAAAAAGTACCTGGGGCACCTGGGTGGCTCAGTCGATTAAGCATCTGACTCTGAATTTTGGCCCAGGGCATGATCTCAGGGTAGTGAGATCAAGCCCCACATCACGCTTCACACTGGGCATGAAGCCTGCTTAAGATTCTCTCTCTCCCTCTCCCTCTGCCCCTTCCTCTCTCTGAAAAAAATTTTCAAAAAATTTTAAAAAATTAAATAAAAAGTACCTAAACAAGCTTTAGTTAAGTTGAAATTTTAAATTGTTCCATTTCCTTTTGGAACTTGTAGCTCCATTCCACTTGACCCGTAGAATTCTGTCTTAATGTGTTTATCCCTAAAATTTTTTCTTATCCTATTGTACATCTTTGCAATGAAAAATTGTTTATAGATTGAAATTCTATTTTCAATAGATTTTATTTTTTGATGAATATAATTTCTTAATTTGTATAGCCCCGTTATCAGTCTCAAGTCCTGAATTAGGAAATTTCATGGTCTGTTCTCATTTCAGATTGTCTTAACTAGTCTTGAGTTGAGTCTGTGCCTTTTCATGTACATTTTAGGATCAGCATTTTGATTAAACTGCTGAGAGTGTTTTCGGGATTGCTTTGAATCCATTGATTAACTGAGCCACAGATCAAATTATATCTTTATAGCATGGAGTTTCACAATCCATGAATGTTTTCTATTCTTCCATTTGTTTAAGACACCTTTAATTTCCTTCAATATGTTTTGTTGTATTCAGTATAAAGGGACTTGTAGATGTTTTAGATTTATTCCTATAAATAAAAATTTAATTTTTCCTGTGACCATATTTTAAGTGTTAAAGTTTGTCTTCAGATGGGGTGATACTTAGTTATTGCCTACCAACACGATTAAGCAAACATAAAAGTATTCATCAATATGTGTAATACGTTTCCACTTGCTCAGTCATGTTGATAGCCAATAATTGCAATTATCCCCATCCAAAGAAAAACTTAAACACAAAATGAAACATTTAGTTGAAGAGTACCTCTTAATGAAATGGAGTGGGTTTTTTTTCAGCTGGTCCGTGTATTCATGGAGCATATCAGTTATCGCTAAGATGAGATAGTCTACCTCACATAACTTCAATATGTGGTGCTAGTGTTGTATTTATGGAAACCTTGCACACAGAAAAAATATGAGAATGGAAGGACTTTGGTTACAGCGAAGTCATTCAATTATTTTAATTCCTTGCTTCTGCAGGTAGTTTTGAGGGCCTACCTTGTACCAGGCACTGTGTTAGGTCCTGAGTGTATAGCAGTGAACAAAATCAGACAAGATCAGACAAAAATTCTTATCTCATAAAGCTTAAGTTGTAGCAAGGGAGTCAGACAACAAATAAGATTTTTTTAAGCAAAATATAGAATATAGCATGGCAAATAGTGATAAGCACAAAAGAGAAAAAAAATCAGGGGAGAAGGAATAACAAGTAGGGAGGAGTGAAATTATAGGTAGAGTGGCTGAAGATATATGTGAAAAAGTACATAGTGATCTAGCATTAAAACATATTTTTAAAGTACTAAAATTTATTACAAAATTTATTTTGAAAGCAAAAAAAAAAAAAAAAATGGAGCCTCCCACCTTGTCATTAGTAGCTATCTCATCATGTGATATTAAAACAGCCATTTTGTTCAGTGACCTGGAGAATGATACTTACCCTCCAGGGTAGCTCACCAAGGTAAGATTGAGGATGGCTGACAGAAATACTTTCCATTGTAAAGTGGAAAGAAGACAATTGTGAAAGGATGAGGGAACGAGGAGCCAGCACGGCCTCAGGAACTTTCTCAGGACACATACATTTTGGAATTAAGGCTCTTGGAATGAGCACCTGAAACTGCACACCATTTGCAAAGTCTGTACATCTGGGCATGCACTCCCCAGCTGAAGACTACTGGCCTCTTAGTGCTTCCTCTCCCCCTCCCTAGGACAAGGAGGGGCTGTAAGTCCTGGACAGACTCGGGGTTGCTTCCAGGCTCTCCACAATCTCCCAGTGACAGCTCCCAGTGTTTTCCAGACCAAGCTGCCAGCAGTGACAATGACAGTGATATCGGTTCTCCATGTCAGTACTTGAGACCCAGGGGGACAAGACAGAAATGAAAAGAGCCCATTTCGCATGGCCGTCACCAGGCAGGAAGAGGTAAACATGTTGAAACCCTCTGATCCAGACAGTCCAACCTCTAGGACTGAGGACTCTGCTCTTCCGGCCCAAAGCTGACTTATCCTTGAGCGTCTCAGTGGGCCCAGGTGCTTCCTTTTTTGAGTTACGTGTGCTTTCCAAAAGGTGGAAGACATTTTAAACTTCCTGCACCATGAAGAGAAGAACAAGGAATAGCCATCAAGCTTCGTTTGGTTGTCATGTGTCAGGTTCATAAAGCCATTTGGGGCAGGCAGCAGCAGAGCTCCAGCCACCCCCTCTGGGCATTCAGTGTAGTCACTGTGCCCAGCACATACCCATCATGGCGCTGTGCGTAGCCTGACCGCGGCCTGCGATTTGGCCCAGCACAGCATGCCCTCTGAAAGCTCAGGGTCTGCAGACAGATGACAGCAGATCCGTAATGCTGCAAAGTAGCTCGTTCCCTAGCAGCACAGGCAGAGTTTCATGGCCAGCTCCCCTGAAATCACTGGTCTTTCCTAAAAGCCCTCATTATCTGCAGGGTGCTGCAAAATCCCGTCTGCGTGAACTCAGTTGGTGTCAAGCCTCTCCCCTGGCTTTTCTCTTATGAATTCATATCACAGAACAAGTAAACCACAATGCAACAGTCCCAATATTTGAGTTCTTGAAGGCCTGAGCAATGCTTCCTTGAGACTTGATTCCTGGCAACTTGTACAATCAGTGTTTATTAGAGCAGTCTGCTACCTAAATAGCAGGAACAATGATAGACCAGGAAGAAAGCTCGGAATAAATATGTTAATTGGTTCTCATCTTCCTGAGTCTTTTCTTCACTCTGAGCTAAAGGCAACGTTCCAGGGCCTCGGAGTTTCTTTACTCAGTGACAAGGCAGCATGCAGCTTAGTTGGTTCAGGAACAAAACACCTACATTCCGGTAATTATTTGGTGAATATAGTTAAACCTGGGGCACAGATGATCGCTTGCGCTCTCCCTGGAAATGGCATTGCTTTAGGTTTACATCTATATAAATGTGCTTGCTGCTTCAGGTGTATACAGTCAATCCGGTTTGCAATGTCTGAGTGAGGAACCGAGTCAGTAGCACTGAGTTACCTGTTGGAAACTTAATTTATGACAAAAAGTTTCCTGTCGTCAAATCGAAAATTGCAATTGGTTATGTATCTTTTACAGGTGGAAAACAGCTCCAGATCTGTACTGTGAGATGCTGCTTTAAATCTAAAGTAGATTTGTAATTCCTTCAGGTCAGAGAGAATCCTCATCAGGGATATGGAATGGCGAAAGTAACCACAAAGATATTTGGTTACAAATAACATAATTTCTTCCAAGAAGTTGCTTGGCTGTGCTGTTGGAAGTTGGCACAGGAAATACATTTGAAAGGACTGCGGACAAGGGGGTTTCCTGGCTGCAGCTCCCTGTGGGATGTTTAGAGTAACACCTCATTTTCCGAGAAAGCATGAAGAGAGCGAGGCATTGCCTAACTGGCTTTTCTGGACAGCTGATGCCAACTCTTCATTGTGCTGGTTTTTGTTCTCCATTTCAAGACTTTTAATACAGAGTATACAGAATTCACCTTCATTGCCTTCAGGTCACCCAGCAGACTGTTTCCCCCACTCCCACTCCGTTGCCTCCACACGCTTCCTTCCTTCTGTCTTTCCCACCTTTTCTGTGGCCAGTCACCCTTCTCCCAAAGATCCCCGTATGGCGTTCTCTCTGTAATAACTACAGATTTCGTGGATGTTTCCTTTCTAATCCTCTTGTTCCAATACCTCTGCAAACCTGTCTATGCATTTTTTGTTCCTTCTCATGTTTTGTTGAAATTCATCTTATTTCTACTAGAAAAATTCCTTAATTCAGCATCTTCTTACATCTTTCTCATGAAAATGAATTTTGGAATGCATAGTTGCTTTACTTTCTTAATCATATAATATGACTTTTGGAAAACTTAAAAGCTGAAGGTCTTTCAAGTTTTTTGTGAAGTCGTCTTTAAAAAAAAACTTCATTTTTTAAAAGAATTTGACATCATTAGGGAAAAAAAAAGAAAGCTTTCAGAGTCTGTACACTCACCCTTCATTTATGCTCCAATTTACTCCTTTACTTGAACTATCTTCCCACTCCAGCAAATGACAAGTGTTGATACATATACAAAAAAAAAAAAAAACCTAATTTTTATATAGGAACACCATCATCTCATGGACTTGTAGGTTTCTGTTGCCAAAAAACCCACATTGCATTCCATCCATAAAGGATTCTTGATGTTTTCAATTCCTTAAGTACTTTCCTTTTTTTTTTTTAATTCCCTACTTTTCAATAATTCTTCCTTAATAGTTACATTTTTTTTTGAGGTCTTGTCTAGTTCTGAAAGCTTGATAATTTAAGTTTTACCAATATGCACTATTTAATTTTAGAGATTTGAAAAATTTACCTCACACTAGAATTCTGACATGCAGAGAAAGTGTAACTTATTTATTGTGCCATCCTCTGGGGTGACCATGTGTCCTCGTTTGGCTGAAACAGTCCCTGTTAATACAGCTTGTCCTGGCATCCTGTCTAGTTTAGGCTTTGTCCTAGATGTTTTGGTTTTCAAGTGAAATATTATCATTAATAATTGTATTAGGACAATCTAGGGTGGGTAAACTGATAGCACACCACGCTTCCGCCATTGTCTCCTCAAGATGTGTGAGACGCAAGTGCAACGAGCGGAATTCTCCTTCTAACACATGGTTAAACGTGTAAGAAAACCAACCCCACCCCTCATCCTCTCCCCAGATCTTTAAGGATACAGTGCAACTAGGACCTTTTTTTCAAGGACAGTGTGTAGATCGATCAATGACTAAAAAGGTAGGTGCTTGGACGGGAGTAGCAGAGACAGCTAACTCCTTCCAGTGCCAGGTGGAGGCGCACCAGCCCACAGCCACTAGGTCGGGTTAGTGGAGTGTATGTGGGTCCCGATGCAGCTGCAGTGTTTTACCAATGAAAATAGAAACTCTAGTCTTCAAAATTTATATGTAGATATAAATGTATATATAATTCACAGTATATATAATATAATATTATATGTGTAACATTATAACATATATTACATGTATATGTTTGCATATGCACACAGTAGAGTAAATAACCTAGAATATTTTTTCACTATTTGGATATTATGAACAATGCTGCTATGAACATCTATGTGCAAATTTTTGTGACGACCTATGTTTCCACTTCTCTTGGGTCTGTACCTAGGCGTGGAACTACTGGGTCGTATGGTAATTCTGTTTAACCATTTTAGGAACTGATTAACTGTTTTCCAAAGTGACGGCACCATTTACATTCCAACCAGTCGTGTGTGAGGGTGCTAATTTCTCTACATCCTCACCAACATTTGTTATTATCTGATATTTTCATTCTGGCTATCTTAGTGGGTAAAACATAGTATCTCATTGTTGTTTTGATTTGCATTTACTTGAAAACATTTTGGTAATGAGCTTGATGTTGAAAACAAACAAAAAGAACTTCAGGATGGCAGAAGACATTTCCTGTCTTTGCTTCTCTTCATCCATCAGAGTTAAGAACATCTCAGCCTTTAAAGAAATACTGTGTTAATCGGTCTAATTTTCCTACAATAGTTGTGGGCGTTTTTATAAATGAGACTTCTACATTTCAGTTGCATTGCTTTCAAGGTCAGTTGAAAAATTTAAATTGAATCATGCAACAAGTGAAGCACCCCCAAAATCAGCCTTTGAAGCTTTCAGTAAATGGCAGTAATTGAGAGCTTATAAAAAGGAGAGCATTGAAATTTATGCTCGCCAAAGGAAGAGAACCAGGCAAATTAAATAATGAGAACTCAAATGTTATGCAAGATTTAATTTTTCAGTTTTATAATTTCCTCTTGAAATTCTCAAGCGGAGAAAAGACTTGAGAAAACACTCTTTTGACAGAGCTACTGTTTTTAATGGGACGAATTTATATTCTGCACCAAAATGAAAAGAAGCTGATTTGTGAGAAGGCCTAAAAATGTTGCGGCATTTATATTTGATTTTAAAAAATCATTAATAGGTACAATTTATATTTTGCTGTCTTATAGAAAGTTTGGCAAAGATACACTAAATGAAGGTAAAATAACAGTACCTGGGGAAGTATTTGGGCGAAATAACATAACACATATGCACTCCTCAGCAAACTTGCTTGGAGATTACCAGAGCCTTACATAGAGTGTATTTCCATAGTTAGAAATACTATGATTTACACAGTTGAGTAAGGTATCAACAATTTCAACTTTACAAACTATAAAAAAATTTGAATAAGATTATAAATAAATCTATGAAAATAATAAAGAAAAAATATATAGTGTACGTATATTCTGGTGAACTGGTGTATTAGAGACAGAGATGGCTAAGGAGCAGATTCATAGTAGGATGTGAACTTATACCAAAAATAACGATTCTGTTAATGTTACATTTTAATGTTCAAATGATCAATATAAGAAAGTTTTCTTTTTGTTTTGCTTTAAAGCATATAGATATCAGGGGCCCCTGGGTGTCTCAGTCAGTTAAATATTTGACTCTTGGTTTCTGCTCAGGTCATGATCTCAGGGTCCTAGGACCCAGTCCTGCAGTGGGCTCCATGCTCAGCAGGGAGTCTGCTTGAGATTCTCTCCTTCTTCTTCTGCCCCTCCCCCCCAAAAAATAAATAAATCAATCTTTGGGAAAAAACATAAAGCATACAGATATATGCTTTCTTTATTTTATAAAAAATTTTATTTTGAAGATAATTTTTCAATTGAATTATTTTATTCACCAATGTATATATTTATAATATTGTTTATTTTTAACACCCCCTTTAACTTTGAAAAGTTAAAGTTCGTAATCACATGCTTATTCAACTTTTAATCCATGTGATTTTCCTCCTAATTTCCCATCCATTGGTCAGCAAGATGAAGAAGTAGGTGTTCGATTACATATCTAATCTGATAAAAATTCTGTCTAATCTGACCATTTAAATGGTCCCTAGGCATTGCTTATTCTCTCTGGGAAAATCTTTTCAGTGTCTCAGATTGACTCCTCTTTCACTGTTTCTCTCCCTAACATAGTGTCCGGGTAACTTATGTGACCTGGTAGGAAAAGGATGGGCTTCAGGTTCCTCTAGTCTCCAAGGGGATTGCCTGGAAATGGTCCCTGCCACCTGGTTGTTGTGTATCCCACGGGACTCCAAAGCTCATGTCTACACAGTGATCTGGTGAAGCTTTGACTGACCCAGCCTTACCTCAGCTTCTTCAATCGAGGTAAAAGGATACAGCAGGTCAGGGATTGACAGAGTGACTAGACCTAGAGTAGGTCAAGGCTTCAATAGAACTTGTAGACTAAGTCATTCCTCTCTAAATCACAGGTCACTGACATGCGTGTCTTGAGCTGAAGATATGCTATGATATTCATGTATTGTATACCTAAATACACACTCACTCACTGGGAGTTCAGTGTCCCTATATGCCTATGTACTTTTAATCTTACAGTGTTATAACTAAAGTTTGATATAATTATTATTTTCAATAGATTACCAAAAAAAAAAAAAAAAAGAACAAGAGACACGAACTAAGATTAGCTATGGACATTATGATTGGAAAAGAAAGATGGAAGCTGTGATCAAACCAGAAAGAAATTAGAATGAAGGTCACTAGCGTAGTGATTCTATATAGACCATGCAACCAGAGAAGAGATGAAACCTTCTTTGTAAAAAAAAAAGATGCCTATTTGTCAAGGATGGCTTGAGGACAAAAGGCATGGACATAGATCATGTGACTTCTCAAAGGTCTTTCTAATGATGCAATAAATATTCTTAAGAAAAAAATCGGATTCTGGCAACAATACGAGAAGGTGTATCTTCTGATATATGGGGGAAAGGGCATATCCCGCATGCCTAAGGACAAACACATTATTTAAAATCTAATTTTATTTAATGTTACTTCATTTTTCACTGAAGTCAATAACAACTTTGATTTTGTAGTCCATAAGATCCCAAGTTCTTTACGTGTTTCTTAAAAGTTCCCTGTTTTTTGACCATTGATCTTATTTTTAGCAGCCTTTTATATTAAGTACACATTTTTCCATTTGTGGTAGAAAGAATTTTTGTTGATATTATTTTTATGTGTTCTGTTTTAAACACCTAGTATTATGTGTGTTTTTATTTACACATTTATTCACATTGGGCTGTGTTATATTTTCAGTTGATTTCATAGGCGGACTTGATGCACACTCCTACTACCAGGATCATGTTGAGTTAAAGCCTGTTAACCTGTAAGTAAAGGTGTGATGAGATGGAAAATATTAATCCTTCTAACTTGGTCAAAACTAACCATACCTGAAATAATTTGGACCTGTTACTACTAATCATTGGTTTAATTTTCCACTCATATTTAAACCACACCTTTTACATGTAACCCAACATCATCATTATTATTATTCATTCCAAAAATAATTTGAAATAGTTAACATGGTTTATGTTTCTAAAACAGTATTTTTATTTTATTTTTCTTATAAGAGGTTGATTGCCAAATTGGGGGGGGAAAAGGATAATATAGTCTGTAGAAGAGAAACTAGATATGTAACTTGGAGGCCGCATTACAGAGGGAAAAGGGGAGAAAGATTAGGTTAGAACCCAGGCTTTACGTTTGTGGTCTCAGGGCTCTTCCTTGGTGCCCCTGAGACTTGGTTCTCCCACCCATAATATGGTTTCATAGGCAGAGGAGGGAGGATGGACTCAATGGGATAATGTATGTATTGCATACGTAAAATTGCCTATGGCTGTGCCTAGTTCTCAATATTTGACTGTTCCTAGAGGACGTGGAAGCAAGTCAACAACTACAACAAAAAACACCTTAACCTGAACAGATTCCAGTTGAGTATAAGGAAGGAATCATGGTCACCTGATTGATAAAATACTAGAAAACAAGAAAATAGATACAGTGACTCCATTCCTAGAAAATTCTAAGTAACAAATAAACAACTGTATAAAATAATAACTATCACGTGCTATGTACCTGGCATGGATTGTCTTGCGTAGCGCTCATGGAAATACCGAAATGTACTAATTAATAGTCCCAATTCATAATAAAGGAAACAGAGATACATAGAGATTAGATAAATTTCCCAAAGTCCCACTAGTAATAAGGGGTGGAGCTGAGATCTATTCTCATTGATAAGCTGTTGTGGACTTGTCCAGATGACCTTCTTATTCTTCCAACTCAATGTTCTGCAATTCTGTGGTGATAAAGGAAATTATGTAAAATAGCCACTGGTGTAAGAAACACACACGAAAGCCTTCATCTGCTGACTCTTTGCCATAGTGGTTCCTGCCACATCTGTAGCCCCCCCACTCCCAGCCTTGAGAAGCCTGCATTGGCTCCTCCAACCTCTCCAGGTTGAATTAATTTTATTCTGGCAGAATGATCTAAGGGAAACATAGCTCACAAGCTACACAAATCAGCACTGTGCCTGTCACATGATAGATGTTTAAATAAATGTTGGGTTTTTAAAGCAAATCCAATTTGGAAAATCATTCACCTTATATAACACTTCGGGACTAAGCAGTCACCACCTCATTACTCATGCTACTGAGTGCTTGTAAATGATGTGTTCCAAAAGTTGGTATTTGTGGATCTGGGGAACTTGGCAGAGATTGTGACAATAATAAAGATGATCAGCGCATTGGAAGTGAGAAAAGAATGGAAATAATGCCTAGTACGGGCTAGGAGAGTCTAATATGCATTTGTTATGTAATAAAGAAGGTGATGAATGAGTTCTTTCATCTCCACTGTGAAAAAATAACTCAGCAGAGGAAATTGCAATATGAAAAATGTTGGTCAGATGTAAGAAAGATCTTTCCGTTAAGGAAGGTTATTAAAATTGCAATTGATTAATGTTGATAATTGAATCTCCTTTTTTGAATGGCAAGTGTATCCACATACCTCACAGTGTTCTCTGGCATGGCCCAGAGACAAGTGACTGCCATCTATGTTCCTAACGTCTCTCCTATCTCTGTGAATCAAGAGCACATGAAACGTGCCCGTGAGATTACCTGAAAGGCTTTGATCAACTCTACTGCCTCCTCAAAGGGTTTTCTCAACTGCCCTGTTCACTGATGAACTCTCACACCTTTTTAACTGAATGTAACATAAACTACAGGCTGCAGAAAGCAATAGAACAAGTTCCTGCTTTGACAGATTATGCATATTATTGTCAGATGACTATGGAAAGCCTTTCAACCATGAAGGGAGTGGGAATCTGAACGATCAAACTAAACCTGAATTAAAATCACCATGCATGAAACAATTGAAGAGGTCAATATGTGTGCTCCCCACAGGTATGCAAATACTGCAGTTTATCCAGTTGGCATCAGTCAGCCTGCTTGATTTCTTTTAATAAGGTCATTATATTGGATTCTGTTGTGCCCAGCTCAGTGATGCCGTGTCACCACCCAGCAACAGGTTGGAGAAAAAGCCAATCTTCTGTATAACTTGTCAGACAGGGGAAGGAATGCTGGTTTCTAACTTTCATTAAGTCCCTTTAATCTCCATGGAGTACAAAGCCAGGTTTTATGAGGAAGCCGCTTTATTAAGGGAATCAGGAGAATCCCGAGCATACTCCCAAGTCGTCATATGTGGAAGGGTGGCTTTCGACTCTGGAGAGGTAGTTACAAGCAGACATTCCACTGACAGGTAACACTGCCGATTTGTACAGGAAGCCTTCGTTCTCGTATTTGATTGTGTCACTGCTCCTAATCATAAAACGTACCTTTCGTGTGCCCACAGTCAAATCGTGTGTGAATGTGTGTGTTGGGGGTGATGCGATAGGAGAAGGCATCTTACATATGGAGTTGGTCTCCCATGTTTTGTCTCTTTTTAAAATAATGATATCAAGCTATCAAGAAGGCCTGATTAAGTAAATTAGTTTAGTTTTATTTACACCTCTTTCTCTGTTACTTATCATGTGCATCCTAGACCCTGTGCTAGGTGCCAGAGATAGAAAGATGAGCAATACTTGAACTTTGACCTCTGGCAGCCAATGATCTAGGACAGGAGACCTACATAGAAATGAGTAGATGAAAAACAATGTCCCCAAGGCAATTTTTTTGCAGAAGGGAGAATGGTTACTTCTCACTTGTGGGGGCGGGAAATCGGCTAGGGGATGATGCCTGAGCTGACTTAGGAAAGAAGATAAGGAGTTAATCGAAAGCAGAAGAGAATGGCGTCCC
Organism: Ailuropoda melanoleuca; assembly: GCF_002007445.2. NCBI lineage: Eukaryota > Metazoa > Chordata > Mammalia > Carnivora > Ursidae > Ailuropoda > Ailuropoda melanoleuca. Next base: position 36,906,171 of record NC_048226.1, read on the forward strand.
CTGCATGGAGGAGAATTTGCTTGGCCATTCTACAGAGGGTGATGTTGAAATTCATGACTATCCAATCTAGTGTTTGCCGTAGTTGTCATATAAACTGAGCAAGCCTATGAGGAAGCAGATGCTTAAGTAGAGCAGGAATCTCAGTGGCTCCTGCTGGGGTTGCAGGGATCCTCAGCAGCCATGGCTCTGCCATCTAAACAGCATCACTCCTCATACCTAACGCTGCGGAGATGCCAGCCACAACAAAGAATGAGATCCTGCCATTTGCAACAACATGGGTGGACCTAGAGGGCATAATGCTAAGTGAAATAAGACAGAGAAAGACAAATACCATATGATCTCATTCATATGTGGAATTTAAGGAACAGACAAATGAACAAAGAAAAAAGAGACCAAAAAAAAAAAAAAGATTCAAATGCAGAGAACAAACTGATGGTTACCAGTGGGGAGGTGGGTGGAGGGATGGGTGAAATAGACAAAGGAAGTACACTTATGATGAGCTCTGAGTAATGTATAGAATTGTTGAATCACTATATTGTACCCCTGAAACCAATATAACACTGGGTATTAATTATACTTGAATTAAAAAAAAGAAGTTATAGAGGCAAACAAGATTCCCACTATCCCTACCTACTACCCAGTGAAACCACAGCCAAGGGACCAGGCTTGGTGGAATCAGTGGGGAAAGAAGACCCTGTTGAGCCTGACTCTGGTCTGGCACAGGGAAGAGCCATGAGAGGTGTAGAATAAGTGGGAGGCCTTGGGTGTTCCCCACGCCACACACACACACTATGAGGGGGCGGGGTGGGGTCATCAGCCTGGCACTGGTGAAGTACCAGTAAAAAAAAAAAAAAAAAATTAGAGAGACGTCTGCATGGCTCAGTCGGTTAAGCATCTGCTTTCCGCTCAGGTCATGATCCCAGGGTCCTGGGATGGAGCTGGAGTTGGGCTCCCTGCTCAGCAGAGAGCCTGCTTCTCCCTCTCCCTCTGCTGCATCCCCCACCACTTGTGCTTTCTCTCAAATAAACAAATAAAATCTAAAAAAAAAAAAAATGAAAAAAGTAAAGATGCTATAGAGATGCTTTCAGTGGATGTTGTCTGGGTCTCGCTTTGGGATATGTGACACTCAAGTCAGGGGTAGCCTGAGTTAGAGTCCATCGTCTTGGCACAGCCATCAGTGAGGGAGCTATAACTCTCAAATAAGTAGGGCCTGTGTCCCTGCCAGGACCCCCTCCATCACTGCCACCACACACTGTACCACTTTTCCTGAGAGGAAAGAGCAAGGGTCGCTCTTGTCATTGGAGCAGAGAGCCACGTGGTCAGTGGTGGCTTTGAAGACGACACCTACCGAGCAGAGGCTGATCGTGAAGGCTGCAGTAATACCAAGAGGAGAGGGCTAATAAAAGCAGATTTACCTCTCAGGCAGAAAAATTGCTTGGCAAAAAGCCCATGCAGCTATGAAAGAGATACAGAATTTCAGGGGACATCCTAGTGAGCAACTAAATTAAAATTTGTCAAAATCAAAATGGTTAGCAACTGGGTAGTCGGAAAATTACACTCTATGTGGCAGTAATTCTTCAGATAGAAATAATTAGACCAAGGTACTTCGTCAAAGAAAGACAGCAGTGGAATTTCAGAACTGTACTCGACAATAGAGACAGAGATATCTGATGACATTAGAAAGTCCCATGAGGAAGATGCCCCAGGACTGCCGTTGAGAAAGACTGGATGAAAAAGCTTCTTCCCCCACGTCCAGCTAATCTTTTTCTAAGGTTTCCAAACGACAACTTGACTTTTCTCTGGAATCTTGACTTGTCTGATTGCCTTGGCTGGAGACTAATTTTTCTTCACAAAAATTGTCACCTGCTGGATGGCCGCCGCTGATTGAGTGTCGGCTCTTGCAACGAGGTACGAGAAGAGAGACGAGGCTAATTCCCATTTCAGGTGGGCTCTCCAGTCAGCACCCACCTGTACCTTCACTGCCTGGTCTCTGCCTCTGATGTCCAAGCCCAGAGGAAACTGGCTTCTGACGACTGGTGCTGGACAGGGCAGAGGCCGTCGCACCCACCTGCTCTTCCCTGAGAAAAGCTGCTTTGTACCAGTAGCTCTGTAAGTCGGTGCCAGACCATTTTGTGCCTACAGCACCTAGATGAAGAGCCAGCTGGGAGAACAAGAGAGAGGTTCATGTGCGTGCATGTGTGCGTGTTTCGGAGGTGGGGAGGTCACCTGATTTAAAAACCAGTAACACCAGGGAAACCTGGATGGCTCAGTTGGGGTTTAGGCTCCAACGTTTGATTTCATCTCAGGTCATAATCTCAGGGTCCTGAGATTTAGCCCCAAGTGGAGCCCCATGGACCCTGATTAAGATTTTCTCTCTC
>NC_048226.1:36908776-36984454 GCF_002007445.2 Ailuropoda melanoleuca
CCCCCCGCCGTGAGCAAGCTCTCACTCTCAAAAACAAACAAACAAGCCAGTTACCAGCAGTTACCTCCAGCTGGAGGAACCTGGAGTCTACAACCTGCACCTACTCCATTACTCCTCTCTTTCTCGACCAAGCACCTAAAGTCTAATAAAATGACAAGTCTCTTCATTTGTCCTTGATTGTCTTTCACACCTCCATATTTCTCTATCTATGCTGTCTGTCCCCTGTGGCATGTAGCGCAAGGTGTCTATAATCTGCTCAAACTGAGGGCTGCTCACCCCTTCCCACTACTGAGTGTAGAGTTCTGTTGCTTAAGGGCTTCCATCAGTCCCTGGAAATGGTGAGCACTCACGCAGGCATCCACTTTCCCGGCAGTCTCAGGAATGCAGAGCGCAACGACTTGTATTGCACTCAGTCCCTTCTTCGTTGTCCCAGAGGAGAGCCGGGCTTCCCTGCGTGCCTGCCTTACTTAGCACAAAGGAGCAGTGCTTTGGGCTTCGTGCTCTTCCTCTCTTCTGAGCACTTTTCCTCTGTCCTTGGTATTAATAACTTCCACCACGGGAAATGACTAATTCATTTTAGGAACTATGGAAGAACATACGCTAATGTGTGGCCATCTGACCATGTGGCAGTGAAATGGCTGTGTTTATATGGTTCAGACCTGTCACTAGGCTAGTGAGTTCATGCATCACTGTTCTTGCTGGAAAGGAATGATGCCACCAACAGTGCAACCAGAACACGCAAAGAGGGTCTGCCATGACCTTGACCCATGGTCAGTCATCTGCCCTGTGCCTCACCAGGATCAATGAGACCTTTTCGTTTGACATGTGACCTCACTCACTGCCCCCAGAACCTTGTGGAACCTGGTTCTCACATTGCCTTGTGAACCACGTGAAGCCTTTTCCAAAATGAGAAAACTCATATCTGATCGGTGCCCTCCAGGGAAACAGTCAATTCCTGTCTTTCCGAGAACGCTCAGGAATCTTCTCAGTACTTGTCATAGATGTTAACAGCAAGAAAATAGATTTACCCAGTGATATGGAGACATGGAGAACTCTCTTCCCCAAATTAATCAACATGAGAAAAATAACTTCATTTTGACTGTTTCCAAAAGAATATATCCTGACGTTAAAATTAAATGCAATGAACACAAACCAAATTTTGTGTTAAAAACATATTTTGTTTTATTTTATATTTGCATCAAGAAATACTTATAATCCCACATTATGACAGGTTCTGGGAAGGAACAAGACATAGGAAAGAAGACAGAATATACAGATATCTTACACACACACACACACACACACACCCCAGAAGTAATACAGAGAGACTTAGAAAAGCAATAGAAAAAGATACAATGACAGGCCTCTCAGAAGACACACTTTGAAATAACATCACTATGTTATTACTTGATTTTATTCTGCCTTAAGGGTAGGCACACTCAGGTAACTACTAACATACCTATGAACATCTGGAGAAAAAAATAAAGATATGATCTTAAAGTTCCCCAAACTCACACTGTTCTACCCAGACTCACTGATCAATCATAGCACCATTAAAAGAGTGACAACTAGACATTATGTGTCTCCAGATGTGACACAATGAGAAGACCCAACACCACATATGAAGTGTCTTGGCACAAGGTCAAGCTTGATCTTGGACTGAAAGTGTAGAAAATACAAGAATAATAGAATTAGTTCAATCTTACCCCATAAGATAAAGGTGGTGGGTACACCTAGAAGTTCCCCCAAACTCTCATCAGTACTACCACTAACAAACAAAAGTACCTTCCCCGACTGCCTTATTCTCATTCTAGAAGAGATTCACCTGTTGGATGGATGAATAAACTTTAGGACTTTGACTCTCCCTCCTAACTAAGACACTGTATAAAACTATAAAAATTCCACCATTATAATCTCATTTCTTTATCTTTCAGTTTCAATCCCTGTTAAATTGCAATGAGGTAGGGGCACCTGGGTGGCTCATAGGTTAAGCGTCTGCCTTTGGCTCAGGTCATGATCTCAGGGTCCTGGGATCGAGCCCCGAATTGGGCTCCTTGCTCAGTGGGATGTCTGTTTCTCCCTCTCCCTCTGCCATTCCCCTCCTTGTGCTCTCCGGCTCTCTCTCTCTGTCAAATAAGTAATAAAATCTAAAAAAAAAAAAAAAATTACAATGGGATGAAAGGGGAAGACATGTGGGCTCTAAGTCTTCCAGAATGTAGGGCAGAGAAAATGTGATAGGAAGATGGGGAGAGAACTAAAAGGACTCCAACTCTTGAGGTGTGCAAGAGGAAAGAGAAGTTACACGGAGGAGAGTGGCTACCAAAAAGTAAAACTGGAAAGTGGGAAGTTTTTTTCAGCTATTTCAAGTGATGACCCAAAAAGTCTATTCTGGGCCATGGAAAGAGTCATTGAACTGAGTTAATGGAAGAGAATTGCTAGATGGGGCTATAAAGTAAACGCAAAACACAGCCTCTACTGGCAGGATGCTTATCACTTCGTCGGAGGGAGGAAACTTACGCACCTGAGTGAAACAATCAGAGCCAAATTAATTGTGAAGTTGAATGCCATTAGGTCCGCAGGGGGTAGAGCGGACAGCGGAAGAGTTGTTATCAGTGGGGTGAGAAAGCGGTCTAGCTGATGTGAAAGTACAAGACTTTGCAGGGGAGAAGAAACGTCACCCGAACCCTGAGGATGAATAGGATTTGGATCAGCTAAGACTTTTTTCAGAGAGCAAAAGTATTCAACTAATCTTTATTAAGTGCCGACTACGTGGCACACAGTGTGTTGGGGTTGATACTGTGGGAAGATGCATAAGCCCGAACCTCCACCTTCCAAAGGCTTACTCCCTAGTATAGACTCAGAATCAGTAGACAAGAGTAACTAGAGATGGGAGTGCGTATTCCAGAGAAACAGAGCCAATAGGGTGCTTGTGTGCACGTGCATGCATGGGTGCGTGCGTGCGTGTGTGCAGGGAGGGAAATTTTAAGAAATTGGCTCACAGGATAATGGGGCAGGCGAATCCAACAAGTGCAGGGCAAGTTTGCAGACCAGAGACCCAGGGAACAGTGGATGTTACAGTCTCAAATCCAAAGGTGGTCCAGAGGCAGAATTCCTTCTTCCTGAGGTCACCTCAGTCTTTGTTCTTAAGGCCTTTTACGGGACTGAATAAGACCCACCCACAGTAGGGAGGATTATGTGCTTTACTTAGTGTCTACTGATTTCAATGTGATTCTCATCTTAAAAAAATACCTTCACAGCCACACTTAGGTTGGTGTTTGACCAAATATCTAGGTACCATAGCCTACCCAAGGTGACACACAAAATTAACCATCACAGCATGGGATGTATGTAGGGACATAGATCAGCAGTATGAAAGCCAGACGAGGATGATTCTTGTGCTGTCAACCAATAGGATGCTGTGGGAAGATTAGGCTGGGGATGTTCCTAGCAGTCTGGAGACGTACAACTACCATGTCATCTTCAACCCGAGACAACCAGTCCCCCATTGCTCTGGGGTTGGCACTGTCTTCCTGGAAGACAACCCTTTATTACAATTTTTATACCTGATTGCATACCCTAATCTGAAGAGTGGGGTTTTTTGGGCTTTCTTATTGCTACCGTCATATACACAGACCGCATGAGGAACACCCAGCCACTATTTTGCATTTTGAAAAGCCTGGACGAATAGAAAGGAAATTCAGTTTTCCATTTTGAAGTTCTTTAAAGCAATTCATGTTTTCTGTTTTAGGTCGAAATAAGTAATGACACTGACTCTGAAACACGGCTGCTGAACTTGACTTAGGAAGCCAAGCACCACTGAGAGCACCTCTCTGCATTGACACGTCTCACTTCCTCCCAGAGGACGGACTGCGCCTCCCTACTTGCCCACGGATCACCGAGTTCTTTGGTCACAGCCTATGTATTATTAGCATTGTGAGTTAGATGAGTTGTAGGTGATCGGGTGGGTATTTTTTAAGTCATTTTCTTCTTATATGAATACTTGTAAATTATTTAAAAAATTGGTTTTTCATTTTTTTAACGATATTTAATGTAAGGCATGCAAAATGAAAAAATTTCATGAAAACCTTCTACAGTCTATTCTAAAAGAAATCCTGGTTTTTGTATTGAGGTGTTCAGTCAATGTTGCTGATGACTGCAGTTATCCTGTGCCTGATGGGGTTTGCATTAACAGACATTATGGGGGGCTAACGTGAAGTTAGACGCTGTGACAGCTGATAAATGGGTATGAACGGTGGATCTGGCTTTCAGACTGACCATGGGTCATTTTTTCAACCCCACAAGACAAAACATGTAGTCCTCCTTTGTTCTCAACTTTCCTAAATGCAGAATACCATATGTCAGTCTAAATTTTCAGACTCATGCATGTTATCTTGTTCTTCCTGTGTTCTGGAAATTACATATCATGCGGGTATGGAAGGGTTACGTGATTAGTAGAACACCTTTCCTCTTTGGGAGGGTATATGGGTATCTCTGATGTTCATATTTTCTATTCTTTATCCCTGTTCTGACACTGGTGTCACACTGAAGCATACAGCTTATGGGCTTGGAAGACAGAAATCACATCCATAAATCTGCAATCAGGAATGTTGCTCTTAAGATATCCAAAAGGAGCCTTAAAATTGTGTGGAACTCTCTATAAATGCTTCTTAAAAAGATATTTACATTTTTTCTACATCAATTTTTCTTTCTCCTGCCCCATGCCAATAGCCAAGAAAGTCATGTGGGAAACATAATTTTCCATAGAAAAAAAGACTGTTTTGAAAGCCCATCACTGTTTTTCCTCTTGTATCTTTCAATTTCTATCTCCCATATCCAAATAAGTTTTGCTCACTTTGTATAGCAACAAACGTGAGGCCACCCATGGGCCACAGAATTGTGCACATGTGCACTATTCAATCCAAAAGTTGTTAACTTAGCCCACACATCTCTAAGAAGTCAGTCTATAAGCCATCTAAAATCACATGCAAATATTTGTATGTGTATAGAGGTTCTTTTTTTCCTGTCTTTTTGGAGTCCTTATATTTTATAAGACTCTGTTAAGAATCAGAACTAATACGACAAAGTCTACTCTGGCTCCTCCCAGTTCAGGACAACCACTGTGACATTCTAGAAGCGTATCGTAGTCACTAGCCTTTGGATTGTGCCCCGTTAGTCAGGCGAGGCACACTGAATCCCATCATTTTTCATTCTACTGAATAAACTCAAATTCAAAATGTAGAGGAGCTCACAGGGAGCTCGGAGATGATCAAATCCAAGCCACCATTGCACAGCTGAGGGATCTGTAGCCTAGGGGATTTGGTGGCCTTGTCCAGAGTCCTGTGTATATACAGAGAAGCAAGAGCTATGGCCAAAGAAGAGGACTGGAGGACAGATGGTAGGGTTTGGGTCCCAGGCCCACCACTGTGGCCTTGGACAGTACTGAGCATCTTGGCCTTGGAGTTGTCCTCATCTGTAAGGTAGAACTATCATCCCAGCCTCCCAAGGGTGAGGCGAGAACCAGATCCTGTAAACTGTGAAGCACCCCAGCATTGAAAGAGCCACTTTCTAATGTAATACCAGAACAAGTTGGACCCTGTCTGGAGCTCTTGCTGTACCACCACGTGCTACGAAAAACCCATGAAAACACCAAAATCTTCTAAGTTTCCTAAAAAGTAGCTTGGAAATAGTGCTATATTTGAACCATTGGAAATACTGAAGACTGAAAACTGCATTTCCTAATTAAAAAATTACTTTTATATTTCAAGACTAATACATATGATTATTATGGATAAAGCTAATAGAATGTCAAAAACAGAGAAAGTCAGAAAGGCAGGAGAATAAGATTAATACATGAGCATTTTAAACCGTCATTTTACTGCCCCCCCACCACATGCACAAACAAAACCCAGTTAACTTTCACAAACCAGCAGCATACTAGCTTTTGTTGCTGTGCTAGCTTTGTGTAAGGGTGAACATACTGGTAAAATGCCCTGGATAGTCCTACACCTTGTGTCACAGCAGGTGACAGATTTGAGGAGGAAATCCTTATACTAGTGATTTTTCTATGGATTTTCAATATAGGTAACTACTTAATATGGTATCCCAGCCATCCGTAATGACAATTCTAAGTTCCAGAGAATTACCTCTCATCAGAGACAAGTTAGATCGATCTCCTCTCCCCCCCACTTTTCTTCTCCCTACCTCTCCTCTGCTGCCTGCTCCTTAGAGGTCCTGCTTCCCTACAACAAAGGGATGAAAAGAAGTGCTGAGCTTTGCAGTAACGCTCAGCAGTCATCCTTGATCTGGGTCTTTCCACGCGGGACTGTCACGGTCGCTGTTCCTTGGGAGTGAGTGCCTTCAGTTCTTGCAATTCTTGCCTCCTGTTTTAGGGAATCTGTCCAGCACTGCACGTTATGCAGTGGGGCTTTCAACAGACATGTTCACTATGTCTCCATTCGTGCCAAATCTTGGCTTCTCCATGTGCAATGTGTGTCTGAGCGGAGTAAGGGAAAATGAATGCGCTTCTGAGCCTGCACTCATTTGCCAGAATCTCGGCATCCTGAGAGATGGTGCAGCCCCAAGTTCAAGAATCCTCCTCAGAAGTGATCCTGGGAAAGTGAAAACCAATGTTTTTTTCCCTCTTTGAACCACTTTGGCATTGTGTCTTATGAAACCTTGGTGAGCCCTGCCCCATCTTCTGTCTTGTGTCGACAACGACTTAGCCTTTCTTAAGTGTCTTCTGTTGACATTGTGTGGAGCCACAGGCAGCTGGGCTGCTTTCCAGTCTACCTTCTATTTCTTTCAGCTTCCAGGCATATTTCATGACTGCAAAAGTCATGAAGACTGGAAGCAAAAGTTGAGCAGGGGAGTTACAGGGCGTGGGAGGCTGTTTCTGAATCCCCAGGAGACAGAAAACATCTTCGGTTATGGACGAGTCTACGTCAGAGAAATCTCAAACATCTCTGAGGAAAAGATCTAAGCTAATACACTCCCAAGTATCCTAAGACTTTCACCTGCCATATAACAGGAGGGTATGTGTTCCTGAAGCAAAAACATGTTCATACCACTCAAAAACTGAGAGGCTTTTGACTTACTTGTTTTGAAGAAAACTTGACATCTCGCCCTAGCAAAATATTGACTTCTTCTTTTTTCCTTCAGGAAAATAAGCCCTGCTATTTCCTATAGACCTAACTAAAGAAGGTAGCCAGTTCGAGAGGCTGGAATAGAACAAAATAGAGCAAGGCTGCCATTTGTCTCGCTTAATGAATGGGACACTCATGACTGAGGGGAATTTGTATTCACTAGAACCGGCTAAAGTGTGTGTTGCAAAGCTGAGGAAAACCATCCTGACACTGCTAATTTGAGAAACCAATACAAACCAAAACTGCTCTTTTCAATCTTTGCAAATTAGGAAGGCATCTTGCCAAAAATGAACATCTTCCTTTTAGACCTAATTCAAAAATGTATACTCTCCCAAAATGGGGACTCACTATGGGTGAATATTCTGGCTTTTCGTTGCTGAGTTACTTGCGTACCTAACTAGGAAAATTTCACAGTTGATTAGAATGCAAATGTTCTGACTTGACATTTTAGCTCAAGGTAGTAGCTGCTTTCAGGGAATAACTGAATTAAGTAGGAAAAAATACAAATAATTGATCTTTTTAAACTTAGAAATCTTGAATGTCTGTTTTTCTTATTTCCTTCCCATTTAAGAGTCATCTGTAACCTTTGCCCGATAGGTTTGTGAAAGCGTCTGTGAACCCTGTTCAAATATTCATGATAAACAGGCCCACAACCGAAGGGCGTTACGTCCAAACGTAGAACTGAAAAAGAAATCATTGCAAAAGAAATACATGATTGCATAGTGTGCAATTCAGAAAGGGAGTAGGTATATCTTAATTATTAGAAGAATGTATTTATTAATAAAGAATCCTCCAAAAAACAAAATTCTCAAAAATTTCAGAATTTGTGGGTAGTTTCTCTCTTTTCATCCTAAAGAAGCTTAATTTCCTTATCGAGGGCTAAGGGGGAGAAAAGCCATTTCTAGAAGGTGGATAAACTTTCTTAAATATCAATATTTCCAGAAAAATTTGGTGTCAGATGAAAAATGAATCATCTTTCTTAGACCTGCAATCATATAAAGGCAAGAATCATGGTAAGTACTAAACATTTCAAAAATATGAAATATTCAAAGAATCTAAAATAGGCTCTGCCTTGAACTTGAGAGGTAAATTAAGAAAAAAGAAGAAAACAAAATGAGGTAGGAAAGAGAAAAGGGCGGGAGGAAAGGGGAAAAGAAAGAGAAAGAAAGGGAGGGAGAAAGGAAAGAAGGAAGAATCCAAAATTGAAAGTCTACCTAATTTGGATTGGGACATGTCAGTTTTTCACTCAGAGCTGTTCTGCTTGTTTCTTTGAGTGACTAAAAACAGTGAACTATTTTCCATTGAGGGCATGCTTTTTCTTTCCTCTCCAGAGTTAGGTTTAAAAAAAAAAAAAGTTTGAAGAAACCAATGATCTATCTAGTTATTTTCATAGAACTTGCTTTGGCAGATGACCTCATCAGTCTGTAATAATTAGGATTATATTTACATGCAAGTGACGAAGGAAGGAAGGAAGGAAGGAAGGAAGGAAGGAAGGAAGGAAGGAAGAGAAAGAAATGAAGGAAAGAAAGAAAGAGAAAGAAAGGAAGGAAAGAAAGAAAGAAAGAGGCTTAAACCAGATAACCAGAGAGAGTTCTATACCTCTTCATATTTCAAAATTCTGGAAATAGTCAGCAAAGAGCTGGACTTGGAGTCCCTAGAGACAAGGACCCAGGTTCATTCTCGTTGCTTCCTTCTGTGTCCTGTCATTCTCAAGCTCTAACACGACTCAAAATGGCTGCTAAAGTGCCAGCCATTGCTTTTGTATTCCAGCCAAAAAGGAGGAAAAAGGGACAGAGAAAGGTGCTTCTTTCATTTAAGAGCATGTCTTAGAAGTTGCATATCTACTTCTGCTTATATTCCATTAGCCAAAACTTAGTCCATCCTAAATTTAGCTGCAAGGAAAGCTAGGAATTATAGTCTTTATTCTTGGTAGCCTTGTGCCCACCTGAAAATTAGGGGCTTCTTTCTTAGTAAAGAAGGGCAATATATATTGAAGAGTGCTTAGCAGTCTCTGCCACGCAATTCAAATTAGTTCTTGTGATTTTTTGGAATAATGTTTTCATTTACTTTAATTATAATACATAATTGAAAAACTACATACATACTTCAATACTGTGAGAAAGTAATCACTGACTCTGTTAAATGAAAATTTCTACCTCATCTTTCTGCCTTTCTTCCTAGAAAGAAAAAAAAATAAATCTATGACTCAAGATCCTTCTATACTTTACATAATTCTGCAGAGTATATTTTAGCTTTCCTTTTCTGGAAATTAAATTTAAAATCCAAGAGCCTATCTACTATTTTGCTTGGTCCTCACTATTGTGCTGTGAAAAGAAGTTTTTTCTTCTATGGTCATAACTCTTCAACTATTTTATTTTAGCAACATCTTTTCTTCTGAATTGGTTAGTAGTGTCATTATTTTCTTTTTATTCAATTCAACAACTATGTATGGACATTGATGCTTAGGAAGGTGGAACAGGATATATAGGTGAAAAGTATATAATCCTTCCTTTTTTTCTTTTTTGTTATTTTCTCTCCATAAAAGTTGGACCTGTGTTTCCCTTCATCTATTTTCCAAGAACATAGTGGTTAGAGCGGAATGAGTATTTTAAACTACTTGATAGTGTTTTTCTCTAAGAAAAAGTATAATAGAGGGAAATCCTAAAAATTGTGTAATTACATTTTATCATACATCCCTCCTAAGCTGGGGTGGGGTTGGAGGCAGAGAAAGACAGAGAGAAAAACAGAGTCAGAGAAATCTTCTGGACACTACTTATTCAACAATGTCCTATGAAGTGATTTCGGTCCCGGAAAAGTGTTCTAGTCTCCTAATACCCAGTGCCTGCAAACTGGGCAGCCGTCACTAACGATTGAGGGAAGATGAGCTGACTCACTCGTGTGGTACGCATGCTTCTACCCACAAACTTCAACCCTCGAGTATACCCTTTTCTAAACAATCACTTTGCTAAAACGTGCCATGTGACGCAATTCCCTTCACAATGAACTGCATAAGATTATTTTAAGGAATGAAAGTTAAAAGAAATAAGATGCCTAGAGCAAGAAACAAGATGCCTGGTACAGGACCAAGTTGTAGAGTAGAAAGGACCTCAGTGATTCAGGTTACAGATGAAAAGAGACTGGTAGCTGCAATGGCTTGTCCCATGTCCCGTGTCCCATGGGGTCTGCTCTGCAAGGTCTCAGTCCTTCCTTCTTTACTCTATCATTGGAGGCCACCCTCTGTCACAAGTCCTGATGAACTAGGTGTTGGCTGTTGATTGCAGTCTGATGATTTTTTTCACCTTGTCTTCAAGTCTCAGGACAGCTGACGAAGACACCTGCTGTTGGCTCCTCCCACGCCACCTTCCCTCTTATCTTGGATCTGAGCATCAGAAAGTCCCCTGCTGATGGACTTTCTTCTTGCTTTTTTGGCTTCTCAGGACAAACAAAAAATCCCAGACCTCAGATCCCTGCTCATTGTTTCCCAAAAGACAGAATAGTTCAGTCCTGCCTGCCTTCTTCTTTCTTTACGTATGCTTTAAACATAATTCCATCTGACCTTATCAAGCCTTCTCATGATTTTTTGTCAATCAGCAAACCTACTGATATCAGTGTCTTCCAAAGACTTTTGTTCATGAGGAAGTGCTTTTGCAAATCATTGCTTGAAGTTGCTTTCTAACTGGCTTGCGGAGTTTCACTTCTGTTAAGCCTCTTTCTTAAAAGGGAATTGCTCTCTGCCCCTTCTGCCTTCTTAAATCTATTTCAAACCTAAAACAGCAGTCATTGAATGCAGTTTTACAAAATAGTTGACTTGCGTCACCTATGTCATATGAAATCAACAACCTAATCATTTTGATGATTCCCATCGCATTCCAATAATAATACAAATAGCGTGTGAGTGTGGCTGTTAATTAGCTTTCCCATTTCCTCATCAGAACTTGCCTTGTGCTGTGCAGGCTTCTCCGTTGCATTGTCTGGCATTTTTATTATTATAAACTGTCACATTGAACCCATTCATTCAACCAAAACCTACAAATATTTATTTAGTTCTTCTATAGCTCTTCACTTTCGCCATCACTCCAAGTAAGAAGAAGAGATTTCTCTGCAAGACATTTTTAGGCAAAATATAATGTATGGAGCACCAAGTTCAATAACTTTAGAGAACGAAATGTGGGACAATTCACGCGGCATACTTACTTTGTTTTTATAGGCCAGGCAAAGCTCGTTAATTCCATTCTATTTATTATTTTTGAACCATTTGTTTAGTGCAGTGCATTTTTTAAAAAATCACTTGATTGATCTTTGGATTTTTTTAAGATCACAGAGGAAGGCCATTGACTATAGAACTCAAATATCTGAAGTTCACCCAGAAATCGAAATCTCTTGGCCCTTTGTGAAGCTTTTTTGTGCTCCTAGGCTGGCAAAGCCTTTGCTCTAAAGTCTCTGAGCTTGAGTCACATCTGTCCCATTAATCTTTGTCAAGAAGGAAGTTTGGGGGGGAGGGTCGAAAAGGCCAAGTCCAGATCGCATTTCATTCTTTCCTCATTTGTTTCAGGGCCCATGGCCATCAACCCTCCTTGATTTTATTCTGCCTGAGCTTCACATTTCCATAGGGATAAATATGGGGCTGCATGATAATTACTAACCCTTAAAAAAATAGAGAGTGTTCATTAAAGTTTCCCCGCACATCTGAGATGCCGTTCGAGAAAGGCTAGCAGCACATAGTATCATTAACGCCAGTGATAACTGCAGGAAGACTATGTCACGTTTTCTTTTAAAGATATAGATATTTCAATTTCACCCTGTCTGACTCAAAGGGAATTTGGGTGTTAACACTTCAAAATACTTTTTAGTCCTTAGGGAGAAAATCCAAAGTGAAAAGTATTAATTTCCAATTCAGTTCCTAAAGCAAAATGCCTGCCTCAGAATAACAGAGTTATTTCTTATCCTGTGGCAGAAATGTATAGGTGAGAACTCCCACTGAGACCTTCCTATCTGAACGCATTAAGGGATTTCTGCCATTGTAGGTAAAAAGACAGGGGGGAGAAAAACTGTCTTCTCACTTGTGCTTACCTTTCAAATTTTTCTGAGACTCCCTTTATGTGACAAGAACCCTGCTCCCTGGCAACCTCATCTACCCACAGCAGAACAGAGAGCCAAGAAACAAAGGAAAAAGCTTTCTGACTATCCCGGTAAATTTTATAAAATCCACACTCTGAGACTCCTGTGTTTTTTCCATAGAAAAGCTCTTCAACCTTTTATTTAATTCCTAGTTACTCTTAATTTATACACAATTCTAATTACCTTAATGGTCTAGATTTCAATCACATAACCGATCATAGGTCGAAAATTAAAAAGGGAGCTATGTATAAAATAAGCATGGGGCACCTGGGTAGCGCAGTCGTTAAGCGTCTGCCTTTCGCTCTGGGCGTGATCCCGGTGTTCCGGGATCGAGTCCCACATCGGGCTCCTCCCCTGGGAGCCTGCTTCCTCCTCTCCCACTCCCCCTGCTTGTGTTCCCTCTCTCACTGGCTGTCTCTCTGTCACATAAATAAATAAAATCTTTAAAAAAAAATAAGCAGAAAATACTGATACTCATGCAATATACTCTCTCTGAAAGAACAGACACAGAACACTATAAAAATCTAGAGCACGGTTGTCTGGGGACCTCTAAGGTGAGAATGAATATACTTAGCAGAGTCTGTGGGCAACATTGCGTTGTTCTTTAATCATATGATGGTCCATATGATATTTTTATTTTATCAATAAAAATATTTATTGGGAATTCAGAACAGGAACCCCTTACTCAAGATACTTTCTTTTCATTGGTCCTAAAATCATATTATTCACTTTTGTGTAAGTATGACATTTTACTGCCATCACCTGAAAAAATTTTCAGAACATCGTATGGATCTCAGTGTCTATGGTTTGAGTGGGAGCCCTTTAAATGGGGCGCTGCTGTGCCCTGCCTAACCTCACATTGTGTGTTGGCCTTGGGGTCACAACGGTTTTTTCTAAAAATTAGGTATGTAAATTTCACTCTGGAAAACTCACAGTTTGAACCGCTGAAATGAGGACTGCGGGGTATTTAAAAGGCTAAAGTGTCTGTAATAACAAAGACATTCCCTGAATGTCCTACGGAAGGAGCCAGGTGCTAGTGAGAAGACATCTCTGGAAACAAGCGAATAGATTTTCAACACTGTGGGCGTTGGTATTAGTTCTCTGGAATTCTCCCCTTTGATAAATTTTCCTCCATCTCACCGTTGCCAAATTGTCTCTTCCGGTAGAGTGCCTTGCTTTTTGTCAGTGGCAAGGATATCAAAGTCCTGGGGTGTTTCACAGAAAAAGGAAGCCTTTGAAGAGAGCACAAATGTGGAGCGCTTTTTCCTTTCTCCTGCCCATGTTCACCAAAACAAACGTGCGTCCTGCAGCATTCTTGGCCTGCCCGCGTTCCAGAACAGCAACTCTCTCTCTTGATAGTGGCCGTGTATATCACACTGGGGTGTGTAGTTTCTTCACTCGTGGACAATTCCAGTTTGCTCCTCGGTGTGTACGACTGACTGCACTCAGAGGACACTCTTGGTCTTGAAGTGTCTCTGCAGGTAGTTGCCGTACTAGCATTTGGTCCAACAGCCCCACGGGTGAGACAGCGTCAGATGACCCCCTTCGGGCCACATCATGGGCCACTACCCACTGACGGCAACCGGAGGCTGCTGGTTCTTTCTTTCAAATCACTCCTGCTGAACACCTTCGAGGGGTGAGGTGTGCGGGCCCTAGCAAAATCAGAACAGAGAGTTTTCTGGCAAGAAGCTTACAATCCAGTTGTCAAGAGGAGTGTTAACTTCACACTCCTCTTTAGATTTATTTATTTATTTATTTTTGTGAGAAAGAGAGAAAGAGAGAGCACACGACAGGGGGAGGGGCAGAGGGAGACACAGGCTCCCCGCTGAGCTGGGAGCCCCAGGCAGGGCTCGACCCCAGGACCCCGGGATCATGACCTGAGCTGAAGGCAGACACTTAACCGACTGAGCCCCCCAGGCGCCCTAACCTCACACTCCTAAAGCAACGCCTGCTAGCGCTGCACAGCCAGGCCCCCATGGGAGGTGCTGGGGCTTTCTTTCCTCTGAATCCAGAGTCCCCAGGATTCAGGGGGAAAGAGCCATTTGCAACCTTCCTCTCTCCCAGTCTTTCCACAACCGCTTAGCTAACATCTACTTTGCGCAAAAAGCCTCCAGGAGTAAGCAAAACAAATCAAATACACAACTTCGCCTTGAAAAGTTTAAAAAAGAAATCCCAATCGCTTTCAGGTGGTCAGGAAGTGGGCTTCCTTGGGTTCAGTTTCCAGAAAAGACACCTGTTTGCTCCATGATCTTGAGATCTCATGAGGCCACAGACGGCCCCATTCACTGGGGCAGGCACACGCCACATTTTGTTGTTGTTGTTGTTGTTGTTGCAATTTTATGAAAGTGCACATTGACAAAATGAGCCCCTGATTGCTCAGGACCTGAACAGCAAATTCCAGAACTGCGGTCACTCATTTCAGGCAAACCAAAGCAAGTCTGAGGGACCTCTGAATTTGTATGAAAGGTAGCAAGTCCACAGCTCCCAGCAATCAAAAGCAATCATGGCCACTACTTGCTTGAGTGATATCAACAGACATTTTCTTGTTCCCTCCTGAGTGATCGAGAGTGGTGCCCTGGGGCCTTGTTCGACGCGTCAGTGTTTTAAATAAAAATCAGAGCAGACAGGTAAGGGAACTCCCTAAAGGAGCAAAAGCAAAGCTAAAGGCAGTCCCCATGCAACTATGGCATAATTACAGAGATTATGCACCACACGATCGTTTCTTTAATCCTGTTTCTAACAAACTGGATGTTATTATTATTTTACTACAACAACTGATACTACACTACTACCATTATTGAAAGCACGATAGCAGTCTTTAACCGGTGAGAATGACTTTAAGTCTTGGTTGCTGTGACCAATGGTAAGAAAGTTAGCTCTCACATCTGTAATACCAACTCCGCCATCTCGTGGAAAATATTGGAAGTACCTAAAGCATTTCCTTATATTTCAAAGGCAAGGATCTGCTGGTTAAGGAAACAGGAAGACAAGGACATTGCACCTCCTGTCTATTTCTACATATTTTTAACCTTTAACATTTTTACCAGCAGAAGTCATTTGAAAAAAAAAAAGTTTCAGTCTCGAACAATTCTTAGATCACTTGCCAACCTAGATGTGTCACAATCTTGACACTGCAACTTAATGTAAAAATCTTGAATATTTTGTACCAGTATGAATTTCTACTGCCCCCAACACTGTGTAGTGACTTCACTGTAAATTAACTTCTTTTCTACGGATTTTTGAGCTACCAGGTGAATTAATTGAACAAGTCGAATCCTGTTAGGAACCATCGTAGATGATGTCGGTAGCCTGTGTAAAATGAATGTCATTTTTCTTATATAAACTGGTAACAAGACTTGTTTTCACAATTCCTTTTTACATTTTTGTGCATATAATGTGTGTATATTATAGTCATATTCTAAGGTGACCAGAAAGTGTTATTTAATAGAAACTACACACATTTTTTTATGTCTCTATGGACCCTTTGATTCTGGGTACATTTACAATAAGTTAGCAGTAAAATAGACTATTCTTTTCAAGTATGAATAAAAATGTACATTGAAGTAAAAGATGACTACTGTTTTTAATAACTTTTTCCCTGTTACAGTGTGTATTTATTGTAGTAAAATTGGGAAAGGAATGCATCCTGAATGTCTCTTCGTTCTGGTTTCAAGGAAAGCTGTCGCAGGCCATGTGACTCTAGGAAACCCAGTCTTCTCCCCAGGAATTTCCAAGCATCCTGTGAGGGTTCAGATGGTCTCCAAAGCCACCAAGGTGTAGGCTCACCGCAGACAACTGCTCCCGGCCACTCTGCCGATGACTGGAACTTTCTCCTAACTGCCCCTTGTCCTGCAGCGTACTCCTGGCAAACCTCTTCCCAGACGAGAATGTGGGCTTTCTTTCTATTTCCCAAGGAAAGCTAAAACAAACCTTTACTTTTCATTAAACCGAATATATTTGATTAAGGTTTGATGATCAATAAAAGGGTTACATCCCAGAAAAGGAAAAGCCAAAAAGTGCATCTCAGATTTCCGTGAGCCTCAAGTCATTCTGAATCCACCCTCACAGGGCAGCCTCCGTGTACCCCCCTCTTTTTAAACTCCTGCCTTCTAACTCCTCGCTCCCACTCACCCTTGCACACTGATTTCGGCACTGCTTCCGGGTCAGGTCGCCGGAAATGCCTTCCGCGGCACCCCAACCAGGGAGCAAAATCTCCGTAACATCAGAGTCATCTCGATGGAGATGAAGGGAATACTGCTATTTCTATTAGTTAACAGAATACTTAACATCTGGCCGGACACGTGCACACTGGAACTCTGTCCCCAGATCACGACAGTGAAAGAATTTGTCTTGAACCGACTGCCTAGCACCCCACAGTGGGTTCATCCCAGAAAAAAGAGGGAGAGGGATGGTGGGGTCATGTAGCCACTCTACTTTTGCGATTATTATTATTATTATTGGTAATTCTAAAACAGAGTGTATTTCTTAGGGGGTTGCTGGTTTCAGTGGTCTAGTCCAAATCCTACCCTTCATGATGCGAGCGCACAACATAAAAACTTATAAATGTATCAAAAAGATTGAAATACGGTCTCAGAGCAGCCATGTACTTACAAGCAAAATAAAGAAAAATGGAAATTGTGAATTTTATTGCCTTCTCCCTCAAATGGGCTTTTGAATGCCTATGCCCTGCTGAGCAAATAGAAATTATATTAGACATTCCTAATAGGTTCCATAATCTAATCATGGCTATGAATTTAAACAACAGACTAGTATATATTCTTTCCCTACTCTAACCATTTATCAAATTTTATTTTTTCTTCCATTGTTTTACCTGTATCAGAATAACCTGAATATCCTTTCTTAGCCCCTCCTCTCCAATCCCAAAGCCACTGCCTCAGTCCTGGCCCTCATCATTTTTTAATTAAATAGGCTCCTACTGAGATTTAGACCCTCCACCTTTCCCTAAAAACTCTGCTTTCAATAGATTTCTAAAAATGACAACTCTGAGCTTTGTTTTATCATCCTGCTTAAAATCTTGAAACAGGATAAAGAATCAGATCCAAAATCCTTAGCTTAGTATAGAAGCTCTTCCATTATCTGACCCAACCTACATTGTCAGCCTCACCTCTTTACTACTACTCTCTTTTTCACACCCTGTGTGTAAGTCTCCTTCACGATTTTGTCCAAACATTCCTCCTGCTTTTCCATGCCCTATTATTTGGGAGCCCATTTTCTGCCTGTAGAATGCTCAGGTTGGCTGGAATGCTAGATATATTTTACTCAATCTTCAAGACCTAAGTCAAATGTTGTCCCATTAAAAACCCAATCAACATATAATTATGGAGTCCTCACTAGGTGGAAGATTCTGAATCTATCAAGCAGCACTGGTCTCTTTATACGCTAAGAACTTTGGTCCCACTTCCGTAATTACACGTCAAACCCTAACTACACTTACCACATTGTGAGTTTTCTAAGTGCTTTATAATATGAATCACATTAGCTTTTTGGCCGTCACGGTGCCATTAGTTCATTTCCATTAATTCCTCCATCACCTAGAGCCGTAGGGTTGGGGTTTCCCCACTTATGCTACTACTGTTAAGTGAAAACTCCCTACCCAGCATCTGTGCAAGGGGTTTACTAGACTCAATTTTAGGTACTTAAAATGAATTCTTTTAAAGTTAATTTTGTTAGATTCAGCTGATCATTTCAGTGTAATGATCTGATTTTGAATTCTGATTTTTTTTTAAGATTTATTTATTTATTTATCAGACAGAGAGAGACAGCCAGCGAGAGAGGGAACACAAGCACGGGGAGTGGGAGAGGAAGAAGCAGGCTCCCAGTGGAGGAACCTGATGTGGGGCTCGATCCCAGAATGCTGGGAACACACCCTGAGCCGAAGGCAGACGCTTAATAACTGCGCCACCCAGGTGCCCCTGCATTCTGATTTTTTTTTTTAAAGATTTTATTTATTTATTCGACAGAGACAGAGACAGCCAGCGAGAGAGGGAACACAAAGGGGGAGTGGGAGAGGAAGAAGCAGGCTCATAGCAGAGGAGCCTGATGTGGGGCTCGATCCCAGAACGCTGGGATCACGCCCTGAGCTGAAGGCAGACGCTTAACCGCTGTGCCACCCAGGCGCCCCTGCATTCTGATTTTTTTAACTGAACTAGCAGTTATGCTACTCAGATTCATGTGACCTACATATATTCAAACATCTTTTTATTCAGAGACTACAAATTGTTGAATAAGACGAGTTAGAAAGTGATTATAGCCAAATTATCACATTTTTCTCATCAGTTGGGCCTCAGGTGCCTCCTCAGAATCTGATGTGATCCACGACTTTAGGCAGAGTACCCTTCTGGAATCCAGAGTCATCGTTTTCTTCATCTCTCTAGTGTAGTCTAATACATTAATTTCACTAAAAAGAAACAATAGGTCTGACTGAGGTGTTCTTTGAGAATTAGTTCTTAAAGACCACAGTCAGTTTTTGTCAGATATTCTAAGTCAAGTCTTATTTGGGATTTCCACTAAATTCATCACTTTATGACTTTTGAAATCTACCTTCCCCCACTTTTTGAGAATTCTCATATTGATTGCCCATTTTCAGTGTTCTGGCACTTCTTTCATCCTCCAAGATCCCCCAGTTTCAACAAGAAGAATGATCCTACCTGCAGTTTTATTCATTCAATTTTTCAACAAGTAGTTATTAAATGTCTATAATGTGTGAGACATTGCCGGACACCGGGGCTCACCTCGAGCTAAACAGATGCAACTCTTCCATTCAAAGCTTTTACATTTTGATTTTTTTGTCTTGAAAGATTAGGCTTGGAGAACTAGTCAGATCGTTTCTTCAATTATATGGGACTTCAGTTAACAATTACTAGTGTTTTGTCTGGTAAATTATACTTCTTAGCAGAGAAGGTAAAGAAATGCTAACCATTAGTCACTTGCCATTATAAAATTACCTAAAGTCTGAAGAAAATTCCCAGGAACATGGCCTCTAGCTGCTGTCATGGAGCTCACCACACCTTGGTGAGCAAAGACAAGTCCAATAATCACATGATATGTATGCAAGAA
Organism: Ailuropoda melanoleuca; assembly: GCF_002007445.2. NCBI lineage: Eukaryota > Metazoa > Chordata > Mammalia > Carnivora > Ursidae > Ailuropoda > Ailuropoda melanoleuca. The sequence continues at coordinate 36,928,114 of NC_048226.1, forward strand.
GCAAATAAAGAATAAATTCAGATTGTGCTTACATGCCACTAAAACATAAACAGAACAATGTGATGGAAAGTAAATGGACGTGGAATGAGGTCCTAGCTTCGATAGAGTGACCAGGTAACACCTCTGATTTCTCATGAGATGGGAAAGAGGTAGACACAATTAAGAAATCTCCACGGTTGGAGTACAGCGTGTGGATGGGAGGTATGAGAAATGGTTGGAAAGTGGGAAGTAAGTAGTCACCAGGGGCACCTGGGTGGCACAGCGGTTAAGCGTCTGCCTTCGGCTCAGGGCGTGATCCCGGCGTTATGGGATCGAGCCCCACATCAGGCTCCTCCGCTGGGAGCCTGCTTCTTCCTCTCCCACTCCCCCTGCTTATGTTCCCTCTCTCGCTGGCTGTCTCTATCTCTGTCGAATAAATAAATAAAATCTTAAAAAAAAAAAAGAAGAAGTAGTCACCAGATTGAGAGCCTTGTAAATCAATGAAGGTTGAGATTTTATTCACTGGAAAACCACCAGGGGGCCTTGGGCCTTGATTGACGGTAGATAAATCAAATAACCTCCCATGGTACCTCTTTGGGCAACAAATACCAGCAAATACTAGGAACAGCGTGCACCTTTGGAAACTAAAATTGTTGGCAAAGAACATGGACATTACACTATTCCTCTTACTGAAGTAGGACCGTAATTTAATTTCATCCCTCCGTCTTTGCCATTTTAATCCTTTGAGAATACACGTACGCCAACTCAGAGCGAAGTATGTGCCTGTTCAGCTCGCTGTGACACATAATAACCCTGACATCAGTCAATATGTTGCAAATAAAAATTCAATCATAAAAGACATTTCTGCTTCCAGATTATATAGAAATGACTTCATTAAGTTTGCTTTCAAAAAGTATTTTCCCCCAAAGCTGATGTCTTCTTAAATGGTTATGTTTAAGGGCTCTAATGAAGACCTGTGTGGACTGAAACATCATAACTAATGGTGCCTGATTCTGTCTTTGTCATTTTGGTGATGAGAAATAAAAGAGACTGGGTATCTTCAGTGAATGCAGTCTTTTCAAAGCTCTTAAGCTCTTTGATTGAACAAAATTCCTTAAGGGGCAAAGTGTCCTGGAGAATAAAAATGGCTAAAGCAATTTCCTTGACTTGCAGGCTTTGTTACAGAGCAAACACCTTCAGGGGAAACAGGGTGGGTCGCTGGAAGGGAGGGGCTCCTTCTCTGACTTTCCTTCCTTCCACCTCTAAACTTTCTGCATTTCTGATACTTGGGACACCCCCACACATGTTCTTTTAGTCTCCACTTCCACCACTCATTAATTCCGTGTCATTGAGTCAGTGAAGTTTCTCAGAGTCTGAGCTTCCTTGTCGATAAAAGGAGGCCGACATCTATACCATTTGGTTGTTAAGTGAGAAAATACATTTAATGCAGATAACACAGGTGTGGACGTATTAGCAGGCGCCCTACAAATGCTGGTCTTCCCCACCCATTCTGCCCCTGGCAACACTCCCTTTCCTCCTCTTTCCCTGTCCAAGCCAAAGGCCAACAAGTTGTTCTTAGAGCCAGGACTCACTTCAGCTGTAAGCCTCCGGGTTCAACAGCTGAAGGCCAACTGGCACAGTGTTTAATACACCCAGAAGTACATTCTAGAATACAGAGTAAATTTCTGTTTTGTGTTTTTATTTCAAACAGTTTCACCAAGAATTATCTGACCTCTTCTGCTAATTGAGGGCAAGATTTTTATTTAAAATAAAATTGGGAAAAGCTATATAAGGAAGTTGAATCCTACTCCTATTTCTGTGGCTTCTTACTCAGAAGCATATGGGGACTTGGAAGTACCTGGATGGGACAGCAGCCCGCCAGCAGAGGCCAATACAAGGAGGGAACTAATATCTAGTTAGTGAAGGCATAAGCCTTAGGCTTTCCTGACTTGTTCTCATCAAGCAGATTTCGGGGCCCCGAGCTCACCCTGTGTTCTGGCTTTACTAAAGCCAGAAGTGGTCTAAGACTTTGGAATCTTTCGTTTCCAGCTGTACAAATAGGAGGAAAAAGGGGGTGCCTGGGTGGCACAATTGGTTAAATGCCCAACTCTTGGTTTGGGCTCAGGTCCTGATCTCAGGGTCCTGATCTTAGGGTCATTAGATGGAGCCCCACGTAGGGCTCTGTGCTGAGGGAGGAGTCTGCTTGAGTGAGATTCTCTCTCCCTCTCCCTTTGCCCCTCCCCCCCCGCATTCCCTTTCTCTTCCTCTCTAGCTAAAATAAATTAATAAATCTTTTTTTCTTTTTTAAAGGGAGGAAAAAAGACTGTAGAAGTTATTTCATGGGGCTAGAGGAGAAGGGTGTTAGACACCATGCCTGGAAATGGTACATATCACTTCTGCCCATGTTCTTCAGGCCAGAGCAGAGTCACAGAACCCCACTAAGTAGTAAGGAAAGCAGAAAAATGGAATCTAGCTCTGGCCCAGAAAGAAAAGGGAATAGAATATTGTGAGCATATAGCAAACTCCGCCACAACAATCTTTTATTACAAATAGTTTTGTTTAGTATTTTTTTTTCGCTGTAATGGGAATTTGTGTTAGAACTTTAGCAATATTTAAGGAAATTAGAAGATTGAAAGCAGGGGCGCCTGGGTGGCACAGCAGTTAAGCTTCTGCCTTCGGCTCAGGGCGTGATCCCGGCGTTCTGGGATCGAGCCCCACATCAGGCTCCTCCACTATGAGCCTGCTTCTTCCTCTCCCACTCCCCCTGCTTGTGTTCCCTCTCTCGCTGGCTGTCTCTCTCTCTGTCAAATAAATAAATAAATAAAATCTTTTTAAAAAATAAATAAATAAATAAAATAAAACCGGCAGCCATATCAGAGGGCAAGGAGAGACTGAAGAAGGAGGCAGACCACTCCGGGTTGGTTGGTGGCAAGTTTAATAAGCAAAGAGAACTTACATACAAGGCTTATCCGAGGTGCCAGCGAGACGAATGGACCCCTGCACCTGTGTGCCGAATCTTAAGTTTATAAGGAGACCCTAAGTGGGCTCAATCGTGGACACCATGAAGGCATTTTCAACACCGCATCACCATCTCAAGACCATGTCCTCGGAGCAGCCTCTGGGAACGGGAAAGGCAAGTGGAACCCACACTCCAAGGACAGAGAAGGGGGTGAGGGAGTCTCTGAGTGCCTGGGTCCAGCTCATGAGTCAATTGGCAGTCATGTCTTTTTGATGACCATGCTCAGGAGAGATGGGAAAAGTACCGTGTGTTCTGTTCCCTGCGTTGCAATACCTAAATCATCTGTGTGTCCTTCTGGCTCAGTGAGGTGGGAGGATGTGAGGCAGGGGAGGGAGAAGAAGACAACGGCCCCAGCTCCCTGACAGTTTCTGCTCTGTCCAGCAGGTTGAGAGCTAGGAAGCAAAGCATTCCTCCAATGGATCACAAACTAAAGATGAATGAGCCATATCTCATAAACGTACTATCTAACTTCAGCCCACTAGGTTTATTTCCTTTTCATTATTCCCAAGCCTTTTGTAAACATTTGTCAACTGCATACATTACTTGTGTGTGTGTGGGGGTATAGATTGGAAATCTATCAGTGTAAATTTGACATTATATATTAAAATTAAAGATGCCCCTGCTCTTTGACCCAACAGTTTCTAAAAAGTTGTCTTACAGATTTCACGTATGTGCAAAAAAGTTATTCATTGTTTTTTACTGAAGCATTTTGGGAGTAAAAAAAAGATAAGAAACAACCCAAATGGCTATCAGCCGGAAAGTGGCTAACTAAATTATGGTATAACCATACAATGGGTCATTGTGGGGAATTCTGTGCTGGAGAATTTCCAAGACAGAACAAGGGAAAGGGCCAGTGGTAGAAGTGCGTGCAGGGCTACCATGTCTGGAAAGGGAAAAGGGGGAGTCATGCCAGTATTTGTCTAAGTACAGAATGTCTCTGAGGGTTTATGAAGCAATCAGTTACTCTGGTCATCTCAGGGTAACTGAGATGGGCTGGTATGTCCCTGGGGACATCGACCGAGGAAAAGACTTTTTAGACTTCCCTTCTATAATCTGTTCAGGAAAATTCAAGTCGAAAGCATATAAACAAAATATTTTGATCTTAAACCAGAAATGCCAGAGTTCCTCATCTGAGCTGTAACAGTCAAGGGCAGAAGCATGTCCCTGGAGCCAGAGTGACGAGGGCATCAGCTGGGAGAAGCGTAGGAGCTGTGCGGTGGACATTTCCCCCACCCCCACGTGCAGAGTCCCTTTCAGGTGCCACCATAGGTGAATCCAGGTTTTCCGCCTACTAAGGAAGGTCGCATTTTCTTTCATGGACAATGAGATTCTGTTTTCACACAGTTTCTTCAGCTTGGCGGAAGCTCAGGAAAGTAAACAGCAAAAACAGGTGAACCATAAAATTAAGCCGACATCATTGGGGTGTTAATGAAGGCCATTAAATCTGTCATTTGGGACCTCAATATTGGAGCAGGACTTTGATGATACTGTAAAAGGGTACCTAAAGTAGACTAATCCAGAATAATAATACAGCAAACAGCAGGATTGAAGTTTGAAAAATGACTCAGGCTTTCCAATTGGCATTTACATTAGCACATTCCCATCTTTAATGACATAGAGAGAAAAAGAGTTACAGATGCTTAATGCATCAGGGCTCAGTGGATGTGGAGGAAAAGCAGATGGCCTATGTAGATCTGAGAGCATTTTAATATTGAACAAATAAAGCACAATTAGGTGGGCATGGCAAGCTTAATCGTGGGAAGTAGGCATTTCAGATGTTTGTCCTCTACAATCCTCAGGAGTTCATTCAAGGGGGGCAGGCTGCAGGGCAGGAGCCAAGGGAATGAGATACGGCTAAGAAGCCAGACAGTGCAGAAGTTGGGGGGCGTCACAAGACCATGCAGACAATGTCAGTGTGGACGGGGCTGCCCAGCCACTTCGCGCCATTCGTGGTGCTGGGTGTGGAAGTAGGCTGGTTGCTGAGAAAAACAAAAACAAAACCTACGCTGATCTACATTGGAAATGGCATGAGACCCATGGAAAAAAGGGGAGTGGGGGCAAGGCCGAGAGAAGGAGGGAGAAGGCAAGGTCCCTGAGAGCCTGGCAAGGCAGAAAGGCAAGGAGATGGGGGTGACCCCGTTCCTTTCAAAATGAACAAGGTCAACAGAGGGCGGCAGGAAATCTTAGTGAATTTGTGGCAAGGCACTCGTCCCCTCCTCCACGGCCTCATAAAAGAATAAAATGAGCACTTCAGCTGAAGACCTGTGTGACTCTGCAGGGCTTTAGAGAGTCAGATTTACAGTGTTTTCTCTGGGTGGTGCCGCGTAGACAAGCATTTTGAGTTGGGAGCAAGAAAGCTTCGTGTTTGGGGGGTTGGATTATGAAAATTGGGACTATATGCCCAGCACATCTCTTCAGTATATATGATGCTTGAGGACAGAGACACCTGCACGCTTACTAATTGTGGTCAGAGGCTTTCAAGACCTTCGAGTTGCTGGGTTTTTGTTATTTATTTTATGAAGGAGGCCACATGGACACCACCTTTCATAGTGGAGTCAGATTCCACTCAGGGGATGACATTGTGAAGTGAGTGCAGAAACCAGAAGTTAAGTATAGTCAAAATTTCCATTAAAATACTGTTAGGGGCGCCTGGGTGGCACAGCGGTTAAGCGTCTGCCTTCGGCTCAGGGCGTGATCCCGGCGTTATGGGATCGAGCCCCACATCAGGCTCCTCTGCTATGAGCCTGCTTCTTCCTCTCCCACTCCCCCTGCTTGTGTTCCCTCTCTCCCTGGCTGTCTCTATCTCTGTCAAATAAATAAATAAAATCTTTAAAAAAAAAAAATAAATAAATAAAAAAAAATAAAATAAAATACTGTTAAAAAATAAATACTGTGATTCGCCCCTCAGGTACAGTCCTCCTCAACTGCCCACTCAGGTTCAAGTCGGTTAGGGGCTTTTCAGTCCTGAGTACCCACCCAGCTTGTCGTCAGCCATTGAAGGGGTGCCAGCCACACGCAGGCGATGGTGTAGGACAAAATACTGTCTCCGCCTTCAGGTGAATTGTGTTCTAGCTGTGGAGGCAGAAAATACTTCCGTGAGCAATCCAATAAAATTACATCCGGTAGTTTTATATGTGTGGAGACAAAGCAGGCAAAGGGTAGAGGCAGCGCCAAGACAAGAGTTACAATTTTACGTAAAGCGATCAGGGAAGGCCTCACTGAGAAGGACGTTGGAGGAAAGACTAGTAGAAAGCATAGCGGGAGCCCGCCACTCTCTGGGGAAGGGTGTTTCAGACAAAGGAGCTATCCATGCGAAGGCCAGGTAGGGAAGCGTGCTTAGCAGGTTCCAGACACAGAGAGGAGGCCAACGGAGCTGGTGGCTGGCAGGGAGCAAGGAAGGGCAGGGCTGGTAGGTATGAGGTAGGGCCCTGAACCCTGAGACCAGGGTGCCAGTGCAAAAGATTGGCTCTCACTCTGAGTGAATTAGGAAGCAGTGGAGAGTTCGGAACAGAAAAGTCACATGAGGGGACCCAGATTTCTAAAGAATCACTTCTGCTCCTTCATGGAGAAGAGACTACTGGGGAGCAAGAAGCAGGGACAAGTGAGGAAAGTGTCACAATACTCCCAGTGAGAGATGGGGGTGGCTTGGGCCACAATAGTGTTGGCCACTCTGGGGACAAGTGGCTGGACTCCGTGATCACCAGTCCGATGAGTTAGCTGACAGAGGTCTTCACAGTGGAAGGATCAAGTTGTCACCTCTGGACCTACCAATCAATCTTCTGCCATGCGAAGTGGGGAAACCATTATGGGACATTTTGTTCTTCCTGGAGTGATGCAGGACACAGTACTCATCAAGTGCTAATAGACAGCATTTCTGTCAAAAAAATTGATCTTGCTTCCAGTCAAAACTGTACAGCTAACATCTGGTTTACAGGAAATGTAGATGACAAAAAGACAATTAGAAAGGGGGATAGTCTGTGTGACAATTGGCCCAATTTCTCCAATGAGGTGGTGGATTTTTTTAATTCAAAATAAAAGGATGGGGGACTGGTTCTGCCTCCAGCCCTATGTTTGCACTCAGTATTGATAGCACCTTCTGGAATCCACTTCTCCTGAGATCCCCTCCCTACCCCATACCTCCCCCCTCTTAGACTTCATTACTCCTTGCCCCAGGTTTCTATTCTGCTCAACACATTTTCTATTTTTAGTTATTTTCCTTCAGTGTCATGCTATGAATTTATAGAAGAGATTGTTCTCTAGACATTTCTAAGAATCTCAATTCTCATTTTCCACCACTCCTGCTATACAACTAACTGTCTATTGCTGGTGGGGGTTTAGACAATAGGTCTGAATTCCAAATTCTGAATATGTCTGAATATGTCTAAATTCTATTTGAACATGTCTGTCGTCTGAGGGAAGACTTGTGGGGGATTTTCTGTCATCTAGTTTTCTCAAAGGTGGTTTCTGTGGGTATTTTTTCCATTCACTATGCAGATTGATCTGTGATTAGTTGGCTTGATCTGCCATAACAAAATACCATAGACTGGACTGTTTAAACAGCAGAACAGAAATCTTGTTTGTCACAGCTCTGGAGGCCGGAAGTCTGAGATCAGGGAGTCAGCATGGTCAGATTCTGGCAAGAAGTCTCTTCCTGGCTCGTAGACACTGCTGCTCGCTCTGTGCTCCCAGGGCAGAGAGAAAGAGCGAGCTCTCTGGTATCTCTCCTATAAAGCTATCAATTCCATCACAAAGGCCCTACCCTCATGACCTCATCTAAATCTAATTACTTCCCCAAACTCTGTCTTCCAAAGGCCACTGCACTGGGAGCTAGGGCTTCAACAAATGAATTTCGAGTGGACACAATTCAGGATTGGCAGCCTATTCAATTTTCAGTAAAAATTCAAAAGGTGTTTAAGAAACTACCACTGCATCATGATCCCAGCACCTGAAATCTGATAGAATTTTCTGCTGGGTTGTGTGTGGATATAAAAGAAAAAGAAAATTAGGGATGCAGCTACAGTGTTCTGTCCGAGCAACAAGAAAGATGGAGTTTCCATTTACTGAAGTGGAAAGAAAACGAGGACTTCGATTTTAAGTGTTGAGTTTGAGAAACTTATGAGGCATCCACACACAAATATAAAATAAGCAGGTAGACAATGAGTCTGAAGTTCAGGAAAGATCCAGGCCAGGTTACAAATTTCAAAGGAGCCATGCTGTGTTTAGAGCCCTGAGACCAGAGAATACCAGATAGGTTAATGCAGAGGGAGGAGAGACGAGGTCCAAGGATGGGACTCTGGCCAATCCAATGCTTAACAGTCAGAGAGGTGAGGATAAATCAGCTAAGATTAAGAAGCCACAGCTAGCGAGGTCAGGAGGGAATCAAAAGGGCAAGTCTTCCTGGTGCCAAGGGAAGTTGGTGTTTCCCTAAGGAGAGAGGGACAATCCAGCTCCAGGCTCAGGCAGTGGGCACGGTCCTGAACATGGAAAACTTACGCTGAGTCCACAAGATGCAGTTCTTATTCCTCTTAGGCTTTATGCACTCAAATGTCTTCATTCAAGAACTGCTGACATTCTAGGCTTTGAGCTAGGCACAGGACTACAAAGTAAATAACTACGGTCTCTCCCCCTCAGGAGCTGGCTGCAGTCCAGTGGAGGAAAAAGGAAATACATTAATAACCTCCATGGAAGGCTAGAAGACACTGCAGAAGTCAGGGTCTAGATAGAACCAGGTGTGGATGAAGGTCAATGTAGATGAAGGGCCCTCTCAGAAGAAGTGTGATGAAATTGAGGATTTAGGCTGCAAAATGTCCTAGCTCCAACAGTGTGGCTTTGGGCAGGTTATAATCTCTGAGCATCTGCTTCCTCATTTGCAAAATGTGCATAATAGCAATAATAATAATTTATGCTACAGGAAGGATGTGCTAATGAAATGAGATGTTTATCAACTGCCCAGTACAGGGACTTTGCAGGTGCTCAGCAAATGTCACTTCCCTCCCCGTGTTTTTGCCCTTGTACATTTGAGCTCTTTAATCACAAGTAGGAGGTAAATGTCTTCAGGTTAGATAGGAAAATGAAGATAACAGAGTCTCAATTGTAAGTTAAAGGTCATACCTTTGGAAATAGTTGATGGTTTAGGATTAGGAGAAAGCTTCCGCAAAATAACTCGCTTATAGTCTTCACAAATTGAAGGTCATGAAAGACAGTGACTGAGGAATAGGTTAAAGGATGCTAAGAAGACACAACAAGTGAATACCCTATGTGATTCTGGATTGGATTCTGGGCAAGACAAGTGGAAACATTTTAAATAAGTTCTGTTGATGTTGATAACTATACAGTATTATGTAAGAGAACATCCTTGTTACTAGGAAATATACGTTGAAGAATTTAGGGGTAGAAGACAGCACACCTGCAATTTAATCTCACGTGGTTCAAAAAAAGAATGTGTGCATGTGTGGGTGTGCACGTATACATTCATGCACATACACGCGTGCAGAGCAGGAAAAGAGAATGATAATGCAAACGTGGCAAGTGTTAGAAATTGAGTCATCTCGGTGAAGGATGTATGGGAATTCCTTGTGTAATAATTGCATTTTCTGTAAGATTGAAATTATTTCAAAATAAAAAGGGTTTTCAAAATAAAGCTTCTATTATGAAAGGCAAAGTCAATGACTTTTATGACATAATGAATCAGGAAATTCTACAGAGGAAAAAAAAATCAAAATTAGCAGCCAGACTTAGGAGTGGAAACATTAAAATGGCCCCAGCTAGAGACCTGGCAAGGTTCAGAGAATTCTGGAAGCCCTAATTAGAAGTGATGGGAACTGAACTAGTACTAGCTCGACACAGGTTCATTAGTGCAGCTATGGTCCTTTCTTTCACATACAGTTCAACACAAGGGCACGTTGTGTGGTTTCCAAGAGGCCCTGAAGGCATTACAACCTTTGTCAGAACTCTGTCTGAAAGCAAAGAAAAGGTAAAAGCTTAATTGTAGTACCAGAGCCCCAACAATCCACACACATCTGATTCTACCTGTAAATGGCTGGTTTGGGATGATGCCTTCCAGAAAATTATATATCGTGATTACTCTGCCACTTCTTGGAATGCTTTATTCACATAAAGGAGAAGTCTGTAAACCCTACCCATGCTATTTTAATTGCAACATTTCAAAATCTAAATGATTCAGCCCTCCTTAATTTAAACGTGCATTCAATTCTTTATTTCTGGAAAAGAATCATCACATAGAGCATGGAAAATGTATATATGTACAAAAAGAAAAAGGGGAATTAATAATCCTAATACATTATTTTATATATAAAATATAGGTATGTATAAATATATTATATAAGATGCCTAAAATAGAATAAGCCCTTGGAAATCAATTAAATAGTTACCACAATTAATAAGAGCAGGTGCAAATTCACCCACAAAAAAAAGTGGAATCCTAGTACTCCAAGCCCCACATCCCCACCAAAAAAACACCTGTTAAAAAATTTAAAAGACATCCTATTCTGATGAGTTCATGGGATGTATGTTTAAAACTTTCCATTTAAAAAAGCAAATGAATAAATCCCATTGAGAAATAGCAATGGACAACAAAACAAGAAAAATCCTAATGAGAAATGTATCTGAAACTACTTAACTGAATTAAGAGATATAAAAGATACATTGTATGTTGCTATACGGAAAAAGCTAAACATAAAAATGCCAGTTTTTCTCAAATTAATTTATGGACTTATTGTATTCCAGGTAAAATCCATGTTGGGCATGGGAGGGTTTTGAGGACCCAACAAAATAATCCTCTATTTAATCTCAACATATAAATAGGAAAAGATAACATGCACACCTGAAACTAACATTAGACTATATGTTACTGGAATTTAAATTAAAGCTTTAAAAAAAAGAGGTCAAAACAAATTCTTTAAAAGTCAATAAGAGAGAATTGGCCTTATCTTGAAATATATTACAAAGACCTTATAATTAAACTAGTGTGACTGGTATAAGCAGCAATTAAGGAAACAAAATAATACAAAATGGATAACAGTATTTCTAAAATCATAGTATATTTTATAGACAGCATTGTAAGCAAGGGGAAAGAGATGCTTCTTTGGTAATGGTGCCAAAAAACCATTTGTAAATACGGAACAACAAATTAGCTGGTAAGTCTACACCACACTCCAAAATGATCTTCAGTTGGGTTACAGAGGCAAAAAATCATACCTCAGAAAATCAGGGGGAAAAAACAGAAAGTAGAAATAAAACGATGGAAGGACTTTCCAGGCTTTAAGAAGAAGGTTACTGAACATCTGAAGAAAAAAAATCTAGGTCTGGACCAAGATGGCAGCATTAGAGTCTGCCGGACTCCCCTCCTGCCACGGGCACGTTACAGCTCTACACAGAGCAGCTGTCTGCGAGAAGTCCCGCCGCCCGCGGAGTGACTCCTACCCGTGAGGAAACTGAGGCAACACCACGTCAAAGTGAGTAGGAAAGCCCGAGCCACGCCCTTGCCACAGGCCCTCCCCCGGACGCAGGGCTATCCAGCTGGGAGGGAACAACCCCTCTCCCAGCATCTCCCCGAGGAGCCAGAGGTTTAGATGACACATCTAGTACCCCACGTCCTAGGGCTGGCTCCCAGGGACGGGCCCCCAAATCCCCTCGCTCCGAAAACCTGCGGGGCTTCCGCCGGCGAGTGTGACTAGACTACGGCAAACGTTGTTACCCTGCGGCTGTGCGCTCCGTCCCCTCGGCCAGTCCACAGGGCTCCCAGTGGAGAGGGAGCCGCCAAAATGCAGACTGTCCGGTCTTTCCCTGGAAGGAACTTAACTGCGTACTAAGTTATGCAAGCTGCTGCCGGAGGCTCCTGCTTCCGGTTAACAGCCATCTAGGTGCTGAATGCAGTCTGTCCCACACCCAAAAGAGCCAGTAGGCCCGTCCCCCACCTCCCCTTATCTCACTCCAACCATAAAACCAGGTCGACAGTATCTCCCCAGAAGGAGTTTGTCCACACATCTTGTGCCCCAATATTTACAGCCATCCACTGAGGGATGGGCCCCTAAATCACCCACCAACGGGGCTTGCATTCACCAGTCCCAAAGGGCTATAGGAAACAAAGCAGTTTTTAAACAGGTGCAGGAGGGTGTCCCACGGCTATACACTTGGGCTCAGCACACAGGGAGCAAGGGGAAATGCCCATCTCCCAGGTTCTCCCTGGAAAGGACTTAGCGATGTATGTTCCCACCTCTGTCCGAGGGTCCTGTTGCTAATGAACCTGCATCTATTTGCTAACCGCTGTCCTCCCCTTTGGTACACTGACAGTCTTGGCACACCCTCAACCCCTGGGAGCCACTAAGAAAAAGGGACAGAGGCTTGCATGACCACAAAGGCTGGAGAGTAGACCAGGAGCTCAGACCAGGCTGATTGACTTCCAGAAGCCACTCAGTAGCCAGTGAGGGGTGTCCCTTAACACTGGTAACATTGTACGTCAGATGCCACAGTACCTTGGGAAGATGTGGATTTAAAAAGTAGGGCCAGGGGGGCCTGGATGGCTCAGTCGGTTAAGCATCTGCCTGAGGCTCAGGTCACGATCTCGAGGTCCTGGGATCGAGTCCCACATCTGGCTCTCTGCTCAGCGGGGAATCTGCTTCTCCCTCTGACCCTCCCCCCTCTCGTGCTCGCTTGCTCTCTCTCTCTCTCTGAAATAAATAAAATCTTTAAAAAATAAATAAATAAAATAAAAGGTAGGGCCAATGTCCATTCCCTGATGTGTTAGAGGCATCCAGGAGGTCCCTCTGGGTGACCTTGGCTGTGCCAGACACTGACCAGCAGCCAGACTTTCTATTTCATCAGAGGAAGTGAGGAAGTTGTCAACACAAAAACCACAGTCCTTGTGAAAGGGGCATGCCCTTCCATTTCTACCATATAGTAATGGTGGCAGACAAGCCGTCCTAGAGTTGATGAAATGCAGATTGCTGTCTGTCCTAATCTGAGAAACTCTGCTGGGCCTTGTCTCTGTGAGCCAGGAGCAGTAAACAGACAGATGTGACTCTCAAACGATGGCTCCAAATTCCAAGCACCAACTGCGGGCTGAGATCAGATGTTGGGTGACGTGGTGGTCCGTGGATGCTTCAGCTTCCACTGGTAAGCAAGGGGGCAAGGAGTGGGGGACTGTGCACTCCGGAGTACGTCTACCATTTCTGTGAAGAAGCCACCTGAGTCTCACCACCATAAGGGAAGGGAAATAGGAAAAGAAACCTAGGTAAGAACTTCCTGGGGGCATTTGGAGATTGAATAAGGCACAGAGTCACTGGGCCGAGGCACAGAAGGTCCAGGTGGTGTATGAACCACATTTTCTAGCTTCTGTGTTGATGCTTTGACATCGGAGCTTTCCTGACTGGGGGAGGACTCCCCTATTGGGGCTAGCTAATTCCTATAGGTAACAGCCCCTCCTCACCACCCCCCTGCTTTATCAGTCTCTTACATTCCAGGACACTGCTCCCCATCCTAATCACTCCAGGGCCAGCCGTTACATAACCAGGGGTAACCCCTAAACCCCGAGTCTGCTGAAATTATGCAGACTAGCCAGTGCTAAACCTGCTTAGCCTTCTCACCCTGCCCTGCACTTTGCTCTTCCCGCAAAAGCTGCAATAAAGTTTCTTGCCCACTGTTCCCTTGCTCTCTCTGCCTGTGACCAACGTGGGAGCTTCCCTGTGTGACCCTGCATGGCATGACATCCCCTTCCTCTTACAAACTACAAGTACTAAACTATCTTTTCAATGGCAATTGTCTTCTATCTGTTGAACTCACCATTCCTGAATAAAAAGTGAAATCCACATTTTAAAACAGTAGCTAATGGACCGATGGTCAGTCTTGAGGCTAACAGACTTTAATAGTTACAGTTCAATGTTTTGAAAAGGCCACAGTGTCTAACTGGCCTGACACTTGGACAAAGACAAGTTCACAAATGCGTAATTGAATGAATCCCTCCCAAGGCATCCAGTGCCTCGCGGGCTGGCTCTGGAAGGGTTTGTGTCTTGGACAGGGACATGGGTACTAACCACTGCCCACCACACGTGGAATCATAAGTTAAATACAATGGTTATTTTAAGTCACTAAAACGGGGAAGGGGGAGTCATTATACAGTAAAAGCTAAGTGATGCCGCCTGGCATCCCTGAGGTTAGCACTCCCTCAACCCAGAGGTGGTGAGTTCCACCCAGACCTGCACCCCTTGCCTGCCCACGAGAACTGGGTGAGCACCATGGAGACCACAGATGTGTGCAAGCGGGGCCACTGGCAGCCTAGTATGCAGCTGAAGGTGCACGCAGGCAGCCTCAGGGAAGCGGGGCTGTCCAGCCCTAGGCCCTAGGCCGCGGCTGCATCATCGGGCCACTGCAGGGCACCTTGTCCCAAGAGCGATTATGAGTGCTTGCCCGTTGGAAAGGGCAGCAAGGACCTTTGACTGACTCACCCTGGCAGGTACTAGGGGCTCTGAGGAAGCCTCATCCTTCCACTCTCCCTCTCTAGGCATGCAGGGAAGGACTAAAATACAGTCATCGCTGCACTGCTATTTAAAGCTTCATTGGGGACGCCCGGGGGCTCAGTTGGTTAGGCGTCTGACTCTCATTTCTGCTCAGATCGTGATCTCAGGGTCCTGATGGAGCCCCGTGGGGCTCCATGCTCAGCTCAGCTCAGTTCAGCTTAGCAGGGAGTCTGTTTGAGATTCTCCCTCTCCCACTGCCCCTCCCCCGGCTTATGCATGCACACACACGCACTCTTGCTCTCTCTCTCTCTGCCCCAAGTAAATAAGTAACATCTAAAAAGAAAAAATAAATAAATAAAGCTTCACTGGAGATCATAGACTATACACAGGACAAAAATGAGGCCTCTTACCACTTCCCCCTGAATTTAACTTACCCGGTGTATGCTGGGCAAGGCAGTCTTCACTGTGCCTGGGGACATTCGTCTTGGGTTCCCTGACCGCAGGCAGGTGACACGCACACCCCGGAGGCCAGGGCTTGGGCTGGAGCCTGAGCTTACGTATCACTCAGTGAACCACAAAACCAGGCAGCCCACCCCAACGACCCCCAAACATAAGGGGACTGGGCAAAAAAAGAAAAACACCCTGAATATCAAACCCTTTTTGGGGGAGAGACCAGAGCGAAGGCAGAAGAGAGGAAGTATGAAATGCAGAGTGGTGGGTGGCCCAGAGTAAATCTGACACAGGAGGCCTGTAGGGTAGTCTGCAATCTGGGCATTGGGAGAGAAGCGGTTAAAGTATTAGCCAGTGCTGGATTTACAGTAAACGTCCTCCACGCCCAATTTAGGCAAATACTGCCACCTTTTACAGATGGGGTATCTCACAGTCAGTAAACTAAGTCTTGGCACCTGATCTTGCCGACGAGGCGTGTCCCAACCAAAACACCATCCAGTGAATGACGTTCTCCAGCTGGAGTTGGGACGCTTTTCCAGGACTCTCCTGGCTCTAGGAGCCGGCTCGCACTTCAGGCTCTTTTTACCGCAGCCCTTGACTCCACGTTCCATTTTCCAGTTACTGCATTGCTCTTAGCCTTTTGCTCTGTGCTCTCCAATTCTCCCTGTATACATGGGCTTGCATCTGCCTCAGTGCCCCACTTTGGGCCACATTAAACAGGATTCCTGCCCTGTCTGGACCCTTGACCCACCTCCCACGCTGGCCAATCCTAGTGGCCAAGACTAGGTCTTGGCTGGGTCATCCAGTCCTCCCAAAGGGCAAGGACCCAGCCAACTAGGATGGCCACATACGTAGCAATACGAAACATGTTTTTGACCCAGTTAACAAAAGCAAGACACACATTATATTTGCAAATACATGACAATACACTCAGGGGAAATAACAGAATTTTTAATTCAATTTTTTCTATTATCATTGTTACATTATTATTGTTCTAAACACTATTCTTAGTTCAGACTTTGTTTTATGTGGCTTTTACCCTCAACATTGGGGCCAATCATTACTGTTAATTATACCAAAAGATTGCATATATTAGTTATTAGTTCCTTTGTCTCTGGGTCAAGACTAGTAAAGAGGAACCAAGTCCTTTAGATCCTTCTGACTAGAGAAGAAAAATGTAAATGTTCATCTTCACTTCAATTTATTCTGTAAAATTGAAAGAGAAAGCACAGTGTTAACTATTGGTAAAGTAAAATTGCCATCCTAACTGCGCAAGTTGAAAACTTTTATTGTCTTATTTAACTTTATAAAAAATGGATGAATTTGATTCTTTTTAATTTTTTTTTTTTAGATTATTGAAGAGTATAAAAGAAAAAAGAAAGCATCTACCCTATCTACTCTGGGCTGAAAAACCTGAAGGATAATTTTACGGGATGTGGAATGCTCAGAGTATGAGCAGAAATTTTCATGACTAATGGAGTGTATGATTTGCCCAAAATTACAGGAATGACAGAGACGTGACTGGACCCTTGGCCTCTGACGCTGGTACTCTTGCCACTCTCATCCCGCTGGGAAACTGGTTGGAAAACACGACAGATAAGCCAGAGAAGAAAAAATTGTGACTTTTAATTATCCAGGGATAATGCCGCCGACCTAAAACAAATAGTGTTTAAGTCTCATTAATGGAAATACAGCGTCTCTTCGTTACCCACCATGATAATCGAAGTACTCTCGCATTCTGAGAGTCTCTACTTCTCTCCAACTTTTGAGCTTCTCCCTGAAAAATTTCCAGGATGAATTAACTTGAATGCTGAACTACAGCAAAAAATGTTAAAGTGGTATTTAAGTTTCTAAAGATAATCTATATAATGAAACAGACTGCCTGTAAATTAGGTTTATGAGAAATTATAATAAATGTCAGAGAATCGGAAGTCTAAAATATGCTAAATTTATGCAAAAAGAGACAAGTTCAACAGAAAAACTAATGATTGGGGACTTTTCCTTAAATTCGAAAAGGAAATTAAGACCAGATTTAGAGTACATTATGTTGAGAACTTTGGTCTACAGGGAAAAAAATCCAACATCAATGTTTGTTTAAAGTGCTTCTCCGACATGGACCTTACGTATAGTAGATGTTCAAGGAATACTTCCTCATTGATTTGGTGCTTTCGGGGTAGGTCTCCCCCAAAGCATCTCTGTTATACAAAGCTCTGGTTCTTTACCCATCAGGGGAAACAAAAAACAAAACAAACTCCTTTAGCCTAAAAGTTGCTCAGTTAAGGCAGAAGGGGAATAGGGCTTGGGAATTTTGTAATAGACCACAAACTGATGTACATGAAACTACCAGGCCCTTAAAAGATACTTAAAATTGTTTCCTTTCTTTTTATCACATCTTTCAGGGCCTTCTCATAGATCAGAAAATAAAATACCTAGTATTAGGTATAAATCTATGTTTACACAACCATTAGTTTTTTAACTGAGCTATACTTGACATAAACAACATAATGATTCAATAAACCATTAGTATTTAAATAAATATAATAACTGTGCTATGACACCTTCTTTAGGTTTCTGGCAACCTCCTAAAATCTACCATTCTAAAGGGCTGAATATAAACCCAAGTGGTTAAACCTTAGGTTAGTTGGTTCTCTTCTGACATCTAGTGTTTCTGATTCATTACTGCAAAATACCCCTGTTCATTTTAAACTACTATTAGAATGAAAATGCTATGTGGAATAAAAGCTTTATTCATTTTAGAAGGAAATTTGTTAAGTGGGATAAAATTACAAGATAAATAACAAAGCTTCTGTTTCTAAGGAGCGAAGACTCTTTTCTCTTAGCTCTTGCCATATGAGAAAAGTGCTGTGTCTTCTTGTTAGTCTGACGGGTAGGACAGAGACCCAGCCTGGTCCGAGGGCTGTTCATTACTGTAGAGAAGGCAGGGGAAATGAGAGGGAGACACGATGTGCCACGTACTGGGCTCGAATACTTCAGTGGGAGTTATCACTGTGCTCTGAGAAGCCGCAAGACCCTTCTAACCTCAGGAACTCAGCCTGACAAGACACAAGGATTTGCATGTGGAAAGGAAGACAGCCAACATCCCTTCAGAGAATGTCTGTCAGGCCTCGAGTTACAGAAACTTGTGAGCACTCAAAAATATCTGGCTGAATAGAAATGAGTGATGGCCTGTTCTTTGGAGTCCAACACTCCCATTCCATTTGAGATGTTTCACGGGGGTAAGAGGCTGGGAAACACCGGAGGTAATGACTTTGGTAGTCGTTCCCCCAAAACCCCTAGACGCTGACATCAGCTGAAGGCCAGAGAAGAATCCTCAATAGCTGTCTCTTATGCACAGAAAGAAAGCCACACTTAACCAATCTTTCCTCCTTTTCTTCTTTCTTCCTTTTTTTTCTGCCCATCCACATGTTCCCTTGTTCACAGTTTCTTCAGTCTCCGGTCCTCTCCTGCCCGCAGAGAAGTCTTGATACTCAGTGTGGCCTGCTGACTGGTGGCATCGGCATCACCCGGGAGCTGGTCGGAATGCAGATCCTCAGGCCCAACCCCAGACCTGCTGAATCAGAATCTGCATTTTAACAAGATCTCAGGTGATCCCCAGGCACATAAGCTTGAAAAGCGCTGCTCTAAACCAGAAGCAACAGCAAAGAAGGTCCAGCTGAAACATCAGCTCTCAGAACAGGGCTAGATGACTGGAGCCGTGAACTGGCTCAGTGCAAGGGTCCTGGGACTGGGGGTGGGGGGTCTTCTGTGAACACGGTATGGAGTGTAGCGTCTATACTTCAGACCCTAATGCTTTAGTGTGTGTTTCTTTGTGCAGCAGTTGTCACTGGGCCCCTCGAGAGCTAGAGAGCATCACCCTTAGACACAGGCAAGCGGAACAACTTCCTCAAAGTGTCCAAGGCGCTTTCTAGTGCCTGGGACTGACTGCTTAGGGCCAAGTGCTGTCTGGACTAGGGACCTCACACCTGAACCTGGTCTTACGTGGGTCCTGGTCACAGGAAGCATATACCCCAACCTTTCATAAGTGCCTCCACCGTGATGATGAGCCAGGCATGGCAGAACCATGTCATTAGGGCACTCTAAGCCTAGGCAGGCCTGCATGGGCCCTTTCTCCCATTTCTTCCCTTCAAGGTTCTGTCCAACACTACTCCATTCGTGGGTCAACAAGATGCCCCAAGCGGCTTTTGGAATCATGCCTATGTGATTCTCCCAGGTCTGGTGGCCAGACTCCGGTTCCAGCAATGTCACTTCACAAACACAGTTATTTCTTTCCAGGATTGCATGAGATTGGGTGGCCAGGATGGCGCTGACATACTGATTTTAAGTGACTCTCATGATGGGCACAGGACAAGCTCAGGGATGTGGGTTACTGGAGATCCACTGCTGACCCTTGGGCTGGAGCTGCGGGTGTGGGCCTGTGTATTGGCCCTTATGCGTCCAACTTCCAACTACAGTATCACCTCTGGCTTATAGAATGCAAAGGTGGTGGGGTGGCAACACCCATCTTTTAGCCTTCATGCTCCAGTCACTGGCACCCAAGGTGGTCACTCCACTCTTTCCAGGGGTTGCTCAGGATGGCCAGACAGCCCTCCAGGGGCAGCTGGCTGTCTCCTCCTACGGCTTCCCTGTTGCTCAGTAACATTGACAGGCACCTCTAATCCGTCCTCTCTCATCTCCATTGACGTAGCCACAGCAAGCCGCCCTGGGTCAGCCTGAAGTCAAGCTAGACAAGAAAGGGACATTTGCCACCTGGATGGGACTGCTCTTCTCACTCGCCCTCGGGGGCCTCTTGGCCAAGGCTTCTGGCAGGTGGTGCCACAGGAAAAGCAGTTTTGTCAACTTTGAAAGTGATTCCATTCTTGAAATAAAGTGAGTCTAGCATAAAAAATTAAAAAATATACATGGTAGGAAAAATGGAAAACTGAATTTAAGTAAAAAAGAAATGATGGCTTACATTTTCTCATATTTGCGGTGAGAACCTTTGGGAGCAATTAGAAGCTGGTCTTCACGGCAGGATGGATGCTTTGGCCTCGTGAGTTATGATAAAGTCAGGATTAAGTGTTATTAGGGAACTTCCGAGACAAGGAGATTTATATTTCAATACAAATGGGCTGGTAAGAGCCCTGACAGTGTATCACATCGCTTTTTCTAGAGGTGAGAGACTTGAACTTAGCTAGCAATGGCACACTGGACAAGACTTCACAGAATCTTTTTGCTCCTGGATAGAAACTAAATCTGCCACACTTCTCTTGAAGTCCTGTGAGCTAAGTGTGTTAATACCTTTCAATCTCTGTGTTCTGTTTGGACTTATTGCCCAAAGCTTATGGCTTGCTCCGGTATCTTCAGGTTATTGTTCTCATCTTTCTGGACATAAACTCATTCCTCACCTACAACACCACTTTGCCCAATCACTCTGTTTCCCGCGTTTCTACTTCTCCAGCAGCAGGGCTGAAGGACTGAGGAGAACAGAGGCATAAACACTGTCAACAAAGACTCAAACTCTTCTCTCTTCTGCTTTGTTGTCCTCAAGGAATTCCTAAACTTCAGAGTTGGTGAGGGTACATGGGACGGCAAGGGAGGCACAGATCGAGAAATGTATTAAAATTTATGCAAATAAATGTATGGCAGCTTTCAAATTATTTTCCGTGGAAAGAAAGTTACTCCCCAGTGGTCACAAGTACTTACTGAGGGCTTACTGTGTTAGACATTGTGAGAGATAGAAAGTTCAAGATCCAGGCTCTGCATTCAACAGGTGTGCAGTTTAACTGTGGAGCTGAAAAGGCAGAAAAGGAAATCTGTGTGTATATACACACGCTCTCATGCACACACACTCACACGCCCTCACACGCACTCACACTCACACTCACATACTCTCTCTCACACACACCCCAATACTCCCAAGACTCAAAGAAGGACTCACAGTGAACTAGAGGTAGGATTTAGAAAGGGTCTTCAGCAAGGATGGGGTGGGTGGGTAGGGGGAGGGATTTATTTGCACAATCAATGAGAAAAAAAATTTGTATTTTCAATCCATTTGTTTTGTTCTAATCTTCAGATAAAAGCTTTTCCATGAAATACACTGCAATTATTTATTTGTCTTACTGATTAATTATCGAATGTGATATAAATAATCAAATACACCGAATGAAGAATCAGAACCCCGTAACATCATCGAAAAGGAATCTCTGTGGCTTTCCATTATTGCCACGAGTAGCAAGTTATTACAACAGTTTAATCGTGGAATGATTTGAAATTTCTGTTAACACATTCCAGGCTTTCAATCAAATATATAACTTTGCTGAAATGCAGAAATATTTCCAGTATAAACTGGACGGAACTGATAAATCAGCGCTTCATTCTCTTCAACATCAGATTCAAAATGATGACCGTTTTTCCGAGCTGCAAGAAAAAGACAGTGTTAATTTTTAAAAAGGTAAGATAAAATTTTCAAAAGGCTACTTTATAACATTTCTTCCTATCGTCAGCAGTATTAAGCAGGGAAATACCACCAAAAAAGGAGAAATGCCTTATAAGATTTCCCCCAACTAGAGGAGCACCTGATTTATCGCCTACCGAACGAGTGTCTACACCCGCCCTGCACCAGATCCGGTGTGGGGCTCGCTCCCCGCTGATCCAAACGCTAGGGCCTACTGCGTGCCAGACTTGCCGCAGGGCCCGGGGATGGAAATATAACCGGGGCAAGGACCTAGTGCTCAGGAAGCCTCGTCTAGTAACTGCGCAGAATCGTATGTTGGGTGTTTTCAGTCTATCTTCACGGAGATGCTCCCAGAGTAAAGAGAATGGAGAAACTGGCAGAGCTGAGGCTGACGGAGAAGTGAGAGGCAAGGCGGAAATGTGACACAAGGAGGCACAAAGAAGTTGGCTAAAGTGGGAGCGTGAAGCGGGGAAGACTCTGACTTGATCCTCAAGTCGCAATAAACACAGGCTTTGTGGCATTTTTTTTAGAAAGCAGGATATTGGGAAATAGAGATAAAAAGAAATAGCTCCGCCACGTGCTAACCCTGCAACAAAGTCCACGTACTGCCGTTCTCATTTATTCCCGCACACACGACGATTAATACTGCACACAGCAGAACCTAGCTTTCGGTTCCGGGTTTTGGTCATGAAACGACCCCTTCAACTGAATGTAACCAGAGTGAACTCAGGAGGAAGTACGTTCCTAAGGAGTGTGAGCAGGAAGGTTGAGAAAACTTCGGGCAAGCTTGAGAGAGGGCGCAAACAGAGCATGCTGAAGTTCACGCCTGGCCAAGGTGATGCCCTGTCCTTGCAGTTGTGTTCGTAGCTCCGTCTCACACCTGTATCACTCAGTGAAAACGTAAGCATCTAGGGGCACCTGGGTGGCCCAGTCGGTTGAACGGCCAACTCTTGCTTTCAGCTCAGATCATGGTCTCAGGGTCCTGGGATGGAGCCCCGCGTTGGGCTCCATGCTCAGCGGGGAGTCTGCTTGAGATTCTCTCTCTTTTCCTCCCTCTGCCTCTGCTCCTCCCTCCCACTCTCTCAAATGAATAAATCTTAAAAAAAAAACAACAACAACTTAAGCATCTACAACCAATTCTCCATTTTACTCGCAAACATAACAGCATGAAAATGTCTCTGCGTTTTCCCCATGAAAGAGGAGGAAAAGCTTATTAACTGTCTCCAATGTGCCAACACCTGTAGACAGGCAGCCTTACAATCACAGACTGATGAGTATATATTCAGTTTATATCATTTTCTTAGAAAAATAACATCTAATTCTCAGAGAATGTTAAAATTAAAACATTATTACTAAAAGAAGAGGAATGAGGCAAATTTTTTAAAAACTATTCAAAAAAGAAAAAAAAAAAAGAACTCAATCTTTACACTGCTGTTCAAGAATTCAGCGCACTTTAGAGTGTCCAGTACCATTAACTGAAATAATTGTCCTGGTTTTATTTGAATGCCTAGTATCTCAATTTCAGGGCTTTTGCATGATTTAACTTTTTGTTAAAGTTAAACTAACAGAACATTCTACAGAGCAAAAGAGTAAACAAACTTCAGACGAGGGCAACTTCCTCCAAAACTATACTAGACAATAAAATTATACACACATATTACCTTCAGCAACAAAGAACTCGGCTAAATAAAATGCAGCCTTCACAGCATTAGGTGCATGGGAAATGCCTTCTAAATTCCCCCACTCATAAGGTGCTTTCTCTGGATGCCACTGGACACCATATACTGGATACTTGTACCCTGCATGAAGAACACAAACAAGTAAGTATTAAGAATGGCCTAAGGGGTATCTGGGTTGCTCAGTCGGTTAAGCATCCGACTCTTGATTTTGGCTTGGGTCGTGATCTCAAGGTGGAGCCCCATGCTGGGTCTGCTTGTCCCTCTCCCTCTGCTCCTCCCCCCATTGCACGTGTGCTCTCTCTCTATCTCAAATAAATAAATAAAACAGAGTTATGTTTTATATCCTACGTAAAACATAACTTTATAACTCGCAATGTCAGAGTAAAATTGTGCTCATTCTCCCAGAGACAAAATAAAGAATTTCAGTTCACAGTGTTAACATTCACAACACATTTCACTCATTTTCAACATTTTACAGTCCGTAATATGATTTGCTTTAGTAGGTAATTAGAGGACAGTAAAATAGTTGAGCCTCTGAATACACCCCAGTCAATAGTCAGGTGCCCGTGTGATTAGTGACACAAGTTTCTTCCATGATGAGTCTGTTTCTCCCCACCTCATTCTGCGTTTTCATCCCCTCCCATAATGATGTATTCATAGGAGAATGAATGATGCCACACATTTTTGTTGTCCTTTTATGTAAGCCAGTTTGTCTTGGCCTAACTCTGTCCCTCTGTCCGTGGAATGGTTCCTAACCTCATGACTGGCGTTTCAGAGGGGTCATCAGAGACTCCCTGGAAAGTGGCTTTGTGGACAGTTAGGAGGCTACCGAGGAGTCCAGGTGGAAGGTAGTTAATGTAGAAATAGAACAGGGCGAAGCTGGAGGGAAGGGAGGTAACATTTGCAAGCATCTGGGGAGCAGAAGGTGGCACACATTTTTTAGATGTGGAGAATGAGGGCAGGACGTCAAGGACAACATCTAAGTGTCTACCTTAGGATGATTTGGTGAATGGCAACGCTCTCATGGAAGCAAAACAGAGAGGAGGGAAACGGTTAAAGAGAAAATAATTGGCTCACTTTCCAACGGGCTGAGCAACCTTCCCCAGAATTCCCCAGATATTGTCTATAAACCCTTGGACCTTTGACTTCCCCGGGCAAGCAAGCCAGTGATAAGGCCAACCTTTGAATAATGCGAACTACAACCACTTTATTACAGTTTACTCCACTTCAGTACCCTGGCCTCTCACCTACTCAAGGACTGTCTACTGTTTTGTAGGTTCTATTCGTAGGACTCTGCTTCCTTGCACAGTACTGATCTTTTTGGCCAGGAATTGCTCACTTTCCTTGAAGCCTCCTAATGTGGAAGTCCCTTAAAATCTGGGATAAATGTAGTTTTCTCCAGAGGGAATTATTTATATTAGCTTCTGCTATAAACACTGGGACACTCTCAGTCTGTGATGACTTTAAACAAAATTTTTGACTTGAGATTTATTGAACTTCCCAGTTAGTTTAATGCAGGCCACAGGTGACCAGCATGTCACTATGAATGCTCAAGGCTTAGTTACCACCACCCCCACTCCCTTAGGGTCAAGGTTCAAGATGGCAACTCCCGCAGCTCTGCAGGCAGGCTTTGTTGAGGGTCCTGCTGCATGGGGTACCTTCAGTGGAGGGGGTTCCTGAGCTTCCTCTCAAGTTCTCCTCATTCAATAATAATGCTGGTTTAAATACTCCACTTAATAATATAACACCAAATAATACCATATAATCCAGTAATTCCACTACTGGGTATTTACACAAAGAAAACAGAAACACTAATTTGAAAAGATATATGCACCCCTCTGCTTTTTGCATCATTTACAATAGCCAAGACACGGAAGCAACCTAAGGGTCCAGCGATGGATGGATGGATAAAGAAGATGTGGCATAAACATATGATGGAATATTACTCGGCCATAAAAAAGAATGAACTCTTGCCATTTGAGACAGCATGGATGGAGCAAGAGGGTATGATGCTAAGTGAAATAAGCCAGACAGAGAAAGACAAATACCACGTGATCTCACTTAAATGTAGAATCTCAAAAACAATACAAACAAAAAACAGAAACAGACTCATAAATACAGAGAACAAACTGTAGGTGCCAGAGGGAAAGGGGCCGGGGGCTGGACAACAGAAGTGAAGGGGATTAAAAGTTACAACTTCCAGTTATAAAATCAGTAAGTCACAGGGAGGGATGAAAGGTACAGCACAAGGAATATAAGTCAATAATACTATAATAATTTTGTATGGTGATCAACAAGTACACTTATTGTGGTGAGCACTGCGTAATAGAGAGGATTGTCCGATCCCTACGTTGTACACCTACAACTACTATGACACTGTATGTCAACTACACCTCAATTTAAGGAAAGTACTCCACTTAACTCCCAGAGGTTTTGGCCTGAGTATCCTGTCACCTCATCGATGTACAGGTATCCCTCCGCTTTCCAGAAGTCTACATTCTGCCACTTCACTGTTATGAAAGACTCACACTAGTAAGTAACGGCTTTTCCTCATAAGAGCAAAATCCTCTTCAGCTTTCTTTCAGTTAGTGGAAACAGAGACTCGTGGAGGTCTTTCATAAAACCAAAGTGGCTTAACGTGAACTTCTGGAAAGTGGAGGGATACTCTTTGCTTTGTGCCGTTGTGGCTTAGGAGTTTCATAGGAAGGCTCTACTTTTGGGTAGTGGGGTAAACTTGTGTTTAGGAACATGTTTTTCTGAACATGAGTCATATTTTTTGTTGTTGTTTGGAGGAGAAACTGTCATGGTACGCACTCTACAACACTGCTAGAAACAGAAGTCATTTTCTCCACTTACTCTACTCTCCCTTTATTCTTTATGTTCCTTCTCCACCACTCCATCCACTAGACGACCCAGGTAAATCACGACTGATTTGTAACATGGACAAAAAATACATCTCCTGTCCCCCAAAATGCCCTAGCTTCTACCTTCACACTCCAGAGTAACATGATTTCATTCATAAGAGAAGTATAAAATCAATATATATATAATATATATATAATAATATATATATAATCAATATATATAAACATAAGTGAAATACAGTATACATGTGCCATGATATATACCTTCCATGGTTGAAATAAACTCAGTCTTGCCATCTGTATTTGTAGTTAATACATTGAAAAACTTCTTTAACTCTTCATTCATCGTAAAATTCTAGAGTATAAAGATAAAACAAACTAATTACTTCTGTAGTTAATCTAAATGCATTAATTTCATTGTTAATCAATGCGATACCATCATGGAAAGGCTCCACTTATGGAAATTTGCAGTGAGAGGTTCTGTTGATAATGACTTCAACAAGTCAGCAGGAAAATTCTGGAACATTCTGCTCTGCGATGCACCTGAAATAATTTAAGCACAAGAGAAATAATTTAAATACAGAAAATATAAAATCCACTGAAGTCACTGATCTATGGCCCAAAAAGCGCCATTATTAAGCTATAATCAAGTGACTAAATGATAAGCAAAACATATCATTTCCACGTATACATTCTAGTCAAACACAAAATGAGTTTAACATACAAATTCAAATATGTTCCATAATGAAGTACTTTTCTTCTAGAATTTTAACATGAGTAACTAAAACCCTTCTGATATGATAATTATCAGGCCAGCCATCAAGTAAGCAGAAAAATTTAACTTGAGTTCTCTTGAAAACAGGTACAATTTACCACATGAATATATTTTTGTTTTCTCAGGAAATGTTCCAGAACTTTCAACTTATTTTCAAAGGTATCTGGAACTTAAAAGGTTTAAAAATACCAACAATGTAGGGAGCAACATTAAAAAGGCCAAGAAATCTCTTCTTAGTAAATAGATCAAAAAGAGCAATTTACCTTGATGCAGCTTCCCCTAATGAAGCCTCTCATTCGGCATGCTAATGGCTTCCAGGAGAATCCCTGCACCTCAGATAATACAAATCCACTCAAGTACCTTACTTCAGTGGATTCTAGTCCTTTTTTACATAAACTTGGTTTTTCACCACATACATCCAAAATAGTCTGACCTAATACATTTACTTCCCACAGAGTTCTTGCAAGAAAGAGCTCTGAAAAGTGTAGAGCATTGTATGGGTTCTATGTATAACAACTACCACTTTCCAGCCAAAAATCCCGATGAGAACAGGAATACTTGACAGCATTCAACTCTGAGGACTCAGAGATCAGGTAACCTACGAGAATCGTTACCTATTTACACAGAGCGGTATAAAAAGGAATTTTCCTGGTCTTTGTCCTGAGTTCCTGACAGGGAGCTTCTAAAACTCTCAGCAATTCCTGAAAACTGGAGTGTCTTCGTAACACCAGCAAGGCGACTCATGGCGGGCTCCTAGATAGCTTCGGGATGAGGCTGAGCGTCAGAAACATAACCACATGAGTAGAGTAGGTTAGGACTCTGAGGCAGCCTGATTTCCAGGGATGGAAAGGCGACTGGAGATTGTGTTCAGCCACACAGCCAATGATTTAACCAATCCTGCCTTTGCAGTGAAACCCCGATAAAAAATTCTAGACAATAAAGCTCATGGGAGTGTTCCAGCTGGTGAACACATTGACATGCCAGTAGGGTGATGTGCTCTGACTCAACAGGAAGAGGACATGGAAGCTCTGCATTCCCTCCGGGACCTCAACCTATGTGTATCCCTTCCAATAAAATTATTAGTGCAAACACAGCACTTTCCTGAGTCCTGTGAGTCATTCTGGTGAATTACTGAACCTCAGGAAGGGTCATGGGAATCCTCAAGATTGTGGCCTGTTGGTCAGAAGTGTGGGTGGCCTGGGGATGTGACTTGTGGTTCGTATCTGAAATAAGGGCAGACTAATTGGGGAGACTAGCTCTAACTACGGAGTCTGCACTAACTCCAAGTGGCTAGTCCCAGAATCGAATTGCGTACACCACAGCTAGGGTTAAAACAGAGTACACAGCCAAGGGAAAAGTGCTGTCCTATCATAATTCATAGCTACCATTATGCGAGTTGTATTTCAAGCACTTCACACAGTAGCTGGAAAGCAGTTACCTTATTTAATCTTCACAAACAACCCTAAGAGGAAAACCCTTTAAAATCAGGAAATTAAAGTCAAGGGAGGTTAAACCATTCCCCAAGGAAAAGGGATGAAGCTAGGACTCAAACCCAGGTCTAATTTTAGAGGTCTTAATCATGCATGGTCCTGATATTACTGCAGGCAATGAGTTACCAAACTCAAAACTCCTAAGCCATCTTCACAGCTCAGTACATCGTTCACATCGTCAGCCTGCGTGAATAACCTACAAATTAGTAAACACTGCGAGCGTTTCTGACTTGGATATTTGCTACTTACTCCTCCTGCCCAGGTAACATTTTTTAAAAGGTCAAAAAGAGAATTCTCACCTTTAGTGAAGTTCAGCGGCATTGTAATTCCATCCGTATGTGTGAGAGTTAATAAGGACTTTCCACTAATCAGATATGAAAGCTCTTCGAATCCCAGGCAAGTGCCCCACACGGGAAAATAGTCTCCGTCATCAAAACTCTAGGCAGAGTGAAAGAAAAAACTAAGCTGCTTCAAACTTTTCCAAACAAAGGTTATACATTGATTTGTCATTACAAGACAGGCGCCTGAGTCATGCACATGTTTCCAAAGAATTTTCCAGGATCCATAAGTAGGCTATCCCTTCATCTTTCCTCAGATCAAGCTCCTACATAATCACTCAGTTTTAGTCAGAGACCGACATCTGCCAGGCAGGTACCAAGCAATACAAGTAACAGTTAGGGACTAAAAAATATCAAAGATCATGCTAGACAGATGTCCACTGATACATCTTCTACAGATCTTGTTGCTTTGCACACACGCTGAAGTCCTTCCCCCATTATCTCGGAATTTATAGTAATAGCTGCGTTATAGCACCTTCAGCTAATCAAATTTAAATCAGGGGAAACCCATGATCTGGAAGGAAAGGAACAGTCAGTAAGGAAAAGGCTAAGCAAAAGTAAAATAACTCTGTATAGAGCAAAAGTTGTCAACTGAAGAAGTACAAACGTGCTGAGCTGCTTCAAAGGGAGTCACAACGACTCACATGAATGGAGAAAAGTCTTCTGGTGACTGCATTTTCGGGTTAAGTAAAGATTAAATCCGTATGTGCTGATGGTTACAGAACGGAGTTTTGCAACTTTTCTAAAAGCAGTGATTTTCCTGCATAAATTGTAAAATATAATCTAACAGTCACTCATCTTAAATGAGGAAATGGTTAGGGTTTTCTCTTTCTGTTCCTTTCTGAGAAAAATACAGAATTACAGTAATTCCTATCCTAAGGTAGGATTTTTAACACTTTCTATGCAGGTCTGGGAAATTTTATTTTTAGAAGTTAGAATTGCATACATGAAGTTGAAAGGCCACACTGCATTTACTTATAATAAACACAAAGGGGGGTTTCACTGCTCAGTTTCCATATGTACCAAATTTCATTTCTCGACTAAATGTTAAGTCCTCGCCTGCTGGGACCACATCTTTCACTTTCTGTGGATTCTCCACAGAGCCTAGCAGAGCAAAGGACGCAGAGTAGGCCTGAATAGATCTAACAGACTTCACTTCTCAAGGCTTCTTCAGTGAGAGCTTTGTGGACCCAGTGGCTGTAGTTAAATAAGTTCAAGGTTGCCGAGCTTTTTTCCTTTGCTTTGAAATCTTCAAGTAGCTAATTACATTTCAAAACATAGACTTTTGGATCTTAAGGGTTAGGTGGCTCCTTTTTTTTAACTGAGCAAGCTGGTCATATGAGTTCCTGTATACAAAAGGAAAAAGGACTACTTTATGATGTTTATATATATTTTCCAAATGCATTTTAAATCACTCACATTATAAAATTTCCGCTTTGTTCACTTTTTCAAAAAAAAAAAAAATCCATTCAGCATGTACTCAGTACATCATACCATATTATATGAAATGAGGAATACCTCAAAGGGTTTTGGAACCACAAACTCTACCGAGACATGAATAACTACTCTCAAGATATTCTGTCTTCTGAAATATAAGCTCCCGAAGGTCATGGAGCCTGTCATATTACAAAGTGGGAGCTAAGTAAATGTTTGAACTATTCTACAACAAAATACTCTAAAAGTTAAGAGAGAGTGGGATGCCATTCCTGTTGGAGTAGGGAAAGAAACCTCTACAGAAGGGGAGTAGCGCCTTAGCCTGAGAAAATGGACCAAGTTGTGAATTAGGGATGGAATGGAAAGAAACAGACTAAGCCAATTTAAAAGTAGGAGGACACAGAATACATGCTAGAAATACCAGACTGGCTTCAATTATGTGCAGAAGGAAAAGCTAGAAAAGTGGGGCTGTGGACACACCCTCTGTGTCTTGATCTGAAGACAATGAAAGGCTACAGATGATTAAACAGCCTAGCCATTATAAGTTTTTAAACAAGTATCTCATATGCTAAAAGCTGTTCTTTAGGGAAATATTTAAGGGCAGGGGGAGGTACAAGGGCCAGCAAGATCATAGCTCAGGAGAGAAAAAACAAGGATCTGCCTGGTGACTGAATGTGGAGTCTAGCGTAACTGTGAAGAAAGGGCAAATAGGATTGAATAAGTTGTGACGAAGAGCAGCTTTCAAGAGGAGATGAGAATTAATAACATATGCACAATGCCTGGTACATAAAAAGAACAGCTTACTAAGCCAGCATGAGGACCTGGTTCCTATCAATGAGCACGAACAGAGAGGGTCAGTGTGCGGGGCTCTGGTTCCCTTGGAAGGTCACAGGAAACAGGTGAGCGCTGCCTGGGATTGCTTAAGAGCAGGAGGCTCAAAAGATAATGGGGGGGGGGGTGAGGCTAGGGTAATTGTGAGGGAAGTATTACCACATGCTTAAGAAAGAATTATCCTCATGGAAAATTATAAAAACCCACCTGGAATAATATGCAATAACTGATATCTACCTGTTTGGCAAAGTTGTAGAATTTTCTGGCTGTGAGAGCATAACCTGACTTCTTGAGATCAACGCTTCCTCCAGGGAAAAGGATCCTGAAACAGAGAAACACTCTTTTTATTTTAAGACAGCTTCTTCCTTAACACATAAGCAACCATATCATTAAGGAAAGTGAGAAAACTGTGGCAAAAATATAATATTTATACTGTTACACATTCGTAAACTACCACAGTTAACATACTTCTAGAAGCGTATATTCTTCCAAAACTTGTTCAATAAACAAGTTTATTTTTAAGATCAAGTGTGGATAAGTTAAGGATAAATAAGTGGGGGAAGGGAGGCGAGTACACAAAGCTAGAAATCAAGTCAAGATAAAATTCCAGGTACAGCTAGGTTTGAATCAAGGGATCAGTCTTTCCCAGATTGAGAAAGTGCTTTAAAAGCAAGACACTGCCTTTTCATCTCTATGTTCCCACACAAAGCAGTATGGAGTCCACTGCATAATAGGGACTCAATAAAGGTGATAACGAAGTTGCATGACAGTATAGCTCATTTTCTGGCATATATTTTTTGTATATTTTTGAGGTTCTTCCATATATTCTGACCTGGACTTACTAATCTTGTCTGTGCCAAAGTACACTGCAAATAATGGGCACCGTAAATGTTTTACTCATAGCTTTAAAAAAAAAAAAAAGTAATAAACACAGTTTTTAAAAAAGGAAAAAAAAGAAACTCTTTTTATAAAAGCTTTATCATAAAATAGATTCCCTCCACCCAACTCCCAATCAATCAAAACCAACCACCTTTAGGGGCGCCTGGGCGGCTCAGTAGTTTGAGCGTCAGTCTCTTGATTTGGGCTCAGGTCATGACGTCTGGGCTCAGGTCATGATCTCAGGGTTGTGGGATCGAGCCCCATGTAAGCTCCATGCTCAGCGCGGAGTCTGTTTCTCCTTCTCCCTCCCCCTCTGTCCTTCCCCCGCTGGCATGCGTTCTCTCTCTTTTACAAATAAATAAATAAATAAAAATCTTTAAAAACCACCACCTTTAAAATTGGTGTGTTCACCTGATCGATTATACTGTGCTAATCTCCTCACCCCTACCTTAAAAAAAAACTAAAAGCAAATGGGAGTATACTATAAATACCAGTATGTGCTTTGTTTTTTTAATATAACAATATTACATTGTTCACATAACAACAGTGATCCAAACCAGCATCTATTATCCTCATTTTTTTAAATCTGTGCATAATACTCTATTATATGCATGTAATCTATTTTTTTTACCCAATTTCCGACTGATAGACTACTGGGAGGCTTCTAAACTGGGGGTATTTTAGACAATTCTACAACATGTACGTTTGAGCCTAAGTTTTCACATAACAGGGGCAATCTGTCTATAAAATAAAATTCCTTCTGACAGACTTCCTGGGTCAAAGGTATGTGCATTTTTAATTCCATTTCGATTTCAACAGATATTGCAAAACTACCCCACAAAAAACTATGTAATTTACATACCCATAAAGTATGAGAATACTTGTTACTTCACACCCTCACCACAGAATATTAACAAATTTTCTGATCTTTGCCAACTTGATAGTTTAAAAAGTTTATAATTGCTATAATTACGTAACCTTTAATTATGAGTAATGTCAAACATTTTTCATGTGATTAAAAGTTTTATTCTGTTGAGCTAACCAATCAAATATTTTGTGGTGAAGCCACAGGACAGAAAACTTTTTTCCAAATTCTATTCAAATTATCTTCTGAAAGATCACTGATTATTATCCTCAGACTTAGGACTTCTAAGTACCCTAAGCAAGCAGTATACCCTGCCATTCAAAGTGGCTTCAGAACATTTAAGACAAGCATTAAAAGAACAAAGATTATGTCACACGTTAAAAAAAAAATAAATGTATCTACAATGCAACATTTCTTTCTTAAGCTGCCTTCCTTCTGCAGGACTTTTTCACCTCACAACAAAACAATTCCTATAAAAGAACTCGGAAGACTAACATTATACCACTATAGGATAGTTACACAGAAACATGAATGTTTCTAAGTATGTTTTTGCAAAAGCAGGTACACCCACCTCACTCCCTGTATCAAACCAATGCTGCCAACTTACCCATTAATAGACTGGAAAAGCTTTTCATACTCCTCGTTTGTAAGATCAGGCCTGAAAGCAATAAAAACAGTTACAAAACATCCATTTCTAAAACCTAAGGTAAAAAGTAAGGCTGTAAGTGAAGTCCCCACATTAATTTTAAAAGACAAATGAAAAATAATTCTTAAATACCAGACAATATCTCTCTCCCTTCTTAGAGGTATTTGTTCAAACTACATGAAAATCACATACTGTAATTCTTCTATCCTTGTTTTGCTAATCAGACAAGTAAACATGTTTTTCTGTGGTCTCATATAATTTAATACTGTGAAGTACGTGTTAATATGGAAAACATTAAAGACCATGAGATCTGGGCACCAGTAATTTCTCTGCTAGCTGAGAACTACCAAAACACAAAAGGATATTCTGTAGCTTTATTCAAAGATGAAATAAAGAGATTTATTAATACGCCTACCTTAACTACAGGCAGTTTGGGCAGATAAAAACAATACATATAAATGCCAAGTCTCTGCTTCATCCCACGCCTGCCACTAACCGCAAAGATCTGGAGACCTCTGTGTACTCAAAAGTCAGAAGGGTTCCGACCTAGGGATAGGCTACATGCACATCACTGTAGACAATTGTCGCCCAGGTACTCTGAAGCTCCTTTTATCGAATACCACTTAAGAGCTCCTAACATCACCATGTTATTGATGATTTTATCCCCTTCTCCAGAAAAAAGTCATGGGACTAATCTGTGAAAATTTAGTTAAGTCACAGTAAAATGGGTTTGCTCTTCCAAAAGTTCAAGAAAATGCAAGGAGAGAAGAGAGCATCACGGTTATGAAATTCTTGGAAGAACCTTCCTATATTAAGCAGTCTTGTTTCTATAATAGAATAACAAGGCATGATGCCCTCTCAATCAGCCATAAAAGAAGTAGGTTTATGATCAAATGTCGACCACAGTCCATTTCTGCCCCAGGGAATGTTTTAGGGGGAGTTAGAACACCTCTCCCATTATTAAATACACTTACGTGATGCCTAGAACTTGGCTGCGCTTTGTTGTGCTAGGTTCTTCTCTAAGTCCAAATGAGTTTTGCAAGTCCAGGTCTATTTAGAAGTTCATATGGGCGCCTGGGTGGCTCAGTTGGTTGAGCATCTGACTTTTGATTTCGGCTCAGGTCATGATCTCAAGGTTGTAAGATCAAGCCCTCCTGTCGGGCTTCACACTCAGCAGGGAGTCTGCTAGAGATTCCCTCCTCTCTCTTTCCCCCTCCCCCTCCCCATAAATAAATCTTAAAAGAAAAAAAAAAAAGAGGGGCACCTGGGTGGCTCAGTCAAACATCTGCCTTCAGCTTAGGTCATGATCCCAGAGTTCTGGGATCAAGCCCTGCACTGGGCTCCCTGCTCATTGGGGAGTCTGCTTCTCCCTCTCCCCCTGCCTCTCACCCCAGCTTGTGCTCTCTCTCGCTCACTCTCTCTCTCTCAGATAAATAAAATCTTTAAAAAATTAATTAATTAATTAATTAAATTTAAAAAAAGAAGTTCATAATACTTCTCCCAGCAGAGAGCTATAAAGTAGTGGATGATATTGCAATGGTGCTTACCATTATCTTAGATGGAGGATAAATGGACAAATGGCCCTAACTTGGGAAGTGACAGGGAGAGTCAAAAGTGAGTCTATATTTCCAGTATTCTGCCAGTCTCATCTCCCCAGACTGGGTCAATAAAAAGGGAACCAAACAGTCAGGACCCAGAATCTTCCCCATGGATATTTAAACCAGGACAGACAATCATCACTGGAATGGATTCAGAGCGCTCAGCTACATTCCAGGAACTTCTACCAGCTAGCCATGCAACCTGGTTTCAGTCATTTCATTAATTCTAAATAAATAAATAAATAAATGGGACCGCCTGGGTGGCTCAGTCGTTAAGCATCTGCCTCCGGCTCAAGGCATGCCAGGGTCCTGGGATTGAGCCCTGCATCGGGCTCCCTGCTCTGCTGGGAGCCTGCTTCTTCCTCTCCCACTCCCCCTGCTTATGTTCCCTCTCTCGCTGGCTGTGTCTCTCTGTCAAATAAATAAAATCTTAAAAAATAATAAATAAATAAATAAATGACTCCCATATTGTCCATGACTGGACTTTTGGACCCTGCTAATCACTCTTAAGGGGCTTTCTTGTTGAGGGCAGGTTGGGGATGAAGTGTCATGAACTCCAATGCCCCAGAAACCAGACAGGGAAGATAGGCCAGGTCACATTCTTTGAATACAGATATTATTTGCATGTTGTCAGACTTTCTAGAAACCAAAGACCTTCTCAATAGGGCATGAAATAGTTTACTCTCTCTTTAAATAAAAGAAAACAGCTTAAGCCTGTGATGATGGCAGATGACACAGTTTCAGCAGCATGAAAAGGAGTTATATGCATTGTTGCCAATGGTGGACACTAGCTTGATTTAAAGTCAACCCCAGATGATTGTCTTGGGGGGAAAAAAGAAAAAAAAAGAAGGCCAGAAATTCAGACTTTTATAAAGTCTTCTGATTTGTAAATGTTTAGAACTGTTTTAAAATGCTGTGTGAACAAAACACAGTTTTAAACCAAAAGCAGCCCATGGGCTGTCACTTGCTACCTCTCAGGAGGACGATGCTCCATGGGTTCCACTAGTCCCACGGTGGGGATTTATGATAACTTCAGGGTACCAGGCACCTGAGAAGGCAGGAGACCAAAAACAAACTTCTTTACCTATTCCCGAATCTTGCCTAGGTCTCCCATCCTCCTCCTTTTCCCTTCTAAACCATGGAAGTTCAGAAATAAACTCAACATTACCAATGTGGCCACTTCATTCTCATTCTGTGTTAGGTCCTCCTTTGGAGGTTACTCTGGGAATTCAGCTGCCATGTATTACATTGTTTTTGTAGGAGTATATGATTCTACTTCCAAGCAATATACCTGAAAATGAACTTTGGGAACCCGCACTAGAAATTAACCTCCATACTGACAGTCACGTTTTCAGTGACTCTGTCATAAATATCAGCATTCTGCTGCTAGTCATCAGGTTTCAAAACTTGCTCAGTTTCAAAACTTCCCCAGTTTCAAAACCTCCCGAGTTTCAAAACTTAACCAGTTTCAAAACTTGTCATTCTTGACTATTCCTCCCTATGTCCTTTCATTCCATTAGTCATCACATCTTGCTGATACTTTTAGAGAACATTTATCCATCAATCCTACAAGTAAGCCAAGCCCTGGTCACTTCACACCTAGCCTACCTCAACAGTCTCTGAACTGGTCTACCTGCCTGTGTCTCTCCCACCTCCCATCCAGGTTATCAGCACTGATATCCTAAAAGAATGCATGCAGAAAGAACTCCCATGATCAAAACTTTGAAACACTGTTCTGAAGACTCTAAGCTTCCTCAGCTCTAAAACTCCGGTGTTCCAAATAAGGTTTCATTTGAAAAATTAGATTTGCTACGAAAAAAAATGAAAGATGAATGTCAAAAACAAATGGGGTAGAGATCGATAAATGTAAAAGATCAAGCAAGAAGATGATCCTTATGAAACTAAACATAAAACCACTTTGTGGTTCAAGTCTCTCAGTTGTAATGTTTGCATTTTGATTCTTTTTTTTTTAAGATTTTATTTATTTATTCCACAGAGACAGAGACAGCCAGCAAGAGAGGGAACACAAGCAGGGGGAGTGGGAGAGGAAGAAGCAGGCTCCCAGTGGAGGAGCCTGATGCGGGGCTCGATAACAGAACGCTGGGATCACGCCCTGAGCCTGGGATCACGCCCTGAGCCGAAGGCAGACGCTTAACCGCTGTGACACCCAGGTGCCCCTGCATTTTGATTCTTATTGTTTTATTTGAACAGAACCTTTCTTTGTTATAGCTTTTAAACGTGGAATTACATAAACAGGTTGCCCAAAGCAAACAGTTTTGTGTGTGAAATCACTTATAAAGGAATAGATAGGAGAGCTGGAAGATTCTAAAATATGCTAATTTGGGATGAAAAGATATCATAAATACTTACAAGGTTGTGCTTGTTAAAAAATTCAATTCTTTCCCAATCAAAATATGACATGTCATTTTAGTCTTACTGGGCCATTATATCACAAAAAGTAATGTAGCTCCTTTAAGATTGAAATTCTTGTAATTTATATTGAATCAACACTGCCGTATTAGTTATTTACAAACTTTTAAAGTACAGTGTGAAGGTATTTTAAAAGTCATCTTCTAAAAATCTCTTTCATTCCATAAGTGTTCCCTTGTCCTAATATTATGGAATAAAGCTGGTTAAGTTGTTGATTCTTTTACTCCATTGTTTTCCAAATGTCTGATGACTACCACCTTTCTGGGGTAGGAAACTACCATTTCATTCTTTACCTAAGATGTTTGACAGACCTCTAACAGCACTGTAAATACAGACAGCTTCATACTTTAAATAATTTAATGACTCTAAGCATTAGATTTGGCAAAAGTCAGGAGCAATGTTACCACATTTAAATGATGCAATCATAGCAAAAGAAACGTTAATTTTCGAGATAAAAAAATTATTTGAGATAAAAGTTTTTATTTATACAGTGTAAAAAATGTTGGCTCATACCTTACTGGTACAACTCTTGCACCTGCAGACTCCAGATATTTTACATAGGATGCAGCAATATAGTATTTTCCCAGGCTTCTCATGTCCTTATTACGGCACTTTTGCATTAATACTCCTAAATTACGGAAGGAAGGAAGGAAGGAAGGAAGGAAGGAAGGAAGGAAGGAAGGGAGGGAAGATTGTTTTAATTTCAAACAATTTCCTTTTTTTTCTTACTCAGAAACTGAAACACCTCATAGTAAAAATACCACCACTTTACTTGTTTAATTCACAGAATTAAATACAAAGCTTCTTCTGTAAGTACATCCACAGACTTTGGGAAGAGAGCAGTGGAGGTTGATCTGAGTTCTAAGTAGCCTCCTCTCTCTCACCTCATCAAGGAAATTAAATAAGCCCCAAAGCAGGTTTACAATAGCACCAGCCTCTTTCACAAACTTAGAATCAATCTCACGTCCTTAAGTGTAGAAGGAGGCCTCTCCTCTCCCACACACTCAAAGACACATTGTTTCCTTGACCATAAAACAAAAGAGTGGAAATATGTGCTGTCCACATCTCTCCAACAAGAGTGGAAATACCCTCTGTCCACATCTCTCCAACATCAGCAGCACTACATTAATGTAAGCAACCAACATCTTGCCTCCTCCCCTTCAGACTATTACAATAGCTTCTTAAAAGGTCTCCCTATATCCTTTCTTAAACAATCCTCAACAACTCCAACCAGCTCTCCACATGGAAAGAAATCTGACCATATCACATTCATTCATTCATTCATTTCTTTATTCAGTATGTTACTGAATCATAATATATAACAGGCACTGAACTAGGTGCTGGAGATGCATGAGGAAACAAAACAAAAATCCCTCCCTTGTGGGCTTTAATCCTAGTGTGTGGGAGGGAGAGAAGAGAGGACAAATAATTAACAAGGTAAAAAGTTAAAATATAAAGTCTGATGACTGGTGGTAAATGTTAAGGAAAAAAGGTAAAGTAGAATAAGAAGGTATGTGTTGGAGAGGGGGAGGGGTTGTTCCCATCTATCCAGGGGAAGAAAGTCTCTTAAATATGATGGTCAGGCAAGTCCTCCCTGAGAAGGCAGAACATGACATTTCAGCCAGGACTTCAGAGAGATGAGGAAGTAAACCATACGCAAGTATCTGAAAGAAGAGGGATCCCGGGTGTAGGAACAGCAAGTGCAAAGGCCCTGAGTCAGGTGTGTGCCTATCACATCTCAAGGAGTCCATATGACTAGAGCTCTGTGTGAGCAAGGGAGAAAACAATAGAAAATGAGATCAGTGATAACAAATCGAGAGGGGGTATCTCCTTGTTTAAGTACCTCAATGGGTTACTAAACTTTTATAAACTCTACAAGACGCTGTGTGCTCTGCCCCACCTACCTCTCAGGCTGCCTCTTCCCACTGAAACCTTAGCCCCAGCATAGTACTGGCATCCAATATATATCAATACATGTCTGTCTAGAGAATACACCTGGGCCAGTATCATTCACTGCTTCACCATCTGGAACACTTCATTGTCCCCGTAGGCCATGACAGGAAGAGCTGTCTATACTAACCACTTCTCTATTTCCAGCTTGTCACAAAACTGGCATTTGTCAGGCACTCAGTTAACACATGCCAAATGCCAAAATTTGTTAAGACGATTTTTCTTGTTGTGGATAAGTAAGATCGTCTTCACGGAGGAAAAATGAAATGTGGTAGGGAAAGAATGAGGGAGTGTCACAGGAAATGGAGATGGAGTGGTACAAGGCAGGCAAGGTGAGGCACCACAAAAAAGGGTTTGGGACATGTGAACATAAGTACCAGAAAGGAGACAAGTGTATTAGAATAGGTAAGTTCCACCTACTTCTCCCCCACCCTGCCCCTTTACCTACATACTCACTTTTCCCAGGGGAAAAAGCTCAGGCTGTAAGTCCCTCAAAATGTGACCAAAAAAACACCCAAATTTAAAGCCACATCACAACTTTTGTGGTTTCCTTCTCTTTGAATTCTTTGCACTTCCTAATTCAATGCCTTGAACACAGTAGGTCCTTAGTTCACTATTTTGTCTTAAGTGATGTGACTGAAAGCACACTCTGTTTCTGTAATTGACCCTGAACTACCACCGTTTCTAGGAAACGGAAAAGAATCCCCCCCATCCCTTTTTCCTTTTTCCCTCCTCTCTGTACTCACAATTCCCAACACACTACATAGAATTTTATTTTGAGTGAATTTTCCTTGGAGAACCTAACCACCATTTTAAACAGCTATGAAATAAGGCATTCCAAGTTCCAAATATTGATACAGAAACCATTTGAAAATTGGGCACTAGCAATATATATGGGCGAAAAAAACCTCATTTACTTACTATTTAGTTACAGAATATGATGTTCCTCTTCCCAGAAGGTAAAGGAGTCTGAATGCCATAATACTACCTCTAAAATAAAGCCAATCTTAATTGTCTGACATAAACTGCTTTTGGCAAATTTTAATTCTAAGCTGATTGATTTCTCCTGGGTAGCCTTCCCCTTCCCTGTCTCGAATGTCTGTTCTGGCAATGCAAACTGGTTTTACTCCTTAAAACATAAATTTGTTGGACACGAAAAATTACACGCTTCACCTTAACACCAGGATTATACACTAGGATTATATTAGCCACTGCTGCCCTCCGATGCTGAAGATGACAACATCCAAAGAATACTGTAATTCCTTGATCATCTGGTCAATTCGATTTTTATATGTATAATGCATTGTATCTTAAAATATGCCCTCACTCCGCAAAATTTCAATAAACATAATGTATGTACAGAGTCTGGTGAGTTCGTAGAAATTCGTAGCTATGTCCAAAGAAGGAAACAATCCGCAGGATTCTTCCCGGCGCACCCTCCTCCCTTCCAACTTCAAGAGTCAAATGAATTTGAGGAAACCACCAGGCATTAGCTATATTTCGGCACGATCGAAATGGTGTCTTGGCTCGGCTCTTACTCGTGCTACAAATGAAGGCACACATTGTAACCCTAGCTGCGGTATTTCTAAGACGGGGCGCAACAGATGGAACCCAACAGCGGGGAGTGCCGAGGACGGACACCCGGCCGCAGGCCCGCGGCTCCCGCCCGGCCTTCTTACCGATGATGGGCTTCTTCGAGGTGGAGGCGAGAGGAACGCACAGCCCGGGGCTCGGCGCCCCGCACAGGACCAGGACCAGCACACACAGCAGGCGCTCCAGTCTCGCCATCGCGCTCGCCGCCTCCCGCCGCCTTTCAAAGGCACAGCTGGCAGGGCACCCAGGTCTGCTGCAGCGGCGGCGGAGGCGGCGGTGGCGCAGTGCGCGGTCTGCCGGCCGCGCGGGGGCGGTGGGCGAGGGCGGCGCTCCGCCGCGGAGGCCTATGGGAAATGCAGTTCCGGTGCGCGCGCCGGCTGCGGGGCTGGAGCGGGCGGTTCAGTCGCCGCTCCTGCCCCATCGCTTGGCCCTCATTCTGCCACCCGCTGCTTCTGCGCGGCGGCCGGTGCGGAGAACACTGGAAACTTCTGGGTGGGCCTGGGGTAGGCCTGCGGTGGGCGGAATCTTCCCTTTCAGCAGTTCTACGGAGGTGACCTTAGGTCACCCGTAACGGAGCCCAGGCTCTCGAAGAGGAACGCCTGGGTCCCCGCCTGACCGAATCTTGTAACCAGGCAGCAAGCGGGGCTCGTGAGAGGTTCGAGAAGTCTCCTGAGAACTTTGCGCCAACTGTAGCTCCCGCTTGAAAGGCCAGACCATGTCATTAGGAATACTGACAGCCGAGTTGGGCACTCCAGCGTTCCATGGAAGGATAGACAGTGACTTCAGAGGTAATTTCCACATCCTAATATTTGTTTTCAGGGTCGAGGCAGCTGGAGGAAACGAAGGAAAGAGGGAAGGACGATGGATGTGAACACGTTCCCCGGGCGCGCGGCCTCACCTGCGAAGTGGGTCAAGGAGGGGTCAGCTTCCGGCATCCCCTATAGAGGGGCGCGTCCCCTTTACTGTTGGCCTCAACCACAGACTTGCCCGTCCTACACACATGGGCAGAAATGATGGCTTTGGTTTCTGGGCGTTAGAAGTATTTTGAGGGTTCTGTTTAAAAATTTTTAAAAAAACTTTAGTATCCCTGGGCATATTTTGGTGGGAAGGTTGGTAAAAGAAACCTTTTTCCTTCTGTGTGAAAACCTAGGTGTATAGATATGGCTTGTACTAGGTGGAAGTGCCCACCTACAAGGGCCAAATTAAATTCAGAATAAAATTCTTTGACAAGTATTGAAATTCTGTTCAATAAGTGCTAATTACTGAGGAGGCAAAAGTGAATTGGACAATGTCTTTTTTAGAAGTAGTTTATAATTCAGTAAGGAGAAAAGACAGGAAGAGAGAACATGGCTTATGAAGAGAGCAGGAATAGAATTTTGGTATTCAAGAAGAGTGAGTGCAATAAGTAGTCTGGTTTGACAGGAAAACAATGCTACTGTAGAAGGGCATGGTGAGAGATAAGCCCAAAGGATGTGGTTAAAGATGTTATGAAAGGCCTTAAGTTCTCAGCTGGTTCTGAGCCTGATTGAACAGAAGAAGAGCCTTGGTAAATATGAATTGGTGTTGGAACAGGTATCTATCTGCAGAGGAAAAATCATTACCTGGCATTTTACACAAAAATAAACTCCATTTACATAAAGATGTAAATGTGAAAAACAAAATATATTCCAAAAAGAAAATATAGTAGTACATGTTCATGACATTGGTGGTCAGAAGGATTTTATAAAACATTGTATGAAAAGATACAGATGTTAATGGAGAATAATAATAGATTTGACAGTGCTCTAGTTTTGAAACTTCGTATAACTTTAAGAAAGTTAAAGATAAGGCACAAACTTGGAAAATATATTTACAAAATATAGAATTTTTAAAGTTTATTTCTAGAATATACGAAGGATTTAATAAGAAAGGACAACATAAGAAAGGAAAACAAAAGTTTTCCCAAAAGAAAACTAGGGAAAGAATATGAAAAGACAAAACAAACCTTTAATAGTCATCAGGGAAATGTAAATTAAGATAATACATCATATCCATCAGATTGACAAAAATGTAGACCTTGAAAATAATAAGTGTGTAGAAAATGAGAATTCTTTTATTTTTTTTTTAAGATTTTATTTATTTACTTGACAGAGAGAGACAGCCAGCGAGAGAGGGAACACAAGCAGGGGGAGTGGGAGAGGAAGAAGCAGGCTCCCAGCGGAGAAGCCCGATGCGGGGCTCGATCCCAGAACACCGGGATCACGCCCTGAGCCAAAGGCAGACGCTTAACAACTGCGCCACCCAGGCGCCCCGAAAATGAGAATTCTTTAACACTGCTAGTAGAATTGGAAATTATTACAACCATTATTGAAAGCAGTTAGAGAATATCTGGTAAAGGTGAAGATGCACATATTCTGGGGATGCCTGGGTGGCCCAGTTGGTTAAGCATCTGCCTTTGGCTCAGGTCATGATCCTGGGGTCCTGGAATTGAACCCCGAGCCTGGGTATGGCTCCCTGCTCAGTGGGGGGCCTGCTTCTCCTGCTTCTCCCTCTCCCTCTGCCGCTTCCCCTCCCCCCCCCGCTCTCTCTCTCTCTCAAATAAAATCTTAAAAAAAAAAAATGCACATATCCTATAAACCAGCACTTTTCAGACATACGTATGTACCCTAGAGAAATGCTTGGATATGTAAACAAAGAAATAGACATAAGTATGTTCTTTGTAGCATTTTTTTGGTAATAGTGAAATATTAAATGCAATGTAAATGACCTATAAGACAATGGGTAATGAATTGAAGAATTAATAGACTATTAGAAAGCATGAAAATGAATGAAGTGGAGCTGCTTATGAACAAAGATAAATCTGTTTTAATAAGAGATAACAGAGATAAATGATGCTTGGGTCTAGAGGATAATGTCAACCACCTGAACCAGAATCTCTCCACACATTTTCAAAAAAACATTATGTACAAGCAGTGCAAATATAATTACGTGTGATTCAAGCCTTTAGCAATATAGGAGACAGAGAATACTACAAACATCCAATTATCAGAAAATTAATCAGTAGCAAATTTTTAAAAATATCCTCCCCTGCTGCAAGACATCTAGATGCTGAGAGTGGGAGAGGCAGGGCTTCAGAGAACCTTTGAAAAAGAAAAAAGGGAGTGGATGATTGAACAAAGCGTAGGCAAAATCAAACCTTGAAAGCAAATGTCAAACATAAAGTGCCAACATATTGAACACAGCTGGATCTTGGTGAATTATAGCATTGGCTGTCAAGAAGGAACTTGAAAATAAGAGACCAGAAATGGAAGTTTCAGAAAGTATTACTTTTGAGGAAGAATCAGCTACACTGACAAGTGGATAGTGTCCCTTAAAGACATGGCAATGAAGGTAAAGAAAGAAGGAGGAAAATTAAGGATTCTACAGAAACAGAAGAAATAAGTCATCCCAGACACCCCACCTCACCCTGACATACATAAAACTGCCACCACAAAAGCATTATCTGTTGAAGGAATTACACTTCACTCTACTGACACAATAAAATACTTTTCAAGTTGGAAATTATCCACAAAAGGCTTATTAAAAAAAAAAAATCAGACCAACACAATGCAAGACTATTCTGAGATGAAAAAAAAAGGTAAATTATAACATTTCACCTAATGAAAAGTATTCCTCAAAACAAACTGTAAGACCAACATCCAAACCAAAATATTCTCAAACAAGCATTAGATATGTGTGTATACGTGTATGTATCAAGTCTAGTTCACAGCCTAAGAACAGAAGTGGACAAAAACAGTAAGGAATGCCTCAACAGTTGACTTAATCAGGAAAAATGTGAAGGAAAAGACAGAACCATCTCACAAATGAAGAATAAATTACCACTGTCTGTCTAAGGCAGAAAAGATTCAAGTAGTTTTTTAATAA
Organism: Ailuropoda melanoleuca; assembly: GCF_002007445.2. Taxonomy (NCBI): domain Eukaryota; kingdom Metazoa; phylum Chordata; class Mammalia; order Carnivora; family Ursidae; genus Ailuropoda; species Ailuropoda melanoleuca. The sequence goes on from NC_048226.1 coordinate 36,972,765, forward strand.
ACATAAGTGAAGAAAAGGAGGAAACAACCAAAGGAATGCAAATGATGTTAAAAAAGTAAAACAAGTTTAAGAAAAAGTGCTTAAAACAGAAGGCAAAGAAGATTCAACATATGTATTATCAGAGTCCTGGAAGAAGAAGAAAACAAAGCAATGAAACAAAAGCAGTATTTATCACTATAATCCAAGAGACTTTCTGTAAGTAAGAGAAAAATGGTAAAATCGACCTGAAATGAACAACTCTGAGACTTATTCTAGTAAAACTATTGGGCATTAAGGAAAAAGAAGAAATCATGAAGGCCACTAGGCAAAATAACCAGTTTACTTATGTGGGTAAGAATATTAGTATGACCTCACAGTTTTCAAGAGCAACATAAAAATGAAGGCAATAATGGAGCATCATTTTAAGAAAAATTCACATGAGTTCTTTGATTCCTGTATGCAGCTGAAGTATGAGTGCTATAGAAACACATAACTGTTCTCACACACCTTTTCTGGAAAACCATCTAGAAGATGAATTTCATCTAAACAAAAGATGACTTGGAAAATACATCAAAATAACTGATGGTGAGCATTCAGTAGATCTAATTGTAGTACTAATGCTAAAATAAGAGTAGGGACATGGGTCAAAGAGTAGAATATAAACATATATTCTGCTCAGTAGAAAGAATGCAAGTTAAAAAATGAGAGGAAAGCAGAGAGAGGAAGAAAAAAACAAATAAAATCACTGTGTATAGGTATTGGTGGGAGTCAAAAGGTGCCATTTTAAACTCACCCACCAGGTAGAAAAAGTTAAGAAAAGAACAAAGGGCATGATAAAAGTTGTGTAATTAACATAGCTATAAGGCAGATAGATACTAGCTGGAAAAGAGAAATCAGTGGCATTTTTTTTTTTGTAGTTATATAGGCTGGCAAAAAAAAAAAAAAAAAAGATTGGAAAATATAAAGTACATGTTAGATTTTCCTATGGGACATGTGCTGAATTCTGGGATGGTACCAGAAACTGAGGAAGGCTGAGTAGGAAAGGCAGAGTGAAACATTCACTTGTCTTGCAGAGCTTTGGAAACAAAGTTCCATTAGAGAGAGGAAGCCTTCAGCAAACCCACAATAGATGCTTCAGGGCAGTTACCACATTTTTAACCTGCAAAAGATGGGTACTAAGTTTAAAGTCTACAAAAGGTAGAACTTTCAAGCCTGAGAAAAAAAGAGAGTATGCAGGGTATTAATCAAAAGCCCAAGAGGACCAGGGCACCTGGGTGGCTCAGTTGGTTGAGGATTGACTCTTGATTTTGGCTCAGATCCTGATCTCAAGGTCCTGAGATAGAGCCCTGCATTGGGCTCTGCGCTGAGCGTGGAGCCTGCTTGGGATTCTCTTTCTCCTTCTCCCTGTACCCCTCCCTCCGCTCTCAGGCACTCTCTCTCTCAAAAATTAATCAATAAGCCCAAGAGGAACAATCATGAAGAATGGGGATGAACTAGAGATGGACTGAATCTTACTAAATTAGCAACCCAACATAAGACCTGATTGGATTGACTAGCCTTTCACTCTGTCTGACGAAAGAAAGGATCACTGCTAATGGATGATATTATCCAGAGCCTCTGTAGTTAAATGCAAAGTCCAACATACAATAAAGTATTTTTAAAAATAAGAAGCAGAAATAAGTAATAGTAGTATAAAAAGAAAAGTAAAATAGAAGACCCATAGATGATCCTGATATTGCAATTAGAAGGCAAGGCTTTTATTTTAAATAAAATATGATTAATTTTAAATAAAATGGAGAAAAAATATGGGTAAAATGGGAAAGAAGTTTTCAGCAGAGAATTGGAATCTATAAAAAAGAATTTTGAATTCTGTTTATTTTGCCTGAAGAATAATGTCTCCTTGTGTTGTTTTAAAGATTTTATGTTTGACACGGAGAGAGAGAGCACAAGCAGGGGGAGTAGGAGAGGGAGAAGCAGGCTCCCTGCTGGGCAGGGAGCCCAACATGGGGCTCGATCCCAGGACCCCAGGATCATGACCTGAGCTGAAGGCAGATAATTATCCAACTGACCCACCCAGGTGCCCCTCATTGTTTTGTATAACTGCAAGACATAACATCATCAGAGGATCCTGTTTTATTAGTATGTGTGATCCTAAGACTGTAAGCATTGTAAGTTATCTAAGAAAAACAGCTAAACAAAAGCCTTAGTAAGTTTAATACAGTATAATGCAAAGCAAAAATCAAAAGTGTCACCTAGAGTAAAACACATTGAATTTTTCTTCAAAATCAAGAAGATAGCAAAACAGAAATCACCACTGGAATATCAAAGAATAAAACAGACCACTAGACCTAACACACACATAACAAAACACAAGCAAAACTGATACCTTGTCCTTCCCACTGTACTGGTATGTATGTATTACCCCTCCCCACTGTATTTGTATTTAGATGTGATAAGTAAAATCTCCAAAATGACCTTTTCCCCTCAGATCTGTTTAAGGACCATTTGAAATGATAAAGTTTATTATTAGTAACATTTTTTTCTTAAACATTTATAATAACATTATCCCATCTAACTGGGCCTGGGATATATTTTTTCCCACCTCCAAAAGGGACAACCCTTTGTTCATTTCTAAGTATAGATGTATTAGGTAACTGGATATTCCACCCTAATTTTACATCAATTATTTATAAAATATAATTCAAGTCTGAGTTTCTCAACCTAGTTTTTACTTAAGAGTCAGGGCAGGTTCTTGCCATTGGCCACTTTTACATTCCTTATTGCTTCTAGAGAAAATCACCACCAACAATATTTGACTACACATACTTGTGGGCCACTTGATGGAAGTACCACTGATTGTCACTAAAGCAGAGTCCTAGGTGCTGCTTATCTAAATGCTGTAACATATAGGTCACCAGTCATCAACTACCAGCAGATCACTCATGACTTATCTATCAAAAGATGGGTGTCTAGCTGCACCCTAGAATTTGCCCAGCCTCTTCTGAACTACCCTGTTTTAACACTTCCCCTCCTCTGCTCTGTTCTTCATACACCTTGACATCTGGAAGAGTAATGGTAGTGGTATAGAAAGAAATACTCCAGCATTAGTCCTTGGGTAGGACTGGGAAGTGGCGAAAAGCAGTCCCATTACAACTACACTGGTCTCACTCTTTAGTCCAAAGAGTGTTTGAGGAGATCTCAGCTTATCTCTTCAAAGGGGAGAGCAGTCCACTTAGTGAGGCCCCAGTAAGGAACTCAACAGGCCACTAGGGGAAGAAGAGGAGGAGAAAAAAGAGGAGGAGGGGATAACTGGATAAAGTAAGGAGTATTAGCAGTGTGACATACATCCAGAAGTTGAATCAAGTCACTCCTTAGGCATCTATTTACTTTTAGTGAAACCAGTAAGTTCAGTAGAACAGGATATACATCTCTGGGGGCAGGCAATGGCTTATTAATTACAAAAGAAAGGGCTCCTCTCTAGTATCTTCCTAGGTAGGACTCTGCTTGCTGAAAACAGGACCCGAAGACTTAGAACCACCAACCAGAGCAACAACTACAGCCTTCTTTAGCTAAACCCTGTTGTAACTAGTTCTTGGTTTATACGAGAGTAGAGGGAAGCTGATAGGAGCAAACCTCAGGAGTTTTCTCTTACGACACTACTGGGAAGGAGAAATAAACCATCCTAGAACTTAGTAAGATGAGAGCATCAGAGTGGCCAGAGGTTGGCTACAGAGTCTCTATCTCTCCTATGAATGTGTATAGGAATGTTTGAAACCAAGTGTTTTTTCACTAAAGTGAAGAAGCGGCATTTCTTTGCAAAGTCCTTTGACTCATTATGACATCCTCTAGATGGCAGGAAATTAACATAGCTTGCCCAGAACCTAATGGGAACACATGTATGAGAACAAAAGGTTTAAAAATGGTTGAAAAAGGAAAAACTGAATTAATTATAACTTGAAAATATATAATGTTTAATACAAAAATTTTAAAAAGGTTTAAAATGAGCTAACCAGCCCCCTCCCACACTCTTTTTTTTTCTTTTTTAAGTTATGAGACTAGGGGTGTGTGGCTGATTCAGTTGATGGAGCATTTGACTCTCGATTTTGGGGTTGTGAGTTCAAGCCCCATATTGGGTATAGAGATTACTTAAAGTCTTTTTTTAAAAAGAAAAAAAAAGCATAAGACTATAATTAAAACTTCAAAAATAAGGTAAAGAGTTGTCACCAATCCATCCAATCCTATTTCCATACTTTCTAAGAAAGGTGGATTCTGGAAGAGATCTTTTGTTTTGCTAAGAGAGAGAGGTGGTTATGGATTTAGAGAAACCCAAAGGAGCCCAGAGATGGGACATAGTGAGGGATGAAGGAGAAAAAGAGGAAAGGAAGGGAGGTAAGGAGGAGGGAGGAAAGGGAGGGTTGGGGAGGGGAGAGAGGAGAGAGGCAACAAACAAAAGAGAAAGACTGTTCAAAGGTACTTTGTGGTTTTGCTGGGTGATCTGTAATTTTGTCCTTTTTAACATTTCTATGTGGAATCTTTACTAGACATCTACATCATTTATTAATGTTCTATTGTCTGTATTGTATGTCTGTGCCAGATGTCAAATTTCTCTCAACACAGCAACTGGATGGGGGCTGAGTCAGCAAAAGGAGGCCCAGTTACCTCTCTGTATCTATATAAAGCATTCATGTAGCAAAGGGCTCAGTAAAGCTGAGGTAAAATGGTAGCTCACAACCTTCCCCAGAAATCCTCCATTGATTCCAAACAGACTACTTCCTAACTATCAGAGAATATTTGGGTGGCTTCCATCAGAGACAAAAACTGGACAAGCAAAGAGGTTTATTTTATTCTGACTATTGCAATTTGGAGCATACCCCAGATCTGAATACCAGAGTGTCTCAGTGGTGGCTTTGCCTTAGATTTTTGTGGAATGGAGTGAACACATGGCATTTTGGAAGTTTACATCAGGGGTTATTTTGCAAGCAGAAATCTCAGATACCTGAACAGGAAATATTTTCCTCTGTAGTTAGCAAGTTTCAGGAGGACCAAGAGATCTTAGCTAATCAATCATGACAAATAGTTCTAATCTTAGCTAATCAATAATGAGACAAAGAGTGGGAAACTGGAGGGTCTGTGCCTAGCTTTGTCAGGAGGTTTGGGCAAAAGAGAAAAGTCTGTGTTTGTTGGCTTTGTCAAACATAGTTTGTCTCAAACAGTCTTAGGGATTAGAGTAATTTGTGTGGAATTTTGGTCAAAGTTCAGTAAAATAGTCCACAAAGTCAGCATTTCTTGTTGGCACTGTTCTTGGAGAAACAGCCAAACCACCTGTTGTGCTCTGACAGTGGTCTAGAATTGAGAAGGGCTCTGGAGATGAGCATTTAATCAGGGGGATAAATACAAGAATAAGCAGAAAAAATATTAGAGATTGCATTAAGGAATGAAAACAAGACTTGAGACCAGTCTAGTGGATTCCAGAAAATTAGTGTGTTATAGTCCTTTAACAGTGGGGTCATGACTGTGTTGGCAATGGAGTACATTTCTTCATTAGCAACTTGAATGTTCTTATTTATGATGTAGAGGTCAGAGAAATTTGGGGGAACACATATGCAGCAGTCACTTCCAAACAGCACATGTTTCCCCTCTGGGTGTCAAGATCAGACCGAGTGCCAGTCAGTTGTGAAGCACCGTGTGTTGAGTCTTTTGAAATTCTTGGCCAAGAAGTTCAATGTTCTTTATCACATTGTTTACAGTGATGGTTATCTCCTGTAGTAGAGCATGGAAGATGTGAGAGTTTTTCTTTTTAAGATTTTATTTATTAGAGAGAGAGAGAGAATGAGCAGGGGAAGGGGCAGAGAAAGAGGGAGAAGCAGACTCCCCACTGAGCAGGGAGCCCCATGCAGGGCTCAATCCCAGGACCCTGGGATCATGATCTGATGCAGATGTTTAACTGACTGGGCCACCCAGGCACCCCAAGATATGAGTAGCCCATAGTGGAGATGCGCCAGGCAAAAATGTGGCTCATATGTGGTCAGATGCAGCATCCAAGTCCTCAGGATCTCCTACCAAGCTCTTGGCTTCCCTTTCAAGAGTGTTGTCAGGACCAGCAGAGAAAGGAAGAATACAGTAACCTTGTGGTGTCAGCCTTCACATTTTCAGAAAACACAGTTACTGGTAGACTGTCCAGATCAATGATAGTCATTGAAGGGGACAAAGAGGAATTTAAATACTTTAAAGACTTTGTTGGGCTACATATCTGGTAAAGACTCACAAGACTGGCTAGGTAATATGAGCCTGCCCAGTGCTAGGAGATATCAATAGGCCTGCTTCCATAAATGAAATAGGTATCTTTTGGAATAACCAAAGAAAATGGTGCAATTTTTTGTCATAGTGTCATCTTTTCTATAGTAGCTGGGAAAAGGATATGGTTATAAGGAGACTACTCTGATTTGGACTTTTCCATACATAAAATGTTAGTGCCTCCAGATGGCAGCACCCATGCTGGAGTTGTTTGATATAAGGTTACATTTTCTTTGGAAAATGATGAGTAGTTGCAAGTACTGTCATTAGAGTTGGCAGAGTAAAAGATGTATAGTGAACCCTTGAACAACACAGGGGTATGGGGTATCAACCCTCCACATTGTTGAAAATCCTCATGTATATTTGACTCCCCAAAAACTTAGTTACTAATAGCCTACTGTTGACCAGAAGCTTTATCAATAACATAAACAGTTGATTAATACATATTTTGTGTGTTATATGTATTATAGTCTGTGTACTTATCACAAATTTAGTTAGAGAAAAGGAAATGTTATTATGAAAATCATATGCTAGAGTAAATACATTTATAGTATTATACTATAAAAAATCTGCATAAGTGGACCATGTAGTTCAAGCCCATGTTGTTTAAGGTCAGTCAACTATGTAGACAGAAACTGGAATCTAGAAAATTCTTGTCTGTGAAATTGCCAGAGAAATAAACATGACTTTTCTAAAAGTGGTCCAGATTGGATTTGGTTATTTGTTTAACTGATATAAAATATAGGAAGAATGCCCTAGCATTGTGGGGGGGGGGGAACAGTTAAGCTGTGGTGGTTTTAAGGGTAGGAAGAAGAATTTGAGGGAAAATGAAGGAAAGGGTAAACAAAGACAACAATTTCAAGAAAGATATTAAGGTTGAATAATCTCAGTTTAGTAAAAGTCATCCAAACGTTTTGGGGGTCCTGAATATAGGTAAATAAGGAATAGGAAAGAAGGAATAGTAGGAAGGGCAAAAAAGAAAGACATGGTTCAAGGAAGTTTTGATACTAGTCAGTAATAGAAAAATAGAAGGAGGATAACAAGAAAAATACAAAGAAAAAATATGGAGGGGATTGATTATAACACCTGTGGATGATCTTGTTCTGGTGTGTTGGTTGGAAGTTGACCACTTTATGGTATCATACAGTTGTTCTTGAGAAAGCAGTCTACTTCATGTTATTACAGGGGAGGAAATTTTCTTTTTTTCCTTCTACTCTGCTAGGTTCTCTGACAAAAGATAGATTAACCAAAGAAAAACAATTCATGTAGCGTACATTGTGTGGGAGAAACTTCAATGAAGAGTAACTCAAAGGGTTGGTTAGAACTTGGGCTTGTATAGTATCTTAGCAAAGGAAGAGGACTTTGAGTTTCTAGGGGTGGTAAATTGTGGAAGGCAAATAAAATATATGGAAAATTAGTGGAAGATAAGGACGAATAAAGTTTACTATGTAGATTCCTTGCAACTGATAAGGATCTATAGCTGTCTCCAGTGATTAACTTTTGTCCTTCCTGGTAGAAGAAAGGGGACATTTATGTCCTATTTTTAGGTAAATAGGGAAGGTAAATAGGGGGAAGGTAGAGAACTTTCTTGTATCTGCTTCTTCTCGTTGCCTTCAGCTGAAAATAATCCTTACATCAAAGTGGCATATTTTGGGGGTGGTATATTCTGTAACCTACATCATCATCTGCTTCTCCGAGCCTCTCCAAAGACCTTCGATTTAAGGTTTCCTGTTGAGGTGGATTTCTATTTGAAGTAAGGCTTTTTTTTTTTTTTTTTTTTTTTTTAGTTGTGAAATGTGAACCCAAGGTTGTTTTCTTTGTTTTGGAGCAGTTTTGGTGCTAAGGACAGTGTGTTTTGGTTGAGGACCCCCCCAAAGTGTATCTACCCCTTTCATGTATAAAAAAGGGAAAGGTATCAGTAATTAGGGACTCTAACAGTGGAAGAAGAAGATGGTGAGTATTTGAGGTTTTGAGTTGCAGGCATGGAACCCAATTAAAGAGGTCAAGGACATCTCATTAACCATGATGTATAAGGGGAAGGCAATGGCAGAAAAGTTAGGGAGTCAATTCTGGCAATAGCCAACTAATTGTAGAAATCCTTGGAGTTGTCTTTTGGTGTTAGGGAGAGGGAAATTGATAATGATGTTAAGTTTTTTAGGAATAAAATCTTACTTCAGGGTGGATATCATGTACTGGCACTTAAGGGCTATTAATTTTTTTATGTTTAGAGATCTTATGTCCCTTTTAGGCAAGAGCTTGCAGTAAATATTGGGCATTGACAACATCATTAAGCAGAGAAGGTCATCTATCTACTGAATTCGGGTAATGAGGCTCAGATACCCTCAGAGGATGGACTGAAGTTCCTCAAGAGAGGTTTGCCTGAGTCACCAATGGACGAGACTGAACAATGGGGGAAAGAAGATGGAGTACAGTGTGGGGCTGTGCCTGACCATTCTTCATCCCAGACCTTCCCATCACCCCAAGTGCGCGGTGCTCTGAGAGAGGAGCAGAGTGCACGGTAAAACTCTGCTGTGGGTAACTTGCCAAAAGAAGTCTTGCAGACTGGAGAGGGAGTTCCTGATGAGAGCCAAATTGCTGGGGTGTATTTATTCCACTGTAGTTAATAAGTCTCTAGACCAACCCCATCAAGGCCAGCCTGTACTATGTATGTGTGTGGGTGTAGAATTAAAAGAAGTGGAGTTTAAACTCAACTAAAAAATTATAACCAATTAAAATACTTAAAACAAAGAAATGGATTGAAGTTTGAGGCAGAAATAAAGCCCAACAGGTTAGGAACTTATCACTGTAACGCAGCTAACAGTTAGGATGAGAGAGAGAAAAAAAAGTAGAGAGAGGAGCTTAAGTCTGAGGGTTTGTAAGGAGGCTGCTGAGAACAGCTCAACTTCCCAGTAGACAATATTCCATTTAGCATAAAGCAGACCTTCATCCCACTTGTAATTGTCCCCCTGGTGGCTGTCACCCAGACTTGCAATGCAAAATATCCCTCAGTAAGGTCTGCATATTGCGTATTGACCCTGTGCTAAACGTTGGTTAGATACTGATTATACAAATGTGAGAAAGACTGTCTGCATTTAACACTTTCCAGCGGGGAGACAGGCAGGTAAACAACTATAAATTCAGTGTCATAAGGACTGTTTGAGACCTCCACACAGAGGATCCACAAGTAGGAGCAAGGAATTCTCTGGAAGGTTAGAGTTTTCCCAGATGTGACAAGTGAGCAGGACTCTGCAGATGAGCAGAGAAAACAGGAAAGGGCATGGAGCTGAGAAAACAATAAGAGCAAAGGTTCAGAGGACACAATACACACATTTCCCCTCCCTCCCCTCAGCCCGTCCCTTACTACTGATTCTGAGATGTCTTGCGTGGAGGGGGTGATTTTCAAAGTGGTAAAAAGGTTGAGTGCCTAGAGTGTAGGTGGGGTTCAGAGTCCTGCAATGTGAGGATGGAAGAACAGGTTGGGCCTGGTTGTAAAGGGCCTCAGATGCCAATTAGCAGTTTACCACACATGCAGTGCTGCTCTCTCCAAGGTCAGGGGATAAAATCTTGCAGAAGGAGAAGTCTGGCAGCGGTAGAAGGGGTACATAAGGGCAAGAATAATGAGACACTGGTAGTCTAATGTGGAAGCTATTATGGCAGGTCTGATGAGAGATGATTAATCTTGGAAGTGGGTTGGGGTCAGACATTTCCAAGTAGGATTGGTAGAATCTGGTGGCCTGTGGCACTGGGTCTATGAGGAGCATGGTGGTGTTGTGGAGGGTGTGGATTTTATAGCCAGGCCAGCCAGGCTCAGTCTGATGCTGGCATTCACTAGCTCTGTGAATCTGAGCCAGGAACAGACACGTTCAAAGTTCAGTTCTCTTCTGTAAAAATGGGCATAATGCCAATTACCTTTTTTTTCAGCAAAGATGGAATGACACAATGTATGTGAATCTAAAGTTTTGTCTGGCACAAAATAAGTAATCCATACGTTTGAGTGCCCTTCAGCAGGTGTTCAAGACCTCCCAAATTTTGTTTCATGGGCATCTTTCTAGGGGAAGTCTTACTCTCCTGTACCCGTTCCCTCCCTCCAAAAATAATAGGGCTATTTACTGTCCTCAGACATGGCCTATTCTTTCTCGTCTCCGTCTTTGCTCATGCTATTTCTTAGAATATCCTTCCTCTCCTTTGTTCTCATTGTTCTGGAGGGCAGTCAATTTGCCTTAAAGGCTCTGCTTCAAATTGTACCTCGTCTAAGAACACATCCTCAGTTACCCCACGTGGAAATTATCTTTCCTTCCAAAGCATTCTATTGGAACCATTCTAATGACCCTTATACTATACTGCACTTTACCTGGCTATTTTAGATATATATTTTCTCTCTTCTAGGTAACATCGAGTTTTTTTATTCACTGTACTATTTAATTCAGTGTACAGTGTTATCAAAAGTAGAAATTTGGGGTACCTGGGTGGCTCAGTCAGTTAAGCATCTGCCTTCGGCTCAGGTCATGATCCCAGGGTCCTGGGATCGAGTCCTGCATTGGGTTCCTTGCTCAGCAGGGAGCCAGCTTTACCCTCTGCCTGCCGCTCCCCTTGCTTGTTCTCTCTCTCTCTCTCTCTCTCTCTGACAAAGAAATAAAATCTAAAAAAAAAAAAAGGTAGACATTTTATATATTAATATGATTGACTTGGGTCGAAAAGAAAACAGTGAAGCAAGGACTAGCTATGAGGGCAGGAGGAGGATGTATGTATCCTTGCTGACAAAATCAGTGGAGATGTACTGCTGTCGATCCTAATTTTATTACCCTCATTTCTACTTCCACCTGTACTAGTTACAGTTCCTCCACAGCATCTCAGTATGGCAAAATTCAACATATAAGGCCAGGAAGGAGTGTTTCAGACAACACCATCCTACTAATTTACTGAGTTTTTGGTTAGTTTGTAGGTTTGACCTGTTTTGTGAGCTACAGCCTTAATTTAAATGAGCGGCAAAAACCGTATTTGCTCTAGTTCTTCTTGTTATTTCTGTAAGAAAAACATATAGTATAAATATCATATATATTTAAACATGTAAGTATCTTATATATCATATAGAAATATACATTATTTTACTATATATAAATATAGTAAAAATATGTAATATAAATATAAAATCACGGCTAACAGGAGAGTGTTTCAAAATTAAATTATCTGATTAAGTAGCACACTCTTTTTTTGCTTAGAAGTTTTAACTTCTGGGGCTCCTGGGTGGCGCAGTCTTTAAGCATCTGCCTTTGGCCTAGGGCGTGATCCCAGCGTTCTGGGATCGAGACCCACATCAGGCTCTTCTGCTGGGAGCCTGCTTCTTCCTCTCCCACTCCCCCTGCTTGTGTTCCCTCTCTCACTGGCTGTCTCTGTCAAATAAATAAATAAAATCTTTA